>NC_141695.1:417625732-418013232 GCF_964263255.1 Lissotriton vulgaris | reverse complement strand
GGCCCGTCTTTTATCAGATCCGGCTGCCGAGAGTCCGATGGTATTTTCTTGAATCATGATATGTTGCAGGTAACTTCTTCTCCATTACGTAACACCGTCACTGCGGTGCCTCTGGTCGCCTTGATCACCCACGGCTCAGCTTCGTACGGAGTTCAAAACTTCCCACCAGGCCGGCGGGTCCTGATGAGCACCGAGTCTCCAGGTTTTAGTTCCCTGTCACGTGCTCTCTGCTTCTGACTCGCCTTCTCGTTGGTCCTCCGCCTTCACTGTTGTGTGGCCTCAGGATAGTAGGGCTCCGGTCTCCAGTTGTCTGCCAGAGGAAGTAGATCTCGTCTCTGTCCCGCTAGCATGAGCGACCACGGCTACTTGTTGGTAGTGCTATGTGGAGTGCTCCGATACTCCCGAAGGAAGTGTTGGAGCGCTTCTTCGCGATCCGTTCCCTCTACTGTGGCTATTCGCAGAATTTTGTTGATCGTCCTCATGAACCGTTCTGCCTCTCCATTGGCCTGAGGCCATTGAGGTGTGATGCAATGGTGTTTCACTCCAAGTCCCTTTCGGAATTCTTTGAATTCACTCCCTTGGAAAGGGAGTCCATTGTCTGTTTTGATCACCAGTGGTATCCCGAACATTGCAAACGTCTAGTTGAGCACCGGTTGAATGTTCGCGAAGCTCATTGACTCTACCACCTCCACAACTGGATACTTGGTGAAGCTGTCAATTATGACTGCAGTGGCCCTTCCGTTAGGAAAACTGCTGAAGTCCAGACTCATCCATGACCATGGTGCCGGCGCCAGATCTTCTCTGACTACTGGGGCAGGGGCTTCCTGCGTGCTTGCCAGTTGGCATGCTCTGCAGTATGCACCGTGGTGTCTACCAACTGCTCCAGCTCAGGAAACCATACCTTCTCCCGCATTTGGGCCTTCATTCTACGAGTGCCTTGGTGCCCAGCATGGGCGAGTGCTGTTGCGTGTTCCTGGAGCGTTACGGGAATAACCACTCGGGATCCTCTCAGGACAAACCCGTTCTCGGCGATGCTAAGCTCATGGTGTACCCTCCAAAATTTTCCCAATCGCAACTGGTCTGGCGCGCTCCAGTTCTGAGTGCCATGGAGAAATCCTTCCCATGATCCTGTTTGTATGGCTTGGGTGACGCGCTGGATAACTGCATCACCGGCATATTGATCTGTTATCGTGGCTGCCGACAGTGCTTGTGGACATGCCCATTGAGCAATCATGTTCACAAACTCTTCCGTTTGTGCGTCTTGCTCTTCTTCAGTTTCACCTCTGGCTGGAGGGTGACGAGATAGGAAGTCCGCTGGATTCTTGGCTCCGGGCCTGTAAACTAGGTCCATTTGATATTGTTGGATTTGGATCGCCCAACGTTCGATCCTCGTTGGTGGATGTGGTGCCGTGCCTTTGAATAAAGGTACCAACGGTTGATGGTCCGTTACCATTCGAAACGGGCATCCAGCGATGTATAGATGGAAGTGGCTTCACGCCCATTTCACTGCCAGTGCTTCCCTTTCTATCTGGGAATATCTCACCTCCGTTGGTGTGAGAGCCTTGCTAGCGAACGCAAGGGGGACCCAGATACCTTGCTCGGCTTCCTGTGTCAACAGTGCTCCTAGCCCAACAAGGCTGGCGTCTACTAGGATTTCGGTGTTCTTGGCAGTGTCGAAGTAGGCCATTGTTGTTCCGTCTAGGAGCGCCTCTTTAACTTTCTTGAATGCTTCTTCCTCTTCTTGAGTCCACCTCCAGGGATTGTCTTTCTTCGTTAAGTTGCGCAGAGGTTCTGCGATGGTGGCGAGATTTGGGTTGAATCTCGCGCAGTATTGAGCCATCCCGAGGAAGCTTCTTACTTTGGAGGCTGTTGTGGGTGCAGGCGCGTGTCGAATGGCCTGTGACTTCCGGGGATCTACTTTGACTCCGTTGGCATCAAATACGTATCCGAAGAATTTTGAAAGAATTTGCATTTGTCCTTGTGCAAAGTGACTCCATGCTCAGGTAGTCTTTTGAGGGTGGCCCTCAGTCGGCGGTGATGTTCTTCGCTGGTTTTGGCATGTATCAGTATGTCATCGCTGACATTTAACACCCCTTGCACACCGGACAGTATTTCCTTGATGGTGTTTTGGAATATTTCTGCAGCTGAGGAGATTCCAAAGTTGAGTCTTTTGTATCTTCTCAGGCCCAGGTGCGTTGAAAATGTAGTGATATATCTACTTTCTTCAGCCAGTCTCAGTTGGTGATACCCAGCGTTAAGATCTAGTTTTGAGAACCATTGGGCTCCGTTCAGGTCAGGTAGTATATTGTCCAGAGTGGGCGTTATGTGCCTCTCCCTTTTTATCGCTTTGTTGGGCATGCGCATGTCAATGCATATCCGTATCTTCCCTGGTTGTCGAGGTTTTTCCGCTATCACCATGGGAGATACCCATGGTGTTTGGCCGGTCACCTTCTCGATCACCCCTTGTTTTTCTAACGTGGACAGTTCTTGTTCCACGGCTGCCCGCAGGTGAAACGGGATCCTCCGGTGCTGTAGAGCGACTGGTTGTATGGCTTTGTCTATGTGGAGTTTCACAGGAGCCCTTTTGATCGTCCCTAGGCCATTGAATAGGGACGGGAACCATTGCAAGATATCCTCGACTTGCAGGGTTTTCACCACGTTGGTGAAGGCGATGAGACTAAGGTCTTCGGCCGTGTTGTAGTGTAGTTCCTAGTTTCCCACTAGGCCCTGCGCATTGGAATAACATAAACAGTAGTATCGACGTGGAACTGCGGATATTGCAGGCCTCCACTGACTATGCTAAACTTAATTGGGTTGTGTTACCAACTAGCTCAGAGGTCACTGGAAACTTTCTTCTCTGCATAGGAAGTGATCAGCTTCCTTGGCACAGACAAGAAGGGATTCAGCTTTCCAACAACCGTGCAACATGACAACTTTGCTCCTCAGACCAAGAGTCAATCTCTAGGGTCGTGTGAAACAGTAGACATGTATTTCACTCAGTCAGTCTAGTGCAGTTTACTTTCACGAGATGTAGAGAATAGAGAGACGGGCGTTTGTCAATAAAGGGTTAACATTTATTGAACAGTCTTTCTTCTCGTACAAGAGAAATGCATTGCCACAATTGCAATAATTGTTATTATAAAAAGTACGTACAGTAAGATAAGTATTGCGAAATAGAACTGTAAAAGCATTGATATGGTTTCTTAGCCATACAATGGTTTAAAAGTAATAAAACATATATACAGTCATATATACATTAGGCTAACATACTCAACTGGTGCTTCTAACTAAGCCGACCCCAGTGTGCCTGACCTAAGCCTAACACATGAAAGAGGAGTAAGTAAGTAGCTTTAAGTTAAGTTGGTTTTGCCAAGGTTTGTTTCAAGAATTCTCGTCTAAGGGTTTAGTCAACACCATACCTCTGAATAGAATGATGGAGGATTGGTATCTCCTTCAGGGGTCTCTCTCGATATCCCAGTCACCCGCGAGGGTAAACCGGAAGCGCCGGGACTGGATTTCTCTGCACGAGAAAGGCAGCGGCTTCTCTTCAGCGCGTCGAGGAAGGAGGGGGAACAGCGTCCGCGGGCAGCTGGAATCTGCTGGATGTCTTCGCAGAGGGACGGCTGTTCAGCTCCTTAAGCGTACTGCACCATAGGTTGCGCTTTAGCGGCGATAATGGTATCAGCAGCTTCACCACCACAGGATAGCAGGCTGCAGCGACAGAGTGCTAGATTTACCAACACGGGGTCGTGCAGGCAGCTGGCTTCAGTAGCTCGTACAACAGGCATTGCTTAAGGCAACGTTGGTAATATTTATACCTGACCGGTGCCGGGTTTGACGCAAGTTTGCTGGACATAAGACGTCAATTAAAGATGTCACTAGGAAGTGATAGTTATCAGTTGCTCATTAGAGTTCCATTACTAATCAAAACATAGCAAGCGGGGATTTCCAGGTTTGCTGAGTTTTTATCTTGTTGAAGAACTCGGAGTGTTATCTAGGAATATCAGATAGTGACTACTGCTCTGTCATTGCACTAATTGGTCGCAAAGGAAGTGGCAGAGGGAACTATGCTGGAATGTGGCTCTGTTCGTGTGAGGCCAGAGATGACTTTTCAGAAAATCGCACTTGAACGGTTATGCCAATATAGGGAATAAATGGATTTATAGCCGAATAGGGGCATAAGGTCACAGTATCGATCAGGAACCTAGATAAACACGCAACACCCACTCCACGGGTTAATGTCCATCAAAATTACTAAAACTAAAGCAATTAGATGCATGTGTAACATTGCCCACCCCAAAATACATAAATGCATACGAAATAGGCGTACTTGTAATACATGGATTTAGGTACTGTACGTTTTTTAAAGCATAGTAATCATTCAAAAAATTATTGCATATGAAATCAATGAACGATTATGCAAAAGGAATTACACATGAAGTATCTCTGACAGAAGAAAGGCGAGATAAATCATCACATAAAAATGCATTGTAATAACATGTGTGCTAGAGGCTGGTGTAATGTTGTTATGTCTCTAGATGTGTTTAGAAATAGAAGTTTGAAGCTTCTGTTCTCTAAGAATAGTTTTTACGTTAAGCAAAGAATTGTTCGTGCCAAAAAGGTCAATATTAGAAAAATTGTCCAATTCAAAGAAAATAGATTTCCAAAGCTCTTGGCAGTTTTTGTTGATCAAAACTGAAGGCCGAATTCAGAGTTCATGGGAACGCTGTGTGTCGGAAAGCTTCTCAAAAAGTTATTGTTTCTCTATGGGTGAGAACATCGTATCAGACAGGCTCTCAAAGAATTGGTCTACAAAATCAGGTGATAGTTCAACCAAATTAGATAGCGCTGTAACTTGGCAGGTGTGAGAATGATTGCTGTCATCGAAGGCAGGACCAGCAATGCTCACAGAACGTTGTACCTGGATGATGTTGCTTTTGTCACTCACTCCACTGTTACCACTTGGCTGTAGTACAGGAGTCTCCACGAATGCCGTCATCAGGATTGGTAGCCGCTGGGGACAACACAATGCGTGAGCCGTTATTGGACTGAGCAAAGTATCGACGTCCATTGGTACTGCTGATGGAAGTGAAAGACAGATGTCCAACACGCATTCATCGCCGCAAAGCATACACCGTAGCACAGGTAAAATGCAATTTTGCCATATAGGTCTGAATGAAAGGAACCAGGTCATGTTTAGATCTCTCAGCCTGGCCAATCCAAGGACGTTAGTTATCCTGTCCCGGTAGCGCATTGCTAGGATTGTCTCTTCCATTCCCATGGGAGCTATGTCTGAGCCGAGGCTTGCCATAACGTAGCAGGAGGGTCAAAAATAGAATCCCTGCGACGAGTCCCAAAAATAATGGTATGCCGCCAAAAATGGAGTGCACAAAATTAGGAAAGATTCCCAAAATTGCCTGGAAGGGTGTTAGCAGTCCCGTAAAGACTGTCTTAAATATGCCTGGGATGCTTGTTGCACTAGACATGTTAAGGAGTTGGCTGAACATTTCTACGAAATGCACGGGGCAATTTGTTGATAAAAGGTCATGAATTTCAGTAGCTGTCCTTGCAACTAGAAGATCATACGTCTCTTTAGATGACGTTATAGGCACTGTTGTCTGTAAAAGTACAGATTTCAATTTGCTTAATGTATCAATTCGTATAGAATAGAGATTCAGACGAGGCCAGATGGGAGTCACTATGTCTGGAGGCCCACTCGGGAACAATGCTTGCATACAACATTTGACCATGGACGTTACTTCTATTAGATAACTTTTCCCTGGCGTGAGGCCACAACATCTGTGATCCGTTCTAAGAATGTAACTCCCGTTTGCGAGTTGCATAAAGAAGGGCTCTATCTGAGTTGCAGGTGTGACTAGCTGGTGGTATGAAAGGTTGTTTGAATTTCCATCACATGCTCCGTGTAATTTAATACCCTGACACAAAAGTCAGCCAGTGTGGACGTAGTTAGCCATTCTAGGCAGAGTTTCCCTACACTGTATGTTGTTATAATCCCTGGATGTTGTCTCTGGGAGTATCTAGGGTCTAATCTGGTCATTTTTAACCCCTGTGTTTTATTCAGGAATCTATCTTGACAGCTATTTGTGTCTGTAGGCCAGATTAACCACTTTTTCCAATCAGGATGTGTTCTGTTGAAATGTAAAATATGTGACACGTCTAACTCAATATCTGTGGTTGTATTCTCAGGTATTGGCTTTGGTATAGACGGTGTTTTAAGGTCTTTGATCTTAGCTAGGCCAAGACAAGATGTTTGGTGTATTGTGTCATTTAAAAACAACATCTGTTCTGGTATCATGCAGGTTCTAAATAGTGCTTCTATGCCTTGCACCTGCCAATCTTTTGTACCCCAAATTGTTTTCGTTTCAATATTATTTTTCCAATAATCAAAACCAAATGTCATCATTTTGTCATAAAATGCTTCTGAATATATCAATTTAGAATTTGTCAGCATTGTTTTCATTCCTGTTTTATCTAACAGTTTATAATAAAACGTTTCTGCATCACTGGTGTTAAACCCTGAGAAGTATTTGAATTTCTCAAAAAATGCTTTAGAACTGCTTTTAGGTGGTGTAGAACAATGTTCCCATTGATTATACATAAAAACATTTCTAGGCTGTGCAGATTTATGCAAGTAATGATCCCCATAGTGGGTGTAACAGAATAACTGCTCATAACTAGATGAACCTTGTAAATAATCATGATCTGTGAATCTAGCTGACATTACTAAATCAGACATCATGTCGTTAATACTGTTAAAGTCCCAATCATCAGAGAATGTACTTGGTGTCACAAAGTCACTTAAGGAAACCTTTAGTTGATGAGGATACTTCAGGATTTCGACCGGACCATAGATCTCATAGTCTGTTTTCTCCCATACTACCCCACCAGGTATTGGAATTGCTGTGACATTTACTGTTGACAGTTCTCTTTTCTTCACGTGGGATGATCTGTGTGGTTTCAGGACTAGGTTGATGTTCTGACTTGCTGTGTCCTTTGTAATATATTTTCCTTCAATGAATTTTCCCAAACACAGTACCATGATGAGCCAAAGCAGGAGGAAAAATACACCTAGACCAAACCAGAACTCTAGCCAAGGGGAAACAAGGTAGATTTCCTTCAGTTGATGAAAGAGTTCCGTTGCTTTTTCTTTAAAAGACTTTTTTGTTTCTGGCATCACTTCGGGGTCATTTAAATCTTCAGAGAAGTTGTCGAAGTTGATGAAATAACCAGAGGCAGTTCTGTCAATTGATGGGATTGTTCTTTCAATCTGTCTCTCGGTAGCACTTTCTGATGCCACATCATTGTAGACTGGTGTTGTTTTTTGACGAACTGTTTCAATCTGTGTTTCAAGAGGCACGAGTTCCATGGCATTATTGCATAGTCCTTCATTGTGCACTGCAGGCTGATCGAATGTGATTAGTCTTTCAGTTTGAACCTCTTGGATTGTTGCAAGTTTGGGTATTCTGTTGTTTCTTGGGAGTCCACTGGGCCTACTGTTGATTATAGGCCACAAGCTTGTGGTTTTACCAGATCGATAGACACAACTCTGTTCTCCTTTTTACCAGCAAGGGGCGGTAGCACAACTGATCTTGTTCCGGTGACTGCTAAGACAGGTACTGCTTTTCTGTAAGAAGGCCCAAATTCCTTCTTAACCGCGATCTTTTCTCTGACTAGATCCCCAATCTTTGGAATCCAGACAGGCCTTGCTGGGGCTGTTGCGGGTGGTGCCTCGTCAGTGGTACTTGGCTGTTGCTTTAACTTTATGTTGCTTAATGATTTTCTTGTTTCATTCAGTTCCTGTAAAACAGCCAAACGATCTTTTACATCAAAGTGCTTTGTTTCTTCTTGTACCACTGACATCTGACTATCGAGGTCCTGAACTCGCATTCTAATTCCGAACAATAGTTCGTATGGGCTGAAACCTTTTAGAGAATTTCTTGGCATGTTGTTAAGACTAGTCTGGACACTTTTTAAATGTTTGACCCACCCAGCGCCTGAACCTAATACCTTCGCTGTTATAGATTGCTTTATGTCACGGTTTTTTCTTTCTACCACACTATTCCCTTCGGGGTGCGACGGACAAGAATACCGCAACCCAATTCCCATGCTAGCCATGGCCTCCTTATAAGCTCGAGAGCTGAAAGCAGGACCCTGGTCAGAATGGAACGTGGTAATTGCGTATGTGCCGATAAAGACTCGCAAATCTTTTATAACCGTTCTAGCGTCAGCCGAGCGCTGGGGCCACATCCATATGAACCTCGTACAGGAATCCACTGCTACCATGATATATCTATAGTTACCGTCCCTTTGTAGGGGACCACAGTGGTCCAGGTAAATGCATGCAAATGGTTTATCCGAGATGAGAAGGGGTGTCTGCGCTGGTCGTTTTACTGTTGATACTTTTATCCTTTGGCATATGTCGCATTCTAATACATACTTTTTAGTTTGTATTCTCAAGCGAGGCCACCAATATCTCTGTTTTAATAGTGATATTGTTGCGGAAACGCCAGCATGTGCAGAAGCAATCCCTTCGTGTGCCGCTTTGATTAGTCCTAGTCTGTGTTCCCTGTTTGGAATTACTCTATCCCCCACTCCAGGGATTCGAGCAAAAGGAACATTATTTGTATCCGTTAAGTACGAGTACTTTTCAGGAAAGCCTTTTGGGAGTGTTTTCTAATCATTTTTTACTGACGTACTGACAGCTTGTAGAATATCGCTGTCTATTTTTGTTTGTGACCGAGTTATCGCAGCTACGGAAGCCGTTTGCACAGCTGCCTTCGCGGCTTCATCAGCCAATGAATTCCCTGCAACGTGAACGCCATCACGTTGATGACTCAGTGTATGTATCACGTGAGTCTTTTGTAGTTCTTTCTGTAAAAGCACTACCTGTTCCCAAAGCATTTTATGCTTTATTGTGCCACCTTTTGCATCTTTGTGAAACCATTTTCCACCCAATTCTGCAAGTATTCATTATAAGATTGTATGCAATAAAAAGAATCGCACACTTTTAGTGTGGGGAATTCGCGATCGGTATTTTCTAGCGCCATCTTAAATGCTACTAATTCAGCTCGTTGAGCCGAGCAATCTCCTAGAGATTGTGTTTTAGTGACCAATGGTCTAAATTTTCCTTTGTGCCAGCGACCTTTAACAATCGCGCACGCAGCACTGTAAGCTTGCTTACCCCCAACTGCGGGTTGTGCTGATCCGTCAGTATATATAATACTTCCGTATTCTTCGAGAGTCAGGATTTCAATTGGCAGAGGACATTCGTATTCATATTGTAAAAATTCCTGTGTTTTTAAGTTAGGATCAAATTCGTAAACTACGTCTGTTGCAGCAAGAGAATTAACCCACTGAATCCATCTCGGATGCAAAGCTTTAGCATTAGGAATGCTTGCTTTAGTTACCGCTTCTAAAGCCGGTATGGGTGTTACGATTATTATTCGTTTACCTTGTGCTAGGGCCTTTCTTTCGCTACAGCAGTCTGAACCGCAGTTAGAATTTTCTCCGTTGAACTGAATTTTATTTCAGCCTTTGTGTACAAATGTGATTTGTAAGCTATTGGTACCTTTTCTCCCTCATTAGAGGTTAGGTATGTGAATCCGCATCTTCCTGGGATGACTCGGATTACAAGATCACGTGTGTTGTCACGTGTATCTAATTTTGTTTTTGCTAACATGTCTGTTTGCAGTGATCTCAAAATTTCTGTGTGTTTTTGAGTCCAATTGATTTGTTTAAAATCAGGTTTAATTAGTTCGTAGAGAGGTTTAACCCTCTCTGCGTAATTTAGTATGTAAGTTCTTCCGAAATTCAGAAAACCTAGTATGGATTGTAAATTCTTCAGCGTTTTTGGAGCTTGGAGTACAGCGCACTTCTCTAAGAAGTTGTCCGCTAGGCTTTTCCCTTCACTTGATAATTCGTACCCTAAAAATAGTACTGTCAGATGGGCAATTCGGGACTTTTTAAAGTTGAATTTGTAACCCTCTGCTGCGAACCCAAGTATAATGGTGTTCACTCTTTTCAAGTGAGTATCCAAGTCGTCGTCTGTGAGATAAATATCATCTACGTAAGACAATGCTTCATCATCATAGATTTGTAGTAACTCTGTTACCCTAGCTAAGAATAGTCCTGGGCTGTTCTTGAACCCCTGTGGGAGTCGACAGAATTTTTTCTGCGACCCAAATGCAGAGAAAGCGGTCAAATATCTGCTTTCTGGTGCAATGTTTTGACAAAAGAAGCCATTAGAAATGTCTAATGTCGTTTTATATTTTTTCCTAACTATGTTATTCATTAGGGCTGCACTATGCGAGTTTTGTACTGCAAAAGTTTTGCAACATGTATTAAGGTGTCTGTAGTCCAAAACTAGACGATATGAATTGTCTGGCTTGGAGACAGGAAACAAAGGATTGTTCATTTGAGAGGTGCATGTTTCAATCACCCCCTGGTACTCAAGTTGATCTAAGATCTCCCTGACCTGTTTTTTAGCTTCTTGCTTTATGGGATACTGCCGTTGGGCAGTTGGTTCACTTTTTAGTTGGATTTTGTGAGGCGGTGAATCCTCATCCCATCCTACATGATTTTTATATAATGCAGGTGCCTGGGCTACTGCCCATTTCCTTGCATATGTATATTTTTTGTGAATCGGAATGTGATTCGAGAAGGCAGGCATAATCACTTCTTCGCGGAGGGCACTCCCTGACAAACTCCGGGGGCCAATCTTTTTCAGCTAACAGAATATCATAGCCTTTTGAGAGCTTATCCCAAAATAGACCCTTAATTTTCCTAGTCTTATCACCCTCTATACGCAATGTTATTTCATATATTTTATGGGGCTCGCTAAGTCTGGCGTCGGCAGTTTCAACCTGAATGTATTCATTTGTGTCCACTGTCTCCAGATGACTCATCAAGATCTTGCGCGCTATACTGATTTCTGCTGCACTGTCCAACATTGTCAATGCCCACTCCCTGTTTTTCAACTGTGTCCTCAGTATTCTCGGCATGTTCGATTACCCTAATACTGGCTACCTTCTTTTTCTGAAATTGAGATTTTTTACTCTGAGCAGGTTCCTTGTCTTTGGACTTGGTGTGCTCTCCTGGGTCTGACCGTCCTCTTCTTTCCGAATTCTGTGGAAAAGATCGAGAGGGACGTGTATCAATACTTTGATATCTATCAGGTTTTTTCAGATTATCCCTATTTCTAAGGTTATATCTTTTCTCAGAGGGCTCCCTCTGGGGAGACTGGCGTTCTCGAGTCGGAGTTCTTTCCCTCCGTCGAGGAGACCTTACTCTGGACTGGAAAACTTTTTCCTTGGGCGTGGATTGTTTATTTCCATCCCAGCTCTTTTTAGGAGTGTTTGAATTATTTTTAATAAATAATTTTTCAGGATTTTCGAGCAGTTGGGGCTTAACTGGTTTTCCACCCAAGCTGTCTCTACCTAATTCCTCATAGCATTTTTCTATGATTTTTGCAAGCTCAACAGGATCTTTTATATCTGTTTCCTTCAACTTCTGGCGGATCGCCACAGATGCTGCTTCTCCCTTTATGTTGGCTAATAATATAGCCGTGACCTGCTTGAAGTCTTTCAGTAATTTCATACCTAGATTTAAAGCGGGCTCTGGACCGAATTCATTTTGAATCTGTTTTAGCACTTCTGGTATTACCGCCATAGACGGAACACCGTGTGTTTTTGTGTAAATGGAAGCAAAGACTGTACCCCAAGTGTCACAGTCCTCCACGTGTGGTGCGATTCCCATAGGAAGGCAGATGGTCAAGATTCTGTGTTTCTCAATAGGGGTAGTATCAGGAAATACTGCCTCTATTTGAGTGATTTTCTGGGCTAACCAGAAAGGAATTTGTTCCCGTTTTACGGGTGTTTTACCAAGACATGACTGTATGTTCTGTGGTGTAATTTTATTAGTGTTCCCCTGATGAGGGGTCAGTTGTGGTGTATTAACAGCTGGCTGGACTGTTGCAGTCCGCATTACATATTGGACTAATTGCCTATGTATTTTTATTAATGTTTTTAGCTGTACTAACAGCTCTTCTCTAGACATTTTTATAATGTCAGGATGTGGTGTGTAGCTGGCTAGAACCGGCCACGTGGCTCCTGGTCTACCTAGTGGACCGAGCCTAGTAATGTGATCATTGTGTTTTAGGGCGCCATTAAACCAGAGCAGGTGCTCTTGAAATTTAAGTGGAATTTCAATCTCCTCGAAAGGAGCGTACTCTTCCGGAGGTTTCTCTATTTTGTAATAGTGAAACTCTTTTGTTCTAGCGTTTACCGCTGGAAAGTTTATCCATGAATAGAATACCTCTGTCTGCCGATACTCGTGAGCCTCTATCACGAAAATTACTGTACCACCTTGAGGTGTCAGTCCGTTTACTATAAGTTTTGAAGTTATAGATTTTCTTAAATGTGCCGGGATGATTATTGCATCCGGGTCTGTGTATTCGGGACCTTGCTGAGTCGCATCTGCTGCGCCCCCAGTGGTTCCGTTATTTTCTACTGACATTGTATAAATGCAGGTTTTGCAGAGTAGGTCTCCAAGGAGACAAAGATTAGGTGCACAATATTTTGGAACACTGTATCCTTCAACGTTGAATAAACCAGAGCTTTACATAGGAATCTCTTCCTACTAAGGTCGGGCGGATTTTAACCTTTCACCCACTCCAGACGTCTATTGGAGTATTACGGGAGAAAGGGGTGTGAAATATGCACGACTGAGTTACTCTACAAGTCTTGCGTTAGTTTATCGCCTTACCAAACGTTAGGGCGCCATGTAGTGTAGTTCCTAGTTTCCCACTAGGCCCTGCGCATTGGAATAACATAAACAGTAGTATCGACGTGGAACTGCGGATATTCCAGGCCTCCACTGACTATGCTAAACTTAATTGGGTTGTGTTACCAACTAGTTCAGAGGTCACTGGAAACTTTCTTCTCTGCATAGGAAGTGATCAGCTTCCTTGGCACAGACAAGAAGGGATTCAGCTTTCCAACAACCGTGCAACATGACAACTTTGCTCCTCAGATCAAGAGTCAATCTCTAGGGTCGTGTGAAACAGTAGACATGTATTTCACTCAGTCAGTCTAGTGCAGTTTACTTTCACGAGATGTAGAGAATAGAGAGACGGGCGTTTGTCAATAAAGGGTTAACATTTATTGAACAGTCTTTCTTCTCGTACAAGAGAAATGTATTGCCACAATTGCAATAATTGTTATTATAAAAAGTACGTACAGTAAGATAAGTATTGCGAAATAGAACTGTAAAAGCATTGATATGGTTTCTTAGCCATACAATGGTTTAAAAGTAATAAAACATATATACAGTCATATATACATTAGGCTAACATACTCAACTGGTGCTTCTAACTAAGCCTACCCCAGTGTGCCTGACCTAAGCCTAACACATGAAAGGGGAGTAAGTAAGTAGCTTTAAGTTAAGTTGGTTTTGCCAAGGTTTGTTTCAAGAATTCTCGTCTAAGGGTTTAGTCAACACCATACCTCTGAATAGAATGATGGAGGATTGGTATCTCCTTCAGGGGTCTCTCTCGATATCCCAGTCACCCGCGAGGGTAAACCGGAAGCGCCGGGACTGGATTTCTCTGCACGAGAAAGGCAGCGGCTTCTCTTCAGCGCGTCGAGGAAGGAGGGGGGACAGCATCCGCGGGCAGCTGGAATCTGCTGGATGTCTTCGCAGAGGGACGGCTGTTCAGCTCCTTAAGCGTACTGCACCATAGGTCGCGCTTTAGCGGCGATAATGGTATCAGCAGCTTCACCACCACAGGATAGCAGGCTGCAGCGACAGAGTGCTAGATTTACCAACACGGGGTCGTGCAGGCAGCTGGCTTCAGTAGCTCGTACAACAGGCATTGCTTAAGGCAACGTTGGTAATATTTATACCTGACCGGTGCCGGGTTTGACGAAAGTTTGCTGGACATAAGACGTCAATTAAAGATGTCACTAGGAAGTTATAGTTATCAGTTGCTCATTAGAGTTCCATTACTAATCAAAACATAGCAAGCGGGGATTTCCAGGTTTGCTGAGTTTTTATCTTGTTGAAGAACTCGGAGTGTTATCTAGGAATATCAGATAGTGACTACTGCTCTGTCATTGCACTAATTGGTCGCAAAGGAAGTGGCAGAGGGAACTATGCTGGAATGTGGCTCTGTTCGTGTGAGGCCAGAGATGACTTTTCAGAAAATCGCACTTGAACGGTTATGCCAATATAGGGAATAAATGGATTTATAGCCGAATAGGGGCATAAGGTCACAGTATCGATCAGGAACCTAGATAAACACGCAACAGTGTGGCTTCCGACTAGTAGGCCAGCCTCTTTGTCGATGACATGAAATGTTGTGGTTAGCTCTTTGTTTTCAGATTTCATCTGTACTGTCATTTTGCCTCGCACAGGTAGTGGCTTCTGGCTCCCATATGTGAGGATACGCACTGCGGATGGTTTCAGCTGTGGCCTTGGTTTGAGGGCTTTGTAATGCTGTATACCCATGACATTTATGGTGGCTCCAGTGTCGATCACTCCTGTAACTGGTGATCCATCTATTTGTATCTGACATTTGGGCTGTGGTCTTCTCCCCTTCTTTAGATCGTTGGTGAATGATATAAAATAGCATTCATCATCCTCCTCGGTGGATTAATCGTCCAGTCGCTCATATTGGCGGTGATGCAATTTTGTTGAGCTTGTTGACTGCTGGTCATCCATTGTTAGATGGCTGACTGCTCCAGATAGTGTCTTCTTTCCGGGTTGGCCCCTTCCGCGAGATCCACCTCTGCAGACACTAGAGAAGTGGTTTGGAATCCCGCATTTCGAACATGTCTTCCCTCTTGCAGGGCAACTCTCAGGGTTGTGTTCTTCTCGCCCACAGTATCCGCATGTGGAACGCCGCGGCGTTCTGGTCTGCCAGCGTCCTCGCGTGTTGCGGCCAGAGCTGTGCATTGCGTCGACTTGCTCCATCTTTACCGTTGCCCCTGAGTCAGCATTCGGGTTGATTGCTGCTTCCATGGCGGTGGCCCTGGCATCCGATAGCTCGTGTGATCGGGCAAGCATTAATATTTCTTTTAGCGTGATGCGGGGTTGACGTAGTATCAAGGTTCTTAGGGTTTTGTTGCGCATCCTTGAATTAGCTGCGCGGTGACTTCCTTTGTTTGGTCTTGTCCGCGCATATGCTGATCAGCTCTCTCAGTCGCGCATGAAATGCATCCATTGTTTCACCTTCCCGTTGTCTTGATTGGCGAAACTTGAAACATTCATAGTGTGGATTGAGTTGTGGATCGAAGTGCGCATTTAGCGCCCGCACGGCGGCATCATAGTCGGTGGTGTGTGAAATGTTTATAAATCTCGTCTCCCCAAAGTGTAATAATAGCGATCTCTTCACTTCGTTATCCTTTTCTCTGGTGGCTACAAAGTAATTGTTTAATCGTCCGATCCAGACCGCCCATCTCAGTGCAGCTGTACCTGGGTCAATGAGTTCACTAAACGGTGGTAACGCTTGGATTTGTGAGTGTGCTGACTGCGGCACTGGTACTCCAGCTCCTTGTACACCTGCTCTCGGTGCTGGGGGTGGCAGTTGTGCGTTTTGCGCTCCTCCCGCCGCAGCGGCCGGGGTGTTCGCTGGTTGTTGCGCTCCACCACCGCCTCCTTGTAAATTCGACATGTTGTGGCGCTATTGCGGTTGTTGGTGTCCATGCTTGTTTGCAGGTTTTCCTGGTGTTACTCTTGTTGGTGCCAATGCTCGTTTAGGGGTTTCCTTGCTCCCAGTCAGCGCTGCTGGTGGTCATGCAGCTGTTCCTTGGGTGTTCATGTGTCCCATTTACATATTATCACACCATCTGTGTTTGTGGTTGCCATTGCTTGTTGCTGCTTTGTTGTAGGGATGTAGCTGGCGTTGCTGGTGCTTGTTTGTGGTTCACCCCACGTGTGCTGTCAACCGCGTGTCTAGCGCTGCTTTACTTGGTGCTGCGCGTGTGTCTCGTCGGGTGCCTTCCCTCTTCTACCCGCGTCTCACGTGTCTCTGGTAGGCCTCGGTCCTTGCGCGAATGCACGAACTAGAGCTCTGCTGATCGGGCCTTCTCCTGCGCATTCGGATCGCTCCTGAGTTCAAGCTCCTGAGTTTGCGCTCCTCTGCCCACGGCCAAACCAGTTACTCTCGCAGCTCTGCTCACGCTGCTTACCGGGTCTTCAGCCAGCCTCCTACTTTGGCGGGACTTCGCTCCCATGACGGCTGTCTTGGTGGGGCACGGAGACCGGCTTCGGCAGGCAGGCACGCGGCGCCGGTAGGACCTCCACGTTCTTTGAGGGGCACGTTTTCAGGATCCCACCCTCGTCGCCAGTGTGGGGGGGTCGCAGCAGGGGCGCTGGCTATGGGGGACAGCGTGTAAGCGCGGAATACATGGGGACAATAAAGAAACACAGCAGGCACAGCGTCAGGTCGGACAAGAAGTCCTTGCGACTTTCAGCCATTTATTTATAGCCTTCTGGCCACGCCTGGCCAGAAGGTGATACAAAGTGTGGGGTTTCTTCCGGGGCTCATCCGAGACCCTGGGGAAACACTAGAGCGCTACACTTACCTCGCGCTTCTCCACGAGGAATCCTTCGTCATCGCTGACATTCACCTCCAAGTCTTGTGACGTTACTTTCCTTGCATGCAACGCTCTACGTCAGTCAAGCCTCTCAACGCAGCCTCTCTTCCTTTGTTTCCTTTGTTTCCTTGACAACGTGCTTTCGCTGACGTGCACAGCATTCCTTTGCAATGAAGCCATAAGAATTCAAATGCGGAATCTTTATTTCCAGTTTCTGTGCTGACACGCGCAGCTTTCTTGCGCGTTGACACTTTTATTTCACCTTCTTCATGTTATTTATCCTCACAGCACCTCCTGTACTTTCTGTCAAAGCCGCAAATCCAAGAGAATAATTTGCCTGTTCTCTGCTCTGCACTAACACACACAACATGTACAGAAATCGGTGTTTCAATTTACTATGCTGACACACTTAACTGTTCCTTGCGTTTATCGACCTGTAATTTCTTCGCTGATACACACAGCAATTTCTTCTGTGTGTCTAGCTACTCTTCCTCACTGATACAAGTTAAAAGGAGACATTTTGCTGATACACACAACATTCTCGTCAATTTAAAACAATTTACTTCGCTGATACGCACAGCTATTTCCTCTGTGTGTCAGCTTGCTCTCCTACAAGTGACTGCCCTCCTGTTGTGTAACCACAAGCGACTTTTTTTGCCAATTTTACCTATCTTTTCGCTGATGGGCCCAGATTTTCATTTCTTTTAATTTTCTTGTGCTTCCTTCAATAACAACTTGTACTATTATATACCTCAAATATACATTTTTTTGTTGGTCACAATGCAGAACGTTACAAAATACAGGTGAACCTTCCATACGATGGTCAAAATGGAACAAGGTTTTCCTAAATTACTCTAGGGTGTGTGGAGTATCGTTAAGTGGTAAACGGAAGTCAGCCTTACTTTTACACTGCTTGGGCTCCGAGGGACAAGAAGTTTTCAAACACTTACCTGACCTTGATGGCTCAGAATCCAACAATCTCAACGAATTTGAAATCTTTTTGATGAAATTTGATAAACATTACCTTCCCAAAGTCAGAACTATCTTAGAACGCTATCACTTTGGGAAACACTTACAAGAGCCTAAAGAATCTGTTGAAGTTTATGTTACTCACTTATGCAAGCTGCCCTCCACCTGTAAGTTTGAAGTGGCCCTCGAAGAACGCATACATGACCAGTTTATGCTAGTCTGTGCAATTGAAAAGGTAAAAGATGAGTGGTGGCAAAAGGACGATCCTAAACTTGATGAAGTTCTTTTGATTGCTAAACACATTAAACATTCCCTTGCTTAAGTAGAAGTTATAAAAAAAGAAAATGGTAATCTCAACACAAATAGTGATAAAGTGCACATGGTCACTAATCCTAAAACTTTTCAACAAAAAGAATCCCAATCTAAATCTTGTAAACAAAATGATTCTCAAGCTTCTGGATCGAAAAAATTGTTTACTGGAAAGTGTTACCACTGTGACAGTTCTAGCCATCTAGCCAATGACAAGTCGTGTCCTGGCCTGTGTGCTAAGTGTTATAAATGTGATAAATTGGGTCACCTAGCAAAAGCGTGCAGAGTATTTATGTTCAAGAAGAAAAAACGAGTGAAAGAAGTGTGGACTCAGAATGAGTCTGACTCCGACCAAGAAGAATTACATTGTGGGGAAGTCTTAACTCAAGCTTCAAAGAATGACTGCAAAAATCCAATTGAGACTGTTCAAATTAATGGTCATCCTGTCAAAATGCTTTTTGATTCTGGGGTTAAGATAACTCTGATACCAAAGTGTTTTTATGACTCTGCCTTACTAGGTAAAGTGAAGGTATTTAAACCCGAAATTAAGCCTCTTGCTTATGGAGGCCAACCGATCAATTTGTTTAGATATTTCGAGAGCCACATAGAATACAAAAATTAATTTACTGCGGGAAAAAATGTATATCTCATCCAAGGGCGATAGCTTGATAAGTTGGATCCATCAAGCAGATCTGGGAATCATGCTAATACTTGGTGGAGATCGTTGCATCATTTTGAAGGAAAATCTGTGTCCACCATCCTTCGATTCTTCTAGTACACCTGATCTATCTAAAGTTGTTCAAGTCATTGATCTACGTAGTGAATTTGAACAGGTTTTCAGCAAAAATCGCGGTTCTTTGTCCGGATATATGTATAAGATTTTGTTGAAACCTGGAGCTGTCCCAGTATCTTGCAAAGTACGTGGTGTACCATTAGCAATGAGAGAGTCCATGGAGAAAGAACTGCAAAAAATACTTGACGAAGGAATCATTGTTAAAACTGAGGCTAGTGAATGGTTGGCCCGGGTTGTACTTGCATGCAAGGCCTCGGGTGAAGTGAGGCTTTGTGTGGACTTATGCACGCTCAATCGTTCTGATGTAGCTGATAAATATCCTCTCCCAAACATTGCAGAAATCCTGACACAATTAGATGGAGCTGAAGTCTCCTCCACTATGGACCTTAGAGCTGTGTATCACCAGATTCAGATTCACCCAGATTCCATGAATCTCACTGCGTTTATAACGCCTTTTGGTACTTTCAAATTTACAAGTCTCCCTTTCAGGCTCAATTCTGCAGCCTCGATGTTCCATAGAGCTATAGAAGATATTTTACAAGGGTTATCTGGCATCAAGACCAGGGCGATGTTCAGATCTATGGTTCATCACAAGAATTACACGATGAGAGGCTCAGAACAGTCCTACAGTGTTTCAAATCTCGCGTTTTAACCCTACGTGAGAATAAGTGTAAATTCAATCTCACGGAAATTGATTATTTGGGGCACAAGTTATCCAAAGAGGATGTTAAACCTAGAGATCACTTAGTGTCAACTATTGAGAAACTTCCTGTGCCTCAATCCAAGGATGAGTTAGTAACTTATCTCCGTATGGCCGAATATTATAACAAGTTTGCTCCCCAGTTTGCTTCTTGCTCTTTCTCTCTCAGAGCTCTTCTCAAGAAGGGTGTGAAGTTCTCATGCTCTCCTCATTGACAAAATGAATTTGGTGATATTAAGGGGGTTTTGAATAAGGCTCCTTCTCTAAAGAGTTTTGAAACTTCTGCTAATTCCATCCTCATCACTGATGCGAGCTCGAAGGGCCTCGGCCTGTTCTCAAACAGGTGAAAGATGGTCAGGAAACCACTATCATGTTTTTGTCACACGCTTTGGTGGGGCCGGAAAAACAATACTGAGTGTATAAAAAGAAACTCTTCGTATCTTCTGGGTGATTAAGAAACTTAAGATATTTCTATGGGGAAGTTCTTTCAATGTGCACTCTGACCACAAACCTTTAAAATATATATTCACTAAAAAGAGTCTTGATGCTGTGTCTTCATGAATCACAAGGTGGATTGTTGCACTGCAAGACTGTGATTTTGTTGTACATCACATCATTGGTATTCAAAACAAGGTTTCTGATTGTCTTTCCCGTCTACTCAATAATGATCCCATTCACTCTTTAGATGTCTCTGAAGGATTGTGGGAAGATAATGATTATAAAGTGTGCGAGATTACTGCTGGAGTTCTGAGTGAACTGTGAAGGTGATTGAAAATCTGCCATTGAAAGTGATCCCTTCATTATTGAGGTTTTGCGAATTAGTGATTAAAAGTTGGGAGAGTGGCAGTAAGAGTTTGAAGGAGGAGACACGTAAGTTTTGGAATGTGCGCCATGAACTTTCTGTCTCTTCTGGATTACTTAGGAGAGGTAACAAAAAAAAGCACAGGTGCACGATAAATTATTTTTTTTCCAAAAATAACAATATTCGTGTCAAGGCACAGATAGTGAAGTCCAGAAGTCTTGTTTGTTTGATTCTTTATTTTTCAACAGAAGAAAACGAACAGCCTGACGCGTTTCGTCCCAAGGCGGGACTTCTTCAGGGCAAGGAATGAAGGGACAAATTCCTGGCGATGAAAGTGAACGTGTGGTAAACGACCGATGGTGAAGGTTGATCAAGTGGCTCCAAACAAGAACTGAGCTTATGTAACCGACCCCTCAAAGTAGAAAACGTATGGTATTGAAAATCTCTTCTTGCAACTCCACCAGATTTCGCGAGAGAAAGATGTGTTATCATCCGAAGCCTGTGCGCTGCTCACCGTCAGTACGTATAGCACCTGATGTTTTTTTTTTCGTTACATGTTAAAGTTCTGTTTATGACTGACATTGTGATGGCGGGTGTCTTATCGGTGTGCACATAATTCCTCTTTAAGTATCAAGAAAGGGGTAAATTTATTATTGAGGTTGTGAGAAGTTGGCCCGATATGCAACGTTCGCTATTCTAGCGACCGCTATGTATCGTTCCAACGACCCTTATGGTGTTTGGTTGTAAGTCAACCTATAGACCAGCTATCCTAGTAGCGTGGATACGAGCAGTCTAAGGCTAAAGACTCGAGAGGGCGCGTTAAGCCAGCTGTTTACCACACATGTACCCCTTGAACACCCAGTGAAAGGACACCACACAAGTGTTATGAAAATAAACAGTATATTTATTAAGAATCACAACAGCCCTGTACTCTTTATGAGGACAGGGTACTAAGCACAAACCAAATCTCTTTAGCAAATACTTCAAGTGCACAGTTTAAAGACAAGTGTCCGAGGACACGGAAAGGTTAAGGCAAGTCGGAAGCGAGGGACTCGGGACCCTAGAGTAAGGAGGCTATGCAGGCACCGAAATGCCGAGTTACCTAGCCACGAGGGCTGCGGCTGCACAAGTCTTACAGGCGTCGGGGTCTTCGCTGACGAGCCAGGAGCCGGAAGAAAAGGAGTTGCTGGCCGGCGACCAGTGGTGAATAGTTTGTAGAGATCCAAGCCTGGATCGGAGATTGATGATACCTGAAAGCAGAGGGGACCAAGTTCGTACTACTAGCCAGTAGTCAGAGGGTACCAGGAAGGCACCAGTTGGCCGTCACCTCGACCAGGTGAGTGGGCGACGCTAGGCTCTGCAGTCTCACGGACCAGGAGGCGTTTGTCGGCGACCACGGTGGAGGTGCGAGCTGTCCCACGACGGATGTCGCTGTCGGCGTCTTGAGTGGACCAGGAGGGTCCGGGGTGCTTCTCGAAAAGATGGAAGCAAGGGCCAGTCTGGAGCAACCAGACCGGCAGTGTTGATTCTCGGATGTCGTCACAGAAGGACACGAGCCAGCGGCTAGTGACCAGACAACGTGCTGAGCAGCGAGCAGAAGGGCCCCACGCAGATCGTGGAGATGCTGGGAGACTGCACTTCGGTGCTGGAGCGGCTCAGGGTCGGGGCTTCTCGGACCCCAGAGCACTCACCAGAGAGTTACCTCGAGGGTCGTGCTGGTTTTTAAGAGCGTGCAGGTTCTGATGATGGCCGGTCCCTCGAGGTCTCGTCGCACCCACAGATCACAGCTGAGCTGATGACGTGGGTAGAGGTCAGAGGTGCCAGGGAAGCCGGTTCTCGTCGAGCTGGGCCGTCGGATTCCTTGAAGAAGGACTTACAGCAAACCACAGAGTTCTTAGATGGTGCCCGCTGATGCAGGGTGACTACTCCTTAGCCACAAGGGAGAAATCTTGAGAAGAGTCTTGAAGTCCTTTCGTAGAAAGTAGTTCTTGATTCAAAGATGATCTAATTTGGAAGGGTCCCCGCTCCGGCCTTTATCCTAAAGAAAGGGGTGGGTACATGACTAGGTCCTGCCCTAAGGGTGGGACCAGGAAGGGGGGTAGTTACACCCCTCTCCCCTGCCGGACTTTCCCCAGGCCAGGGCTGTCGCCCCTGGAACTGGTTCTAACCGGCAGATGCGTAGTGAGCACCGGGGTGCCACTCCGCAGTCACCTTCTCGCAAAAGCCCTACCTACCCAGAATACACAAACCCTGTCTGGGACGGTGCGAACACCGCCCTCGACAGGAAACCCTTTGTCCAAGCGCTCCTCGCTGGAAGGACTCCCAGCAGCAGGAGGTCAGACTCGTGTCTGTGGTGGCAGCATCCATTTTGTGGAGCTGAGGCTTTCGTTAACTTTAACCGGGGTTCACAGTTACGTACATGTCGTGTCCCTCTAGAAGGGCGGAATGCTAACCTCGTCGCCAGAGTTGGTGAGAGGGCCGCATCCCGATTCGTATGACACCTTACTCGACATGTCTTGATAACGCGACACCGAAGTTACCGATATGGTACGCGTTATCATGGAACAGCCATTGGGTCTTGACTCCGCAAGCTGCAACCGGGCTCGGCTCGGGCCAGAGCTTAGTTCACACGAGCCCATGCACTCTGCCTTCAGGATTGTCAAGGCCTGCCATAGGAGTGACTGATAGGAACTCGGGTGTCCATTGGAGGGTTAGATATAGGGCTACTATATCTAAAGCAAAGGGTGATTACACGACTTTGCCCCAGCTGTCATGCAGCCAGTTGTGTCAGATTTAGGAGGCCAGCCAGGGGTGGCATAATACATGCTGCAGCCCCTGGCGGCCCTGGGTACACCTATGCCCTGGGTTACAGGGTCTGATAAGGTGGCCCAGTACCAATTGGAAATGTACCTAGGGTACATGGAATCCATTTTAAAGAGAGAGCAGTAGGCCTGGGGTCCTGATTGGCAGGGTCCCAGGTCGACTATGTCCAAAACCAGCTAAAACACAGGGCAAAAAGTTGGGGGCAACCATAGTCAGGATGTACCTTCCTACACAACCCCCCCCCAAACGAAAGGAGATAAGGCTATCCTTGTCCAGGTAAGCCTCTATTACCTAAGTGGCCATATAAGGAAGGACCAGCTCTGGCTTGGTTTCCCCCTGTGTCATGGTCCACTAGGCAACCCCTCACCCTAAGGGTATCTGAGGGTCTCCACCATAGGGAATCTCTGTCTCTGGTGTGTCTTGGGAAAGAAGAAGGCTGATGCTGGGATGGAGTACTGAAGTGAGGCTCCTCTACCTTTGGGCTCAACTTCCTCCAATCACCATCCATCCTGTGTGCCTTTCTTTCTTTAGCTGAGATGCACTGAGCTCTCAGGGTTAGCCTCTGGCTACCTAAAGCTGGAGGCCGAGTCCCTCTGTTTGGCTTACTGGAGGGACAGGTCAGGTCTGGGGTTTTTAGGCCCCATGTTTGGCTGTGCCCAACAGTGTCCAGCTGTGGGAGTTCCCTAACTACTTTTAAGGGGGATCCCTCAGGAGTCTGTTCTATTTTCACTTGGCTAGGTTTACCAGCTTCAGTGATCCTAATCTGCTGATTAAGGGGTTCTTTTGGACAGGGGGCCCTTTGGGGTCCACCACTGGCCTCCCTAATCTCTTCAGCCCTGGGCTGACTGAGACAGGGTAGAGAGGTGCAGGTTACCTGCTCCAGACTGGGTCCCACCTGGGAAGGGTCCACTGTCATCAGGGGCTCTGCCAGGCTAGGCCTGACTACCTCTGGGGCAGTTCCTTCAACAGGGGTAGAGTCAGTTCCCTGAGGAGGCTGGCTCTCACCTAGTGTCTGGGAAGGGGAAGACTCTTCTTCCTCCTCAATGCTCTCTGTTTGAGTGGAGTGATCCATTGTTTCAGGCTTCACAACCTCACTATCGGTTTGAGTAGAGGCTGAGACCATTACAGCCTTGCCAACCTTTTCAGGAGGGCACTCAGTCTGTGTTTGGGCTGTGACTGTCACAGCCCTCCTATCCTGTTCGGTAAGGTCTGTCTGAGCCTGGACAGTGGCTACCACTGCTCTTCCAACCTTTTCAGGGAGGAATGGTGCTTGGACGGGGGCTGTAGCTATTACTGCCCCACTAACCTGTCTGGATAGGCCTATCATTCTGGAATGAGCTTCTTGCTCCACCTCAGCCCATGCTGAGAGTTCCAGGTCATTCCCCAGTAGGCAATCTACAGGTAGGTTATCTGTCACTGCCACTCTCATGGGCCCTGTGACATTACCCCAGCTGAGCTTGACTACTGCCATGGGATGCCTTCTCTTCATTCCATGAATGTCTGTCGCCTGATAAGTAAAACCAGGGGTCAGTTGAGCAGAGGGGACCAGATGGTCACTCACCATGGTGAGGCTGGCCCCTGTGTCTCTGAATGCCTCAACTTTCTGACCATTCACTAAAACTTCTTGTCTATACTTGCCCAAAATGTGGGGTCCAGTAGTGAAGTTGGCAAACCCCATGCCAGTCTCACAGACAAGAGTGTGGTCAGGGAACCTGGCTAGGCCATAGTCCTCCTGCTGTCCCAAAGTAATGCCCACCACATTCTTGGGGGCACTCCCACCACCTGGGGGATTACCACTAATGGTAACAGGAGGTCTAGGAGTATTACTTGGGGGTATGTTTTCCTTATTGCTATTTTTAGGGCACTTGGCATCACTTTTGTAATGGCCCACCTGTTTACAGGTATGGCAATAAGGTTTCTTCTGTTCGGAAGGAGTGTTCTGGGACCCACCACCCTTGTTGGAGTTTTGGGGCCCTTGGGAAGTCTTCTCTGTGGATTTATCCCCCCCCTTCTCTTGAGGCTTGGTCGATTCCTTTTTCTGGTCACCACCCTGGTTTTTAGGCCTAACCCTGGTTCTGACCCATTTGTCTGCCCTCTTACCCAATTCCTGTGGAGAGGTCAACTCAGAGTCTACCAGGTGCTGATGTAATAGCTTGTTCTGACAATTATTTAAGATTTGCTCCCTCATAATCAGATTATACAATCCTTTAAAATCAGTAACCTTACTACCCAGTAGCCAGCCTTCAAAAGCCTTAGTGGCACAATCGACAAAGTCAGACCAATCTTGAGACTGCGTTTTCGGGGTATCCCTGAACAGCACCCTGTACTGCTCAGTGGTTAGGCCGAACCCTTCAACGAGTGTATTTTTCAAGACTTGGTAATTGTTCGCATCCTCCACCCTTGTGGTGAGGAGCTTGTCTCTTCCTTTTCCTTCAAAGGAGAGCCACAAGATAGCTGCCCACTGACTCTGGGGAACACCCTGCACAGTGCAGGCCCTCTCCAAAGCAGTAATCCATTTGTGGATGTCGTCCCCTTGCTTAAAGGGGGGCACTATCTTCCCAAGGTGTTTCGTATCGAAACTCTTTTCCCTATTACTAGGTACATTGCTGCCACCAGTGGGGACTGCCCCACTTAACTGTTGCTCTCTAGCAAAAGCAAGCTTTTCTTTGGCCAGGGCAAGTTCTTCCCTTTCGATCCTCAGATTAGCTGCCCTTTCCTTAGCTTCGTACACTCTCCTCTGAGGGGACGTCATCCCTCTTTGAGAAGAGTTGTGAGAGCCATTGGTTCGAAGGGATCTGTTAGAGCCTCTTGATAGAGACCTAACTCGTCCATTCCCAATGTTAAGCGCACCTGACAGTAGCGCCGGGGGTCCCCCAGTACCACTATCATGTCTGCTTAAGTTGGACCGTGTCAGTCTGACGACTTCTACCTGTCCCTTATCTGCCTCGTCCCCAGAGAGATCCTCATCCTCATCCTCCTCCACATCCCCGTTCTCGGTTGCGAGGTGAATGAGGTCAGGATCGTCTCGGGTTCCCTCGAGGGGAGGCATGTCTCCTTCTGGATTAGAAGGGCTAAGAAGCTTCTCAGCCTTTCTGGCATCATAAGTCTCTAGGAGACCAATCAGAAAGGAGGTGGTGGGGTTAGCCCCTTGCTTAATCTTCCTAGAGGTACATACTTGTCGTAACTCATGGAAGTTAAGCGCAGTATATCTTGACGGGATGACCTGTGGAGGGTCAACTGACACAAGGGGAGACTCAGAGTTTCCTCCTTTGTCCGACATACTGTTTCTAGTGTGGTGTAAGTGATGCACCTACCTACACTATGTGTTTTACCTACTTTTCCCTTGCTAAGAGCTGTAGCCAAGGTGTGCTAAGCCTTGAGGAGCTACAACAGCTGGTTCAGTAGAACTCAGAGTATTCTAAGCTTTAGTTATATGTACTAACAGTACTTTTGCGATCTTTCAACAAGATATTCTTAGGATACGTGTGGTAAAACAACAGCAAGCTCAAATCCCAACCGCTGCTCACCAATGTGAGAAGTTGGCCCGATATGCAACGTTCGCTATTCTAGCGACCGCTATGTATCGTTCCAACGACCCTTATGGTGTTTGGTTGTAAGTCAACCTATAGACCAGCTATCCTAGTAGCGTGGATACGAGCAGTCTAAGGCTAAAGACTCGAGAGGGCGCGTTAAGCCAGCTGTTTACCACACATGTACCCCTTGAACACCCAGTGAAAGGACACCACACAAGTGTTATGAAAATAAACAGTATATTTATTAAGAATCACAACAGCCCTGTACTCTTTATGAGGACAGGGTACTAAGCACAAACCAAATCTCTTTAGCAAATACTTCAAGTGCACAGTTTAAAGACAAGTGTCCGAGGACACGGAAAGGTTAAGGCAAGTCGGAAGCGAGGGACTCGGGACCCTAGAGTAAGGAGGCTATGCAGGCACCGAAATGCCGAGTTACCTAGCCACGAGGGCTGCGGCTGCACAAGTCTTACAGGCGTCGGGGTCTTCGCTGACGAGCCGGAAGAAAAGGAGTTGCTGGCCGGCGACCAGTGGTGAATAGTTTGTAGAGATCCAAGCCTGGATCGGAGATTGATGATACCTGAAAGCAGAGGGGACCAAGTTCGTACTACTAGCCAGTAGTCAGAGGGTACCAGGAAGGCACCAGTTGGCCGTCACCTCGACCAGGTGAGTGGGCGACGCTAGGCTCTGCAGTCTCACGGACCAGGAGGCGTTTGTCGGCGACCACGGTGGAGGTGCGAGCTGTCCCACGACGGATGTCGCTGTCGGCGTCTTGAGTGGACCAGGAGGGTCCGGGGTGCTTCTCGAAAAGATGGAAGCAAGGGCCAGTCTGGAGCAACCAGACCGGCAGTGTTGATTCTCGGATGTCGTCACAGAAGGACACGAGCCAGCGGCTAGTGACCAGACAACGTGCTGAGCAGCGAGCAGAAGGGCCCCACGCAGATCGTGGAGATGCTGGGAGACTGCACTTCGGTGCTGGAGCGGCTCAGGGTCGGGGCTTCTCGGACCCCAGAGCACTCACCAGAGAGTTACCTCGAGGGTCGTGCTGGTTTTTAAGAGCGTGCAGGTTCTGATGATGGCCGGTCCCTCGAGGTCTCGTCGCACCCACAGATCACAGCTGAGCTGATGACGTGGGTAGAGGTCAGAGGTGCCAGGGAAGCCGGTTCTCGTCGAGCTGGGCCGTCGGATTCCTTGAGGAAGGACTTACAGCAAACCGCAGAGTTCTTAGATGGTGCCCGCTGATGCAGGGTGACTACTCCTTAGCCACAAGGGAGAAATCTTGAGAAGAGTCTTGAAGTCCTTTCGTAGAAAGTAGTTCTTGATTCAAAGATGATCTAATTTGGAAGGGTCCCTGCTCCGGCCTTTATCCTAAAGAAAGGGGTGGGTACATGACTAGGTCCTGCCCTAAGGGTGGGACCAGGAAGGGGGGTAGTTACACCCCTCTCCCCTGCCGGACTTTCCCCAGGCCAGGGCTGTCGCCCCTGGAACTGGTTCTAACCGGCAGATGCGTAGTGAGCACCGGGGTGCCACTCCGCAGTCACCTTCTCGCAAAAGCCCTACCTACCCAGAATACACAAACCCTGTCTGGGACGGTGCGAACACCGCCCTCGACAGGAAACCCTTTGTCCAAGCGCTCCTCGCTGGAAGGACTCCCAGCAGCAGGAGGTCAGACTCGTGTCTGTGGTGGCAGCATCCATTTTGTGGAGCTGAGGCTTTCGTTAACTTTAACCGGGGTTCACAGTTACGTACATGTCGTGTCCCTCTAGAAGGGCGGAATGCTAACCTCGTCGCCAGAGTTGGTGAGAGGGCCGCATCCCGATTCGTATGACACCTTACTCGACATGTCTTGATAACGCGACACCGAAGTTACCGATATGGTACGCGTTATCATGGAACAGCCATTGGGTCTTGACTCCGCAAGCTGCAACCGGGCTCGGCTCGGGCCAGAGCTTAGTTCACACGAGCCCATGCACTCTGCCTTCAGGATTGTCAAGGCCTGCCATAGGAGTGACTGATAGGAACTCGGGTGTCCATTGGAGGGTTAGATATAGGGCCACTATATCTAAAGCAAAGGGTGATTACACGACTTTGCCCCAGCTGTCATGCAGCCAGTTGTGTCAGATTTAGGAGGCCAGCCAGGGGTGGCATAATACATGCTGCAGCCCCTGGCGGCCCTGGGTACACCTATGCCCTGGGTTACAGGGTCTGATAAGGTGGCCCAGTACCAATTGGAAATGTACCTAGGGTACATGGAATCCATTTTAAAGAGAGAGCAGTAGGCCTGGGGTCCTGATTGGCAGGGTCCCAGGTCGACTATGTCCAAAACCAGCTAAAACACAGGGCAAAAAGTTGGGGGCAACCATAGTCAGGATGTACCTTCCTACAGAGGTTATTTTGGATTAGTGCATCCTCATGAAGGTTCCGCTATCTGCCATGTTTTAGTGTACTTTGGCGAGGTACTAAACTTGTCCAACCCCTATCTATTAGATCTAATATTGCACAACAGGCACATCAAGGTCATCATGGTGTCTCTAAGACAAGAGAAAGAATTTGCTTACACTTTTGGTGGCCCAGAATTGATCTCCTAGTTGAGTGTATGGTGAGAGACTGCGCTGAGTGTAACGCCTCTGATAAAATTTATAAAACTAGAATCCAACCCATGGTTGTGCGTGAGGCCCCTGTTCGATGTTGGCAAGAGGTTGCATTAGATCTTTTGGGCCCCATTTCTAGTAGGTCAGGTCATTCATATGTTCTTGTTCTAATCAACATGTTGACCGGAGATTAAGATAACTTACTGCATCAAAACTAAAGATGTCACTAAATTGCTTGATGAGATTTTCTCTCAAGAGGGTTTCCCTGACTGTCTCCTTACCGACAATGGAGTTCAACTGGTCTCAAGAGAAATGGAGGAAATTTTGTTTGAGAAGGGGATAAACGACAAACGGTGCGCCCTCTACCATCCCGAGACTAACGGGATGGTCGAAAGGCTTAAACGGGTGTTAAAAGAATCCATTATACTAGCGAAAACTCAAAATAGAGACTGGATGTCTGGAGAGTGTATATTGTCACATTGTACCTTGTGAATGTATATTGTCTCACCCCTCATTCCACCACAAACAAAGTCCCATTTGAACTTTTTGTGGGCAGAAGCCTAACACCTTAATGTTCCAAGCTTGGATGAGAAACAAAAGTGAGACTGCTGATGGTGATGTGTGTTCTACTCCAGGTACTAGTATTGTCCCTCCTGACATAGGTCCTGATGCGGAACAAAGTTTAAAGATTGTGAAGAGGAAAGAGAATTTTGACTCCAGACATGCTGCCACTCACACTTGTGTGAAAGTAGGAGACATAGTGCGGGTACGACTTCCTCAGAGGTGTGTGTGTGTCTCTAAGTTGTCTTCTCCATATGCTGTAAAAACACTTTTCCAGAATGCTGTTAAGTTAGAGGAAGGTCGTATCTGGAACTTGAACAGAATCGCTCCAATGTGTTATAATGATAATGATAATTAAATTTATAAAGCGCACGAAACCAAAAATGGTGTCTCGGCGCTAGTATAACACGGCGCTTATAAAACTCACCCTGTTTTGTTTGATCGTTCAAAAACTTTACCTGTTTTGCGAAAGAGTTCTCGCACTAGAAAGCTTCCAGCAAAACCACATGATTTTGTACTCCATTGATATTATTGTGTTCTTGTATTTCTTTTCTTTATCTCATTTCTTCTTCTTCCTATCTGTTTCTTTCTTTTGGTGAAAAGGGGGAAGGTGTGTAATGCCCTGCGAGTCATTATGTTCTTTGCCTAAGTGTTCTAGAGTTTAGATTCTATCACAAGGCAGTTGCTATTACTTTCACTGCGTGGATAGGACGTTGATAGATGGCATCTTAAAATGCTAATAAATACATTTTTATACTTCATCCAATATCCAGTGTACCTACTTCATTAAAATACCCCATCATCACCGCCCTCGAAGGAGCGAGCCCAACAAAACCCCCACTTGAAAAGATACACAGAGCATGGGCGGGGTTAAATTAGGCAAAATAATGAAGATACATAAAAACTGTTGTACTAAAATGATGTATGAAACACAATGTTAGACATGTAAGAAGAGGATAACTATAAATCTGTTGAAAAGAATACATAAAAAATAAGAAATTTGCTAAATAAATATAAAGAGTTGCTCTGGATCTGTTTACGATCGGATTTATTCTGATGTGAAAAGTAGTTCGGGCTAGTAGGAGCTCTGCATTTCGATGTGTTTTGCCCCCATCCTAAACCTGCATTGATACCTTAATAAGTGGAGGGGGAAGGGTTCCCTTCTCTATGGATTTTGCTAAGCAGGATTGCTACCCATACTTCTGTAAATAACTTTAGCCGTCATTTACCTGCTTAAACAGTGCAACTAATGTCTTTGAATTTTATGTATGTCTATTGCCCACTAGGTGGCACCTATAGCCTATGGATAAAACCTCTATGTTGTAACATTCAATAATAGTTATTTTAGAAGTAGATATGCATCAGCCCGACGTGATGTGGTAGAAGCACCATTATATATTTTTTTCCTTTGTAATATAAAGAGTCCAAAGAAAGTTTATTGTATGATTAATTACAATTTTTACAATATTGTACACATGAATAAAGTACATTTTGATCTTAAATGACAGAGCATTATACAGTCTTAACAGAGAAACCTGCAAAAGATCACTGCCCCTTAGCAATTGAGAGTTATAAGGTCTTTTGTATTGTTATTCACAGACTGATGAGCGCATTAATCAGCCACTGGTTGCCCTGGTTAGTAGGCGTAGCAAGGTCAGGTGGTTCCCGGTGCGGAAAATTTCTTATTCAACCCCGGCTTCACAAAATGACAAAAATATGTTTTTAAAACACATATTTGGCCATTTTGTCATCCCCCTTCAGTGATGACCCCTGGGGCGGCCCGCACCAACTACACCTTCTTCCTAAGGCACTGTAATACCGAATGAATTTGTCATCATACGCATTCCACTGGGAAAATAATCATAAGCACACTTAGCAAGAGGCTACTCTTTTTTCCCTTTGGCGTCATGCATGTATTTATAAACGGCAGTCCGGAGTATCATGGGCCTATGATGATTTGATACTCTGGCTCAATTCAGAACTGAGCGATTATTTTTATACGCCTGCAATGTGTACAATGACGTAATTAGAGTTGGTGCATTATTATAGGCAGCACCACTCAGAAAGAGACACGCCGTGCTCACTGTTTCGAGCTGCTTTGTCTGAACATGAGCCGTCACTCCGAGAAATATCCGTTTATATTAGTGCTTCCCAAACTTTTTAGAACCACAACCTCATTTTTAGAATGACAAACTTTATTGACACACCTTGCTTTAATGTACATGAGGGGGTGATTTTTTGAAATGTAATAGTAGACATGCTTTGACAATTTTGTGAATTACCAAAATAACATACATTTTGCAATTTTTTGTATTCCTCTCTTAAAGCAATTGTTTCGAAATGTCACAACTTTAAAAACGCCTTTGTATATGTCTCTATCCTGTGGCCAAGATAATGAACTGCCGATAAAAGTGGCAGATGGTGAACTGCCATGGAGCTGGAACACTTTTCAAAGAAGGATGATAAAAGTGCCATCTAATCACTAAAACCACAAAGCTTCTGAAAAATCCTGATGTTGATCCCAGTAATTTTAGCAAATGTGAACAACCCCTTCAGCAGCAGAATATGGTGTAAGGCCCTATACCCTTTGATATGTACAGCATTCCGTCCATCATTTGTTCTTTTTGCTTTAGTCTCCTTAATGTTCACTGTGCCGCTGGTTTCAAGCTAGCCTGGCTGATGAGGGGTGGTGCCACGAAACGGGTCCCAGGATACTTGTTTCTGGTCCAGGGGGGACCTGGCTTTGCAGTTCGGGCTCTACTGTTCCCACGAGGAACAGGGTCAAGATTGATTTGCATATGGCTGGGCCCAAACTGGGATGCTGTGGTGAGAAAAATAATGATGAATTAAACCCAGATCTATTACTGGGGTGAATGTTTGATTTGTTCTGCATTCTGTCCATCATTTGTTCTTTTTAGGTCTCGCCTATCCCATTCCGCAAGGAATGGATAGTCGAGAATTATAGGAGGCAAAAAAGTTCTCAAACCATCGGGCGGATTTCAAACCGTTTAGGTGAACACAAGCACGCGCATTTCCCCACATCAAAGCCATCAGCCTCCCTCCCACAAGCTTCCCCAGCGTGTGCAGTGCACGCTGGCCTCAATTCTCCTCCCCCTAATTGCTTTCACTTTCACGGCCACTTCAAAGGGATCCTTTCCCGGCCGCTTTTTTTTCTTTCGGCGATGTTCTTGTTTAGACGTGTGCTGTGTTGAGGGCGCCTTCCACACCTTAGCTCTGCATTACTGTTTTCACTTTCATTGCCGCTAGGCCGTGTCTCGCATTTCTCCTCTCACCAGTGACATTGTTTTAAAATATGTTACACGTGCCGTGCAGCGCTTTGTTTACTACTTTGTTTATTGCGTGTGAGGTAAGCTCTAAATCTTTGATACAAAAGCAGCATGTTTTTGTCCGTTACAGCTTTGTCTGCAATCTGCTTGTTTTTATATTTATTTGGCTTCTTTGAACACATCGCAAAGTAAATTTTTTATAGGAGTGCCTTTCCTGAACTTTCTGTTGCTTTTGCTTGCCGACATCGCATAGTTTGATTTTGAGTTTACTGAATACTTTTAGCTATTATCTGTGCATCTTCTATACTATGCAAAGCTTAGCCAGTGCTCACTACACCCTGACTGGCAACACCAGGACATGCAGCATAGTAAAAGAGAGAGATAGGCTAAGGTGCGGAGCGGCCGACTTCAGAACTGCAGGACTTGTTAAAACGAACTGTGAGCTGTGTGTTGTTTTATCCAGAATGCCTCCTCTCCCCTGCCCCCCTCTGCGCAAATGTCTTCCTCTTTCATTCTTTCCTTGCTCTCCCCGCCTCCTCTCCCCCGCCCCCCTTTGCGCTATCCCTGCTTAATTTGTGACTGGAAAGTGCAGGGACTTGTAATTTAACATAATTTGTATTGCGCAAACTCAACTCCAAGGTATCAGAGTGCTTTGCATGAGCACAAGTTGCATTACAGAAGAACACAGTATATATATTTTTTAAGGCACGGGCAGATTTGCAGAGAATCACAGGCACGCACCTGGTTCCCCAGCTTCAAACTCGGCTGCTCTGATTGTTAAGCCAATTCCTCTTGGGCATGAAACCCCTGAACACGCAGCGGCGCGCACCCTGTTATCCTGGACAGACTTTACACAGATACCACATGAAAGGAGCCGCAAAAGTGAACGCATTTTGTTTTTTGCATCGTTGAGGAGTACATGTTTGGGCCCCAGACTATCTATATGGTGCATTGAAGCCTATCAAAATATTATATTAGGTGTGGTAACTAGCCCTGGGCATAGTGTGCGTAGTGGGGATTCGCGGAGCTACGCGAAGTGGGCCAGAAACTCCGCCCACCTCCGCACTCCGCGTAGCCCCACTACGCAAACACCACTGGCCGCCAGCCCCGCCACCCGCCTCCCTCCCGCCCTCCCGAAATACTTTCAATTAAAGGAGTAAAATAATTAAAACGCACTTACCTTGCCCGCCGCTGCCCGCCGCGTCCCCGGGGCTCGCTATCTTCCGTCTTCCGTCTTGTTTACTAATGCGCATGTGCGGGCGACCGCGCATGCGCATTTCTCACGAGAAAATGCGCATGCGCGGCCGCCCGTGCATGCGCATTAGTAAACAAGACGGAAGACGGAAGATAGCGAGCCCCGGGGACGCGGCGGGCAGCGGCGGGCAAGGTAAGTGCTTTTTAATTATTTTACTCCTTTAATTGAAAGTATTTAGGGAGGGCGGGAGGGAGGCGGGTGGCGGCCAGCTACGCTCCGTCTGCGGAGCGTGCGTAGTGCCGCCTGGCTACGCCCGCTCCGCAAAATGCGGAGTAGGCGGCACTACGCACACTCCGTGCACGGAGCGTAGCTGGCCGCCCACCCCTAGTGGTAACCAGTGCGAATCCTCTCCAATCTGGCAGCCATGATGATGTAATGTTCCAGTGAAAAGGTCGCAGCCCTTGCATTTTTAATCACAAGTGACAACTGACCAAAGACTCCTTTTTAAAACGAACTGTGAGCTGTGTGTTGTTTGATCCAGAATGCCTCCTCTCCCCGCCCCCTCTGCGCAAATGTCTTCCTCTTTCATTCTTTCCTCACACATCCGCACAACCTCACACCCTCACACCCCTCACCCTCACAACCCTATCACCCTCACTCATCCTCACCCCCTCACACTCCCACACACTCTGACCCTCACACACCATATCACTCAGGAACACCACCACATCACTCAGGGGCACCACCACATCACTCAGGGGCACCACCACATTACTCAGGGGCACCGCCACATCACTCAGGAACACCACCACATTACTCGGGGACACCACAAAAATCACTCGGGGACACCACCACATCACTCGGGGGCACCACCACATCACTCGGGGGCACCACCACATCACTCGGGGGCACCACCACATCACTCAGGGGCACCACCACATAACTCAGGAACACCACCAAATCACTCGGGGACACCACCACATCACTCGGGGACACCACCACATCACTCGGGGACACCACCACATCAATCGGGGACACCACCACTTCACTCAGGGACACCACCACATCACTCAGGGACACCACCACATCACTCAGGGACACCAACACATCCCTCAGGGTTCACCACCACATCACTCAGGGACACCACCACATCACTCGCGGACACCACTATATCACTCAGGAACACCACCACATCACTCAGGGACACCACCACATCACTCAGGGACACCACCACATCATTCAGGGACACCACCACATCACTCGGGGACACCACCACATTACTCGGGGACACCACCACATCACTCGGGGACATCATCACATCACTCGGGGACACCACCACATCAATCGGGGACACCACCACTTCACTCAGGGACACCACCACATCACTCAGGGACACCACCACATCACTCAGGGACACCAACACATCATTCTGGGACACCACCACTTCACTCTGGGACACCACCACATCACTCTGGGACACCACCACATCACTCTGGGACACCACCACATCACTCTGGGACACCACCACTTCACTCAAGGACACCACCACATCATTCGGGGACACCACCACATCACTCTGGGACACCACATCACTCTGGGACACCACCGCATCACTCTAATACACCACCACATCACTCTAATACACCACCACATCACTCAGCCCAACAACATCATCACTCAGCAACACAACAGCACTTGCTAACAACATGCATTGCCATAGCCAATAGGACTCGCATTAGGAAAGTGTAAGCTATTGGCTTTGTGAATAACAATGCTATTAATGTATATATTTTCAAAGCCAACACATATTAAAACAAATGTGTCATTTACAATACCAATAGCTGCACTTTCCTAATGCGAGACCCATTGCATTACAAATGCGTGTTTGCTTTTGTTGCCCAGACATAGGTCCCATGCTTACTGTGCTACTGGATTCAAGCTAGCCTGGCTGATGAGGAGTAATGCCCTGAAACTGTTCCCAGGACTCTTGTTTCCTTTCGAGGGAGGATCTGGCCTTGCAGTCTGGGCTGGACTGTTCCCATGGGGAGCTGGGTCAAGACCAATTTGCATATAGCTGGTCCAAACTGGGGTGGCATGGTGAGCATAAACGATGGATTAAAGCCAGATCTGTGACTGGGGGTGAATGTTTTATTTGTTCAGCCTTATGTCCATCCTTTGTTCTTTTTGTGTTGCTCTCTGGGCTGCCTGAGCAAGAATCTACATTCATGAATAGACATAAAAGAAGTAATTGTGAATGTTGACATGCATGTATTATACAGAATAGAAGAATACAATAAATCCTTTTTAAAATCCTGGTAATCACACGCAGAGCTTATACATGATCAGGACCTAAATACCTTAGGGCCAGATTTAAACTGTATGTGATGCCGCACCCACTCATATCCTCACCGGCGAACCTCTGCAAGCCTCCTAACTTTAGGTGTATCTCAAAGGGGAGGAGGGGGGCAAACCAGTGGCAGTTTTGGTGACCAAAGCCTGGAATGTCCTTCTTAGCCATCCCATTTCATTCAGACAGATCTAAGTTTCAGGAAAGCTTGGACCTTTGAAGCCTCAGACACCTTATGTCTCTCACTTATCTGATGTCTGCAGTCTGAACCTTATGCACAGCCCGCTTAGCACAATGATGCTCCTAGGAGTGACAGTTTTCCTTTGTAAATATAAAATACATACATAATCAATCAGTGAGTACATATGGTATTTGAGATAAGCATGAATGCTATCCTTCCTACAAATACAATTCTTCCGCCTGCATAAGTTTACCTGCCCTGCAAATTTATGACAGTAGTACAGGGCAGCCTGCAACAACATTGTATATAATAATTGATTATTAATCAATGATTAATGAGAATGCCGGAATCCAGTATCATACAGACGTGCTGATTACTAATGTCCAAATGGGTAAGTAAGAAAACAAAATGTAGCCCACTTGGGTCTGATTGCGTATTTCTGTAGTTTGATCTCCTATTCAGTCATATGCGTATATTTGATGTGGCGACAGAGTATAACTCAGTCTTTAATATTGCCCTAGCCCACTTGGGCGTGATAGTTTTATTTGTAAACATGATTTATAGGCTTGCACTATTGTCACCTTTTTTTTTTGTCACATTTTTGCTACATTGGTATTTTACTTTTGTAATGGATACATGCGATTTGCCTCTCTGCATATAAACCAGATGTCGGCATCTCAATGACATATTTTATCATACATTGTGTCGTAGCTGGCTGCACTGGCCCATTGACATAGTACGGCAGATATTCTTGTTTATAACCATGCTTTATTGGACTGCCTCATCATTACATTTGCGATACATTTGTTTTCTTACATACCTATTGCACTCTAGAAATTGGCCTGTCTGTATAATAGTGAATTTCGACATCCTCGATACGCATTGATTATATATTACGTCTTGCTCGGGTAGTCCAGAAAATAAAAAAGTTGCTGCAATGAATGAATTATACTAATATGGCGTGATTGTATTCTCAAATGTATGTGGTGCTACTAGCACAATATATACTGGTTTTTTAACCCCTTCACTTCGGCGGCTATTCCGCCGCAGTGCTAAGGGAGAGGGGGGGGGCGGCGCGGCGCTCCCGTGCTCGTGATGGAACCGCTCCGTCACGAGCCTCGGGTGGGCTGTGCTTGTGACGGAACGGTTCCGTCACGGCCCCACCCGCCTAATAGAACTCGCCGCGTAGGCGCGGAATTCGCGCCGTACAGGCGCAGCGAGCGGGCCGTGACGGAACCGTTCCGTCACCAGCACAGCCCACCCAAGGCTCATGACTGAACGGTTCTGTCACGAGCACACAAGGGTTTAAAATGTTATATCATTATTGATGTGACCTAAATTTCGTGATTAACTTAGTGTAGTGTCTTCACTTCATACTTTTTTCCCCATAGTCTCCCGCCTAGCCTTGTAGAACGCTGTCATCCTGACGATGTAATAGAGTGCTGATTTATTTTATTTTATTTTATTTATAAAGTTTTATACAGCGCGAACAAGATCCTGAAGGATATCAGAGCGCTCTACATTAGGATGGAAGGAAGGCCTTAAATGCAATATCTACATCAAGTAGGAGTAAAAACAGGAAGGATCTTAGATTACAACACAATTGCAACACGGAGGGTTATAATAAAAATGTGTGGACAGGAAAGGAGCTGCAATACGAATGAGCAGTTGAACTGCACTTGATTTTCGGAGTTTAACTTTGCTCTACATTGCTTATGCACTGTGGGCCTATTGTAATGGAAATGAATACTACTTCATCGAAGAGTGGCAACTTCAAACATTGACAATCAGAGCAAGGATGGTGTTACAGAGGGAAGGTGTCTCTTTATGTAAGGAACATGTGCACAAGGAAAAAAGGGCACTAAACTATAGAAAAAAACATACAAGGCAGCCATTTCAGCCCGTGTATACCTTAAAATGCCTTGCCACAACAGTCATCTAAGGAAGATATGCAAAGGAAATCATTTTAAGCATTGTAAGGAAACTGCAAATGGAGCCCAGGACCGACTTTGAGAACCTTGGGGCTCAACACCAAAAAGTTAAAAACACTGCTTTCGAAGTACAGAAGAGTGGAAGAGATGGACAAACAAATCTCTTGTGGAGATTGCCGTTGGGGAATCTAGAAGCTTCCAGCATGTTGTCTGTGAACTTTGTGCATAAATGGGCAGCACGTGCACCACTTCCAATCATGGGCGTCAATTCACCAATATTCCAGGGGTAGCAGAAAGTGACATCACACATGTTGACCTTACTGACATCAAAGGAAGTGACATCATATAACATTGGACCCTGAATCTTCCCAGGAAGGGATGTGACATTGCCTTTACCCAGATAACAGCACAATATTTGACATCATCAAATTTACATCATATCTGTGTTGTTAATAGAAAAACCTAACACAAATATCTTTTATGGATCCACCTATATTAGGGTGCTGATATAACCTCTGAAAGTGGTTTTGGGTTAATGGAGTCTCCCCACAAGAAAATTTGAGAAAATGGGTCAAATAGTGAATTTTAAAGCAGAGTTTTCAAATAAACTTGCTAAAAAGCCATGTGCTATGAAAGGGCACTCGTTAAATATATAAGTCTTTCATGGAGTACAAAGCCAATGAAGCCTGACGCACTACAGGAGTTGACCCCCTTTTTTTCAAAATTTGAAATGGATGGCTCTGTATGCCAAAAATCACGCCCACTGTGTCAGGGCCGGCATTCTGCCATGGGTCACAGTTTATGCTAACAATTACAGATAATATGCTAGTCCTGGAGTTTTGCTTTTAATGCAAATTAATTATATGTATTAGAGGGCCAGCATTTTGTCATGTTTGGACCCCACAGCTGTCATCCTTTATGCCAAGCCTCGTCTACAGCGGTCCAGTACGAGCATCCGTGGGTGTCCCATACCATGAATTATCTCCAGCAGGCCTGTGACAGCCTTTTGCCATGGATGTCCAATATTTCACGTATTGACTCTAGTATACTAGGTCCCTGTCTACTAACAATTGACCCCAGTATGCCAAATGCCAGTATTTTGCAAGGACCCAAAGCAGACTCCCAAGCATACCACATTCTCACTAATGCAAATTCACATTCACTAACTCACACTCGTTCTCACCTACTCACTCTTACTCAACCCTTGTCACCACTTGCACGGATTCATTCTCTCTCTCTTGTTCTCAATCTTATATACCCTCACACACTGTCACTCATACTTACACTGATTATCTCACAGCTATTCACTCGAACTGACTTGCACTCACTCTTACCCTCACTTCATCATTCTCACCGACATGTAATTTTGTTTACTGCCACTCCTATCACTGACTGCTACTTTGACGCACACACACACACACATTAACATTAAACATAGTGTAGTGTCTTTACTTCATACTTCCTTCCCCACAGTCTCCTGCCTAGCCCTGTAGAATGTTGTCCACCTGATGAAGTAATAGAATGCTGATAGCTCTGGGATTTCAGTTGAGAGTTAGGGCTGAGCTATCACCATCCTGCTCCTGGTGGGGTTTTAATATTTCATGTACTTTACTTAATGAATCTACTTTTATCCTTGTACCATCTTACTTTGAATAAATATACTTCATCAACTACATATATCTTCATCATCATTTGCTACACATTTTGGTGACAATTTGGGCCTACTTCAACCTGCTACCTACGAAGACTTTCATGATTCAAGTAACAGCAAGAAATGAACTTTGTTTCCTTCCTCCTACTGACTCACAAGCATACTGGCACACTGCTAGCCCCACCAGTGACCACTCCACCGATCGCCCTGTTCCTTAGAGTCCCAGTCCCCGCTGTACCCTTCTGCCTACCAGTTCCTGACTGCTTGTTTAAGAAGAAAACATGTTCCCTTCCTGATACCTTCAAAGTGTTTTTCTTCTAAGCGCAGTTTACTACAGCAGTTCTCACCTTCCTGCTGCTTTGCCTTCTACATTCCTGCTTCATTTTGCTGTTATGAAGCAAATGCCCTTCATGTGCTCCTCGCTCTCCCGCAAGGGGGGCTTGGGGGAGGGCAGCCGACCCCTGGGAGGTCTCCTCCCCCGGGCTGTTTGGGAGGTTTGGGTGGGGGTGCTTTTTCGAGCAGTTTCCATTTGGGCTTCTTTTGGGCTATTTTTTGGTTGTTTTTGGAGCCCAGCCTATAAATGGGCGGGGCTCCTCCCCCGGGCACCATTTTGGGCTTAGGTGACCTGGTGGCCGGTTGTTTACTCAGCTAGTTTTTGTCAGTGTTATTCTTAGGTCTTTTTCAGTCTCGACTTTTGTAGTGATTATCTATTCAGGTTCGTGATGGCTGGTGAAGATTATCGAGCGCTTGAGGCGATTCGTCTGCTTAGTGAGGCGGGCCGTTTGGATCTGGTTATAGGCGAGCGAGAGCAGGCCGAGCCCCCACGTCCCCAGCGTGTGGCATCGGCAAGGGTGTCGGCTGCCGTGGCGGCATGTTTTTCCCCTAAACGTCGGCTGCAGGAGGCGGTAAGTGAAAGGGGCCGCTCTAGAACTAGGAGAGCGGGCGCGAGGGCGCGCCATGGGAGTGGTTCAGGGTCTTCTGAACCGGCGGGTGGTTTGGGTCTTGCTGTTGGTGGATCTGGGTTGGTGGGTGAGTTTCAGACGGTGCCGGTGGAGGTATCAGCGGTAGCTGTACGTGACAGGGCTGCCTCAGCTCATGTTTTGCGAGGTCGTCGTGCCTCTAGACAGCGTGGTTGCACGCGCCGCTCTGCCTCGGCTTCTGTGGTGACGGTTAGTGACGTCATTAGCGGGGGAGAGGCGGAGGCCATTTTAGAGCGCGAGGCAGTGGCGTCGCGACCGTTACAGGGCGGTCAGGTTCATACTGTGTCTCAAGCGTTCGCTCCTCAGAGTGGTCTCAGGCAGGCTGATTTTTCGGCGCCTGTGGAAGTTCAAAATGACATTGTGCGTACTCCTTCGCTCACACAGCACATATCTTTACCTGCTGGTCCTGCAATTTCTGATTTGTCTGGTTATGTTGGGAGTGGTGCTGCGGACATGGGTCAAGTTAGCCCCTTATTGTTTTCTCCTGCTGTTTCTATTAGGGGTGAAGTAGTTTCTGTTTGCAGTGGTTCGTTGGGTGAGGGTGAGTGGGCGCAGATGGGGGGTTTTGAGGGTGTTGGGCGTGGGGAAGGGTCTTTTCCTGTGGGGGATTCTTTTAGTGAGGGTCACTCTGTAGCTAGGTTTAGGTCTTTGGGAGGTTCAGATATATTACCTTCTTGGGGGGAGGGGCGTGGGGACGCCGCTTTTCGGCAGAGGAGTGGGAGCATTGGAGTTATGCCTGCTGTGTCTGGTGAGTTACAGTTTTCAGGTTTGCATGTGGGTAGGAGGGATAGGGTCTTGGGTGCCTTGGGGGAGCCAGGGGTTCAGGGTCCCCCAGTTCAAGGCCCTGCTTCGGAGTTTATTCAGGCTCTGTTAGATGTTAGTTCTGATGAGGAGGTATGTGCTCCTTCCCCTTCTCCCCCTAGGCTGAGCGCTGCTTTAAAAAGGAAAGGCACGGCTGGTTCTGTTGTTTTCGGTTCCTGGTGTTTTATGTAGTAAGGGACCCGGCACATCAGTCCGGCCTTTTTCTTCGCAGGTTAGAGATCGGCCAGGAGCAGCTGACTTGGCAGGGCGGCAGGCAGCCCAGTCACGCCAAGGTGAAGTGCGGGTGGAGCCTTGCGCGGCACATCCCATACCATCGAGGGATCCCGTCGTGGCCAACGCAAGCAGGTTCAGCGCGACCTCGATGGCCCCAACGAGGGAAGTCAACACAGGCGGTTTAAGCAGGTCAAGCGCGACCTTACTATCCTCATCGAGGGATTTCAGCGCTGTTCATGAGAGCAGGTCATGCACGACTTCTCTTGTGCCACAAGTTCTTCGAGATTCTACTTTGTTTTTACCGGTTGGTCAAGCGGTTGTAAGTGGTAATAGTGGAGGAGGGTACCGGCGCGTACAGTCGGCCTCCCCGCCAAGGTCACAGTTAAGGGCTGGTAAGGCCTGTGGTCGTTCTCAAACGGTTGCAAATGTTCAAAGTAATGTGGTTTTGCCTGCTCCTCCCCAGTTAGAGGAGTCATTAATTTTGGACTATGATGAAGAAAGCCCTGAGGAGGGCGAAGTGCGGGAAGTTGTGTCTGGGGGAGGGGCATTCTCATGTCTCTCATAGTGTGTTACAGGCACCGGTGGTGCGGAGTCATGCGGAGTCGTCCAGGCCACAAGTGCTCGGCCCCTCGGTGAGGGCTCCTCGGAGGGCGGATGACGGTTCACGTACGGCATGGAGGATGGAGCCAAGTCAGCCTCCTTTATTGCGCCCAGGTGAGAATGTGGAACATTCTGTGCAACCTAAAATGGTGTCTGTTGGGATTGGGGTGGACTTGGTTTCTGATGAAGCTGACGGTAAATTGTATAAAGGTCGCATGGTAAAGGACCAAAGTGTGGGTACAGCTGATGAGGATAAAGGAGTAAGTACAAAAGTGGATAGTGGTACTTCCACAGTTGGTTTGGACACGCCTAAAAACGTTTTGCATAGTAAAGAGTTGAAAATTAAAAAATTGCCCTATATGGGTGTTACTAAGCCCTTGGGGGCTCATCTAATGCTCAGCACTAAGGAACGGATATGGAATGGTGAGTATGTGGAACTGTTGAAATTGTTGCACAGGGAGGTCCGGGCCAAAGAAGGCTCTAAGGAAGAGGAATACGAGTTGGCCAAGCGCCCTAAAGTTCCGTTGAATATTGAAAATTGGACGGCGGCCTTTTTAATCTATGCCAGCGTCTATTGTGAAAAGTTCCCTGAGCGCTGTGTTTCCTTGTTTAAATATATGGATGTTATTCGGAAAGCGCAGATAACCAGAAATGATTTGGCATGGGCGCAGTATGATGAAGAGTTTAGGGCGCGCATGGCTTGGGACCCAGAGGCAAAATGGGGGGAGTTGGACACGGATCTTTGGCAGCATACCATGGGTTCATCTGCTAGTAGTGGGACTATTTTTACTGCTTGTGGTTTGCCTTTAGTTTATCGCCCCTTTCAGGCGCGGCCCACCCGGGGAGGGGTGGGAGCCAGTTCGCCAGCGCAGTCCAGTTCAGGCACATGTTGGGATTTCAATAAAGGGGCGTGTAATAGAGAATATTGCAGGTTCCGGCATGAATGTTCCCAATGTGGCAGAAAAAATCACCCTTTGTCGAGATGTTGGGGTCCTAGGCCTTCCGGGGTCCCCAGGGTACACAGCAGGGGTCAGGATCTCATGTTGCACCACAGCCATCTCCAGCTCCCAGGGGAGGGAAATCGTCAACTGGCTCTGGGCCCAAAGGCTCGTACGCCGGTTAATGTTCTTCATCTGGCCGCCGCTTTACAGGACTACGAGCCTGCGGAGCTGCGGCCGTTTTTGTTATCAGGTTTTCAGAATGGTTTTCATTTGGGTTACGAGGGTCCTCGTTTGAGGCGTTGGTCTAAGAACTTGAAGTCGGCAAGTGAACATTCTGCTGTGGTGCAAGAGAAGTTGAATAAGGAAGTGTGTAAGGGCAGGATGGCAGGTCCTTTTGATGATTGGCCTTTGGAGAATCTGATTGTTTTCCCTATTGAAGTGGTCCCTAAGAAGGAGCCTGGGCAGTTTCGGCTTATCCAACATTTGTCCTGGCCGGAGGGTGGGTCGGTGAACGATTTTATCGACAATGAAGCTGCCTCTGTGTCTTACTCTTCTGTTGACGTGGCTATGGCGTTAGTGGTAACTGCAGGCCCTTCTGCTCTGATGGCAAAATGCAATATTAAATCTGCATTTCGACTGCTTCCAGTCCATCCTGAGGACTGGAGTCTTCTGGGTATCCATTTCCTTGGTAAATGGTGCGTGGACAAGGCATTGCCAATGGGTTGCTCTATGTCCTGTGCATTGTTTGAAACCTTCAGTACGTTTCTGCAATGGTTCTTTACTCAACAAAGTGGACATACGTTGGTCACGCATTACTTGGATGACTTCTTTTTTGTGGGTGCGGCAGATTCGGTGGACTGACAGACTGCTCTCACAACGTTTAAGACGCTGATGACTCACTTGGGTGTGCCACTGGCTCCTGAAAGGACCATGGGTCCTTGCGCGACCATGTCTTTTTTGGGAATTGAACTTGATTCACAGTTAATGCAGGCACGTCTGCCACTGGATAAGAAACAGAAAATGCTGGAATTGGTGGGTGTGATGTTGTCTAAGGAGAAAGTTTTGGTGCGGGAGGTTCAAGTTTTGCTGGGTCACCTTAATTTTGCATGTAGGGTGGTCAGGGCGGGCAGGACTTTCTGTAGGAGGTTGGGGAGAGCTCTCTCTGGTCATTACTTGCCACATCACAGAGTGCGTCTGTCGGCGGGGGTCAAGGAAGATTTGCATATGTGGGTCACTTTTTTGCATTCTTTCAATGGTGTACCTTTATTTCGGGAGGTGGACTGGTTGTGGAATGTGCAAATTTTCTCTGATGCAGCTGGCAGTGAGGGCTTCGGCTTGTACTGGCAGGGGAAATGGTGTGGGCAGCAATGGCCGGCGAGTTGAAAGACTGAAGGCAGGAGCATTGCATTTTTGGAATTGTTCCCAGTTGTGGTGGCTGTTACTTTGTGGGGCCGGGACTTGGCCCACAAAAAGGTGCTTTTTAGAATTGACAATATGGCTGTGGTGCAAGTGATCAATAAACAGTCTGCTAAGGACCCGCAGATCCTTAAACTCCTCAGAGTCTTTGTGCTAGGCTGTCTTAAATTTGATATTTGCTTTCGGGCCCTGCATGTTCCTGGAGTGGACAATGACATTGCGGATGCTTTGTCTCGTTCACAGTGGGAGAGATTCCGTGGGCTTGCTTTGGAGGCAGACGAGGAGCCGACTCCCATGCCGGAGCATCTGTGGACGGTAGGCAACACAGGGTTGTTCAATTAGTTTTAGGTTCCCTGGCCCCTTCTACTAAGTTGGCTTATGAGTTGGCCTGGAATGAGTTTTTGGCATCAGGAGCTTGTAAGAGGGAGATCCTTTGGCAGAGGTCTGAAGATGTGGTTCAGTTAATTTTGCGGTTAATGGATAAGGGTTTATCCAGAGTTACAATTGCTGGTAAATTGGCAGGTGTTTCTTTCATGGGAAAGTTGACCCGTCGGGTGGGGAGTTGGGTAGGAGAATGTTGGAAGGGTGGTCCCGGGAGCGGGGCTGTGTTCGGGCTCTTCAGTCCCCTTTGTCCTGGCAGAAGTTGTTCAATCTTATTGCTGTGTTGCCTGTTGTGTGTACAGATCGGGTGGAAGCTTGTCTTTTTGCCACATTGATGGTGTGGATGTTTTTTGGTGCGTTTCGGGTGTCTGAGCTGTTGGGTAATAAAGTTTCAAGAGGTCTTTTGTGGGGGGAAGTTCAGTTGTCGGTTCGGGGAGTTCATATTCGGCTCTCCCATTCTAAGACGGATCAGAGGAGTTCAGGCAAGGGTGTTTGGCTGGAGGCGGTTTCCCCTCCGGAGACGTGCCCTTTACGGTGGGCTCATTGCTGGAAGGAGCTGTCGGGTGGGGTTTTGGAGCATCAGGTTTTTCGACATTTGGATGGTTCCTTGGTGTCCAATTATCAATTGCGCATGGTACTGCGAAAAGCGCTGCGTCATCTTGGCCTCGATGAAACTTTATATGGTACACACTCTTTAAGGATTGGGGCGGCCACCGAGGCCTTTAACAGGGGTTGGTCGAGGGAAGACATTATGGGCTTGGGGCGCTGGACTTCAAACTGCTTTCAGCGCTATGTCAGAAGGGAATCTAGTGGAGCGCTTGCGTCTGCTTCTGTTTTGCCTCTCTGATACTGTTTTCTTTTTCAGCTTCCGTGGCTGGTCCTCGCGCTGAGTTCTTGACTGTGTGGATCGTGGGCCATTCGTTCATAAAACGGGCGCAACTTCAAGCTCGCCTGAGTTATTTTGGCGCAATGTTGGGATTTAATGATCGTTTATTTAATATTGTTTGGAAGGGAAAGGGGGGTATGTTGTGGAAAGACTTGATCCCAGCCCTTAATTCCTGGTTGATAGGGGGAGTTTGTCCAGATGTTTTAGTTATTCATCTAGGAGAGAATGATTTGGGTTTGGTGAAGGGTGTGGTTCTCCTTCATGCGATGAAGAAGGATCTTTCTTTGTTACACCAGCATTGGTCAGGATGCCATGTTTTGTGGACCGAGTTGATTCCTAGGAGGGTCTGGAGGAATGCTGTGAAGCCAAAGGCCATTGATAAATCCCATAGGAAACTTAATCTTGAAGTTTCTAGGTTTTGTAGGGATCTTGGTTTCGGGCGTATTGTGCATAGTGATATTCGGTACGATGCAGTGGAATTTTTTAAAGGCGATGGAGTCCATTTGTCCAGGATGGGGATGGATTTATACCTCCTTGAGTTGCGCGAAGTCTTGTCTCGTTGATTGACGATTCAGAATTTTTTGGGTGAATAGTATACTTTGTTGGTGTTTCTGCTTCTTCTATTCCTTCTCCCCCCCCCCCCATGTTTTCCCCCGTTTCTGTGGTTTCTTGTTGGGGGGGCAGAAAGGTGGGGGTCTTTCCCCTTCGGTCTTTCCCCCCACTGCTTTCTGGGTGGCAGATTATTTTGGATTGTCAGTTTTTGGGCCATGATTGGACCCGTTAGTTTTGAAGTTGGATTTTGTTGGGGGAATTTTGTACAGTTTGAGTTGGTGTTCGGAGATATGGGTTGGGGGATCTGGATCGGTTTGGTTTGTAATTGGGGTTTGGAGTTATGGTTTGGGTAATGTTGATGTTATAATGTTGTTGTGGGTTTTTGGTATGGTTTATTATGTGATTGGGTATGTACGGGTGGGGGCGGGTTTGATGGAGGGTGAGGGGCGGGGGCGGGTTTTGGGGATTTGAAAATATACAAACAAATTTGGTAAGGTTTTAGATTGTTAGGCTGTTGCCGAGGTTATGTGTTTTGTAAATGTGCACCTGTTCCATTAAAGCAGCCTTTTTCACACTCCTTTAGTTTCCTGGTCTGCTCACTCTCCCCCACCCCTCCCTCCCAATGGAGTGCCCTGCTTTCCCCATGCGGCGGCGTTGCTCTGGAGAGTTTTGTCGCTCATGAGCAATGATCCTTATCTCCCTCTGCATGGTTGGAACTACCGGTTTCTGCCTGCCTTGTGGGAGCGACTGTCATGAGCTGTGAGACAGTGTCTGCTTTTCTTTTCTTTTTCTGCAGTTTGTACATTTGCCATCGTTTTGCAGCATTCAACTTTTGTTTTTTTACTGTGCCATTAATGGCAGTTTAACAGCTATTGTTATTTAAAAAGCGGTACAACTTGAATAGCGCACGCCGCTTCCCTTCGGTTTTCTCCAGCGTCATTTTGCATTCCTTTGATGTTACTCCTTCTTCCTTCATCAACGTCAGCACCGTTGTGCGGCTACATTTGGTGTATGTGCGTGCCTGAGACATTCGGCTATACATCAGTAACATGCCGCCATTTTCTTTGCGTGGGGTTCTTCATTTCTGCCATCCACCCTTGCCAACCACGTTTTTCTTTTTCTCCTTCTTCCGTTTTATTTTTACCGGCTTTACTTTGTGCTAATGCTGAAGTGTTTGCCCATCTAGCGTCATGCTCCTCATGAGATCCCCAACATCCTCATTTCGCCCGGACCTTCACTTTCACTGCTGAAGAGTTTTCAACTTTGCGACCGGCATTTCAGTGCAATCTTCAGTCTTATTGCCGATTAGTGGAACTATCATCTGTTATGTGAAAGCACTAAGAACTCTGTTATGTGAAAGCACTAAGAACGTGAGTACATTTGTTATGTGAAAGCTTATTTGATATGTACTTTTCTTCAAGGGCAGATTTAAGTCAAGGGTGCCATCTAGTGGTTTTTCAGCACTATCACGCTTGAACATTCAATATAGTTAAAATACAATGGAGCACCTTAACAACTCTTTGTGTTTTTCTGCTTAGTGAATGTGACCTTCCTCATTAAAATGGCACGAAATTGCGTGAGACATTTATTTATTTCTACAATTCTACGTTGATGACAACGGTGACTACTTTTCTTATTTTATTTATTTGTTTTTTACTTCTTCACCGGAGTTTGTTTCAACAATATGTATTTATCTAATGTTGGTCACATTTCTTGAATGTGTTTTGAATAACCTTGAAAAACAGTTCCTTGAAGTCAATAGCTCCCTCTGGGGCTATCACGGCATCGTGAGCAAACAAATCCAATCATTTCTGGCTGACTGCAGCATCACGGGCCAGCTAAGGTGTAGGGAAGAGCCGCAAAACAGTAGCTTTAGAGATGATGGGTGTCGGTGACCTCTTGTTGAGTTTCCGAAAGCCCAGCGTCCCCAGGCGTTGGTTCCGGAGTTCGGTGCAGGTGTCATCAGCACTTTGAAGTCACACGTGTTGCAGATCGAACTCCCCGCGGTTTAAGTCCGGTTCGCTTGCATCGACGGGCATAGGGTGCTGCTGTGCGAAGTGCAGTGGTACGGTGTGTGATGCCCTCAGGTCACGGTGCGAGCAGTGGCTTGGTGGCGTGGTCAGATGACATCGCCAGTAAGACCAGGGTCGCGGTGCGAAGTTATGCAGTACTCGTTGTAGTGCTGGTAAGTCACGGTGCAAGCAGCAGCGTCATCGTTGCTGAAGTGCTGTCATCGGCTGACAAACTGGAGTTGATGGGACTGGTGTTGGTAGGCCAAGGCTGCAGTGCCGGCTGAGGGCAGTGCATCATGTAACTTTACGAGCTGTGCCCTTTAACCACGGTGCAAGCAGCGGCATCTATTCCGGCATAAAGCGCAGTCCTCGGGGATACCAGGCATCCTCGTAAAGCGAGCCGTTGCGGAGTGGAGTGCCCACAGGTCGTGGTGCGAGCAGCTGCTCGGTGGAGGCATCAGCAGGTGTTGTTGATGAGACCAGGGTCACGGTGCGGCGTTACGGCAGTGCTCTCTGAGGTGCCTTCGGTACACAGAGTCAGCAGTGGCATCCTAGACGGCATTGAGTTGTTTTTTCTTCTGTGTCAGCATAAAATGAGAGGCACCCCCGCGCCTAGGGGAGGGGGGCCATTAGTGGGGATTCCTAGCCTGAAGTATGGGTTTCGATTCCCGGGTAGCCATCACTAGGGGTTTCGATTCCCGGGAAGCCGTCACTGGGAGGGTCTCGGGGTAATGTGAGACGCTTAGGTGGTGTATGTCTAGTCCCACCCCGAAGGCGATAAAAGTATGAGTCCCGAGGGAGGAGCCCTCTTTGTCTCCTTGCCTCTGGGGGTTACCTTTGAAGCGCAGCTGGAGCGGTTTGACGATCGACAGACCCTGCGGCGCTGGTGGTTATTCTCGAGGTGAGGGGCCTCACAGGCGTAGCGAAGCTAGGCAGCGGCGGGTTGTAGGCTCGCAGTCCAAGGGGGGATGCCTGCAGCGCGTCGGGAGACAATTGGTTCATTTGATGGGTTTTAGTATTTAACAGGTTTTTATTTAGATAGAAAAAAAGTGCAGCAGCATGTGATGTGGCTCGCAGGAGGTGGGGGTGAGATAGTGGCCGGTGATCTCAGCAGCCCATGTAACATCGCAGGACGGCGCATGCGGCATGGGGAGTAGCACGCTGGTGGGGGTGAGATAGTGGCTGGCAATCACAGCAGCCCGTCTTGTCTAAGGGTTTGTAGTGCGCGTAACACACACGAGCGGATTAGGGGCCACAGCATTTATTTTTGAGGACATGAAAGGGGAAAGGAGATGCGCGACGATCAAGGAAATGTTAGCTGTACCTTTGGCAGTAATTAATGCAGCATTCACCACGCGAGGACATTAAGCAGAGAACGAGCATGTCGAAGAATGGGGCAGTTACATGGGAAATGAAAGGAAAGGGCCCCCAGCGCATAGAGACCCTTAAGGGTGGTGGTGAGCTTTACAAAGGTGGATTATGATTAATATTATTATTAAACGCAATGCAAATAACAAGAAAGGTTGTGAGCGCTCTGTGTCACATCGTAGTAAATTTTTTTTTTTTAAATACATAAAAAAAAAAAAAAATTTTATAAATAAATAAATAAGGATATAGGTCACCAGACATACATTAGGCATTCAAGTGCGGGGGCATGGCCTGTTGCAATGCGAGGAGTGACCAGCTGCAGGGCACCTTGGGCACGTGTTTCGTGGAGTGTTGGGAGTGGCATGGCAAGGCATGTGATGGCTTGGGGCGGGGCATGGTGATCCCGGGGTACTCAGGCAGTAAGTATACTGAACACTCCGTGGGGGGGCCACCTGCTAATTATTTGTGCATGTTGCATGGCATAAGGCGACGCGGGAGCTGTAAGTATCTCCGGTGCTCGACCATTCGAGGCTTGGCATGTGTAAGCATGGTGCATGGTGTAATATGACACTAGGGCGGTAAGTATCTCTAGTACCATAGTAGGTGCATGGAGATGGAGGCGCACTGGAGAGGACGGTTGAAAGGGCACGAAGGACCTAGTTAGTCGTTGACTCTCCTCTTGTTTCTTAGTAGGCAGGATGCCGCCAAAAAGGACACGGGGGGCAGGGAGGCCCCGGCATCTGCAGAGGATTTTCGTTCCTTGGCTGCATTATGGGAGGTCGCGAAGAAAGGTGGCATTGATTGGGCTCTGAAGACTCTGTCGCAGGATGCCGGAGCAAATCCTCAACAAGAGCCCTCCTTGCCAAAACGCATACACGGTGCAGCGTTACGGCAGTGCTCTCTGAGGTGCCTTCAGTACACAGAGTCAGCAGTGGCATCCTAGATGGCATTGAGTTGTTTTTTCTTCTGTGTCAGCACAAAATACACAGTTCCCATTGCTGAGGACAGAAGAGCTTGAAGTTTTTGCTGTTCCTGAGACTTTTTGAACAGGGGGCAAGCTCTATCTCAAGCCTTTGGAGAAAATCAAACAAAAGTAGATTGCAGAAAGTTCAGTGCAGTCCTTTGGCTGCCCAAGACAGAAGCAGCCACTGTAGGCCAACATAGCAAAGCACACAGCAAAGTGGTAGTTCCTTCTCACAGCTTCTCCAGCTCAGTTGTTAGAGCATCGCTCCCACACCATGCTCTGCAGCGTCAGTCTTCACAACAAATTCCTTGGAGAAGTCGGGTGCCTTTAGCACATGGGAGACTTCAGGGCATCAAAAGCCTTCTGGCAGGACTAAGTTCAGATCACCTTCCTGGGCTGCTTATTGGAAGTCAGCTCTGTTAAGGGGGCAACAATGGTGCTGTAGCCCTTAACAAACATCTTGTAGTACCCAGTGAGATGCAAGAAGGCTCTCACCTCTGTCTGGGTCTTGGGGGGCTCCCAAGCAAGAATGGTGCCGATCTTGGGTTGTAGGGGTGCCACCTGGCCGCTTCCTACCTGGTGTCCCAACTACACCACAGAACCCTTCCCGATCTGGCCCGTACTAGCCTTGCTCATGAGGCCTGTCCGCTGCAGAGCCCTCAACACTTTACTGAGGCTCTGCAAGTGTTCTTCCCAGCTGGAACTGAACACTTCGATGTCATCCAGGTAGGCGGCACTGAAATCCTCCAGCCCAGCCAACACCTGGTCAACTAACCTCTGAAAGGTGGCAGGGACATTATTCAACCCAAAGGGCATCACCCGGAACTAGACATGTCCTTCTGGGGTTGGGAATGCTGACCTCTCCATGGCCCCATCTTTTAAGACAATCTGCCAGTACCCAGATGTTAAATCAAATGTGCTTAGGAACTTGGCAGCTCCCAACCGATGAATGAGCTCATCAGCTCAGGGGATGGGGTGCGCGTCAGTCCTGGTGACGGCATTGAGCCCATGGTAATCCACACAAAACTGCAGTTCTGGTGTGGCACCGGGTGCAGCAGCCTTTGGGACCAAGCCCACTGGGCTGGCCCAAGAACTGTTGGAAGGCTCGATCACCCCTAACGCCAACATCTTAGAGACCTCCACTTTAATGCTGGCCTTGACCCAGTCAGTCAACCAGTAAATCTTGTGCTTTACAGGAGGGCTGTCACCGATGTCCATGTCATGGGTACACCAGTGAGTAACACTTGGGGTCAGGGAGAACAGTGGGCCAAACTGTCCCAACAACTGGTGACATTCGCTCTGTTGCTCTGGGGTCAGTGTAGGGGAGGGGATCACACCTTCCACTGACCCATTGTGGTCATTGGTAGACAGGAGGTCAGAGAGAGGTTCACTCTCCACTTCCACCCCATCATCTGTCGCCAAGAGCATGCTCACTTCGGACCTCTCGAAGTGGGGCTTCAGGCAGCTCACGAGGAGGACCCTCAAAGGGTTCCTTGGAGTCGCGGTTAAAATTCGACCAGAGTGGCATTCTGGTCATACCACTTCTTCATCTCTTCCTGGCTTGCTTCTATGTTCACCTGAGCAAGTTTCCTGAAGCGGGCAGTTTGGTTTTTGAAGGCCAGCATGTAACTAAACACATCCTGGGAAGTTTTCCTTGGAGCTGCCTCCCAGCCTTCCTTTACCAAACTCAGAGGTCCTCTTTCAGGGTGACCATACAGAAGCTCAAAGGGACTGAACCCACAAGACTTCTGTGGCACCTCCCTGTAATCAAAGAGGAGGCATGGCAAGAGGACATCCCACTTACTCCTCATGGGTTCGGTTAGAACCTTAATCATGCCCTTCAAGGTCTGGTTGAATTTCTCCACCAGACTGGTACCTTGGGGGTGGTAAGGAGTGGTGAACTTGTAGGTTAAACCACACTCCTGCCACAGGGATGTCATATACTTGGATATGAAATTGGTCGCCCTGCCGGAAACCACCTCCCTGGGGAACCCCAAGTGGGAAAAGATCCCCATTAATGCCCGGCCCAACACTGGCGCTGTCGTTGTCGTGAGATAGATAGCCTCCGAATACCAGGTGGCATGGTCCACCAAGATTTGTACCTGTTGCCCATGGCTCTCCATATCTGCTCAAAGCGCCTTTCTCAACCTGAAATTACTTTACAAAATAAAACCCTTCCTCCCACCCAAAGACCTTCAACAAGCCACCCAGGCACTAGTGCTCTCCAGGATTGACTATGGGATCGCAGCCCTGACTGAAACAGCAAAATCACACCTCGCCCCCCTGAAGACATCCCTCAAAGCAGCTGCTAGGATGGTCACTGGTACCAGGAATTGTGAAAACATCTCTCCCGCGCTCAGAGAGCTTAAATGGCTCCCAATTGAGTTGCGAGCCAGCTTTAGAACAGCCTGCCTCACACACAAAGCCCTGCACACAGGTAAACCTGCAAACTTGGCCAACAAACTCAAAAGAGCCGGCCAGACCAGAAACCTCAGGAGCTCCAACACTCTGCTACTCATCCCGCTGAAAACTCATAAGCAAAAAACAGCAGCCAAATCATTTGCTGGAAACGCCCCCAAACTCTGGAGCACCATACCGCCCACATAAGAATGAACCCCTCATTTCCAAAATTCAAGAAGCTACTCAAAGCCCTCTTCCTCGACCACTTGAGACTAATCCGATAAGAGACAAGGAAGTTCCTCAGCCGGTGCTCCCCTTGCCTCTAACCGGGACTCTGATGACATTAACTCGGAACAAGTTTGGTCATCTCCTAGCCAGAATCCCCTTGTTTACCCCCCGATTATTTGTTCACCTCCTAGCTAGAATCCCCTTGTTTTACCAACTACCACAGTCACCTATCTGCACATTATTGCATATGTTGTGAAGCCTGTTCTACCAACTACCTGCACATTATTGTATATGTTGTGAAGCGCTCTGATACCCTCGGGTCCAGCCAGCACTATATAAAACTCCCAAAAAAAACAACAACAAAAAAACAAGGTCCATCCCTACCCTTTCAAAGGGTGAGGGTGTTCCAACAACTGGAACAGGTTGGAAAGGAGATTTGACCTTTCTCCCCCTCTTACCAGTGGCCTGGCAAATTTGGCAAGACCTGCAATGCCCATCTGACTGCCTTCGCATTTGGGGCCAGAAGAAGTGGGTGACAAGCCTATCAGTGATCTTGTCCTGCCCCAAATGTCCTGCCAAAGGCACGTCATGAGCCAGACCTAGTAGAAAGGTCCTGAAGCGCTGGGGTACCACCAGCACACAGGCTTACTCAGGCTCAGCGACTTAAGGCTCACTATACAGGAGACCATACTCCCAGTAGATCCAATGTGACCGGGACTGATCACCAGCCGCCTGGTCTGCAGCCTGCCACCACAGACCCTCCAGAGAAGGGCAGAATTCCTCTCTGGTGGGACCCCTTCTTGCTGCCAATGGGTCAGCTCAGAGATGTCCCCCAGTACTCCTTTCTGTACCACGTGTGCCTGAGTGTCTGTGATTCTCCCGTGTGTCCGCATGTGTGTGATTTTCCTTGATTCGGGCTTCCAGCCCCACCGCCTTCCCACTTCCCCAGTCTTCCCGCCGCTGCCTCCCGTGCGGCCCCGCCCTCCCCTGCTCCCATTGGTTTCTCCCTCCCGCCTCCCAGCTGACCCCTCCTCCCCTCCCTCCCTCCTCCCCCCCTCCCTCCCTTATGGTGACCGCTGAGCGACCGCCCAGCGGGCGCGCCAAAGGCAAGCCCGTCTGCGCCTGCCCGCGCCTGGACCGCGCCCAGCGCCAGGAACCCTGGATCTTAACGTTGCCAACACACCCAATGAACCTACGACGCTGCCACCCTCCACGCACTCAACACTGACCGGAACCCCGCCTGCTACCTGGCCACCCCGAAACGCACCCACGGACCCTTCACCTGCCAAGACTGCAAATTCACCTGCATCCGTCCCGGGCCAGCACCCGCCAAGCCTACCACCAGCAAGAATCACCTCAAGTGCATCCTGCTCAACACCCGCTCCGTCCACAGACACGCAGTCGAACTCTGGAACCTCCTAGACACAACAGCACCCGACATCGCCTTCCTCACGGAAACCTGGATGAACGCCTCCTCAGCCCCCGACATTGCCATAGCCATCCCGGACAGCTACAAGATCACCCATAGAGACCGCACCAACCAAACCGGAGGAGGCATCACCATCGTCCACAGAAACACCATCCGCATCACGACCAACTTGGAAAACACCCTCACAGCCGCCGAACACCTGCACTTCCAGATACACACCGACCCCAGGACTACCCTCAGAGGCACCCTAATCTACAGACCCCCGGGACCACGCACTCAATTCAGCGAAGCCATCGCAGACTTCGTAAGCCCGCACGCCCTCACCTCCCGAGACTACATCCTCCTAGGAGACCTCAACTTCCACCTGGAGAACAACAATGACAGCAACACCACCACCCTGCCAACCTCGGACTCAATCAACTGGTGAACACCGCCAACCACTACGCCGGCCACACACTTGACCCCGTCTTCTCCTCCAGCAAGTACATCTCCTTCAGCCACTCCACCGGACTCCACTGGACAGACCTCAGCTGAGTCCACTTCTCCTTCAGGAAAACCATGACCCACCACCACCTGCAACAGGCCCCCCGCAGAAGCTGGAGCAAGATCACCACCGACCAGCTCACCACCTCCCTCAGGCAGAACCCTCCCACCATCACGACGGACCCCAACAAAGCAGCCCTCAACCTTGCACAATGGCTCGCCAACTGCGCCGACGAACTCGCACCACTGAAGAAACCACCCAGCAGACCCCACAGCAAGAAAGCCTCATGGTTCACCGACAACCTCATAAACTCAAAGAAAACCTGCCGTTCCCTGAAGAAAACCTGGCGCCAGGACCAGACAACAGAGAACATGACAGCCCTCAAGAACGCCACCCGCAAGCACCACCAACTGATCCGCACCACCAAGGGAACTACATACAAACAACATCTGGACAACAACACCCACAACAGCAAAGAGCTCTTCAGCATCGTTAAAGAGCTCTCTAACCCCAGCGCCTGCAACAACGACATTACACCCTCGCAAGACCTCTGCGACTCACTCGCCTTGTTCTTTCACAGCAAGATCGCCGACATACACAACAGCTTCTGCTCACAGACCACGCACCCTACCACCAAACCAGCGCACCCAAACGCCACCTTCTGCACCTGGACCCCGGTCAGCACCGAAGACACCGCCCGCACAATGAGCACCATCCACTCCGGCTCCCCTACCGACCCATGCCCACACCACATCTTTAACAAAGCCGACTCCATCATCGCACCCCAACTCCGGGACGTCATCAACAGCTCCTTCGCATCCGCCACCTTCCCTGAGAGCTGGAAGCATGCCGAGCTCAGCGCCCTCCTAAAAAAAACCACCGCGGACCCCACGGACCTCAAGAACTTTCGACCCATCTCGCTCCTCCCATTTCCTGACAAAGTCATTGAGAAGACGGTCAACAAACAACTCTCCGCCTTCCTTGGGACAAACGGATCCCTCGACCCGTCACAGTCCGGCTTCCGAGCAAACCACAGCACCGAGACCACCCTCTTCGCAGCTACCGATGACATCAGGTCAATGCTCGACAACAGGTAAACCACCGCCCTCATCCTCCTGGACCTCTCAGCAGCCTTCGACACGGTATGCCACCACACCCTGATACAGCGCCTCAGCTACACCGGAATCCAAGGCGCGGCCCTGGAGTGGATCATCTCGTTCCTCGCCGGAAGAACCCAGAGAGTCCGCCTCCCCCATTCCGGTCCGCGGCCACCGAAGTCATCTGCGGTGTCCCGCAAGGATCCTCGCTCAGCCCCACCCTCTTCAACATCTACATGAGCCCCGTCGCAGCCATCGCACGCAAACGCAACCTCAACATCATCTCCTACGCCGATGACACCCAGCTGATCCTGTCCCTCACCAACGACCCAGACACCGCCAGAGCTAGCCTCCAGGAAGGAATATATGACGTTGAGGAATGGATGAAGCTCAGCCGTCTGAAACTGAACTCAGACAAGATGGAAGTCCTCATCCTGGGACCATCCCTCTCTGCCTGGGACGACTCCTGGTGGCCACCTGCCCTGGGCACCGCCCCCAAACAAACAGACCACGCACGCAACCTGGGCTTCATCCTGGACTCCTCCCTCACGATGACCAAGCAAGTCAACACCGTCTCATCATCCTGTTTCAACACCCTGCGCATGCTACGAAAAATCTTCGAATGGATCCCCACCGCAACCAGGAAGACGGTCACCCAGGCCCTTGTCACCCGCCGCCTGGACTACGGAAACACCCTCTACGCCGGAACCACAGCCAAGCTCCGGAAAAGACTACAGCGCATGCAGAATGCCTCGGCAAGACTTATCCTGGACATCCCCCGCCACAGCCACATCTCTGCCCATCTGAAAGATCTGCACTGGCTCCCCGTCAGCGAGAGAATCACATTCCGACTCCTCACCCACGCACACAAGGCTCTCCATGGCGCGGGCCCCATGTACCTCAACAACCGCCTCGCATTCTACACACCAACCAGCCAACTCCGCTCCGCCAGCCTCGCCCTCGCCACGTCCCACGAATTCGCAAAGCCACCCCCGGAGGAAGATCCTTCTCCTACCTGGCAGCCAAGAGATGGAACTCCCTCCCCACCCACCTCCGGCTGACCCAGGACCATCTCGCCTTCAGGAAACAACTCAAGACCTGGCTGTTCGAGCAGTAGCGTTCCCCCCCTGCCCCCCGCCCCCAGCGCCTTGAGACCCTAACGGGTGAGTAGCGCGCTTTACAAATTCCTGATTGATTGATTGATTACCTGTTCCCCCGTAGGTACGCGGGCATCCCCCTCAAGTTCCGCCTCCTCCCGGTCCGTGGAAACTTCAGGTGCCGTTTTCCCTCGCCCCTTGCCATTTCTCTTGGCAGGGACTTGGGCCACTGTTTCAGGCTCTAAGTCCTCTTGATCACCCTTTCTGGCCGCCATTGGCCGAGTGGACACGCATGCCCACTCTGGCAATCCAAGCATCTCCAAGTGAGTCCTGAGCTCAACATCCTTCAATAAGGACTGCTCCAGGACATTACCTTGCATGGTAGGGCTCACAACCACCCTCAAGAGACCTGAGACCCTCCCCAGTCAAAGGGGACCTGCGCCACCATATACTGGTGCTCTAAATTGTCCACAGCAATTACTTGGTGGAATGCCCCTGGGACTACCTGCTTCTCAGAGACCAAGTGACACCGGACTGAGGTCACACTGGCTCCAGTATCTCTGAGAGCCTCTACCCTTTTCCCATTGATGGTCACCCTGGTGCTGTATTTCTTTGTATTAGGGGGCACCTGGTTTCTTGGGACCATATCACCGTCAAGGGTCTTTTCTGCAGGATCCCCACCCTCCTGTGGGTACCCCTCCTCCCCAAGCGCTATGATAGCCAACACCTTGGACTGCCTACCAGTGGGTGGTTGGACCCCCTTAGGGCACTTAGGGTCCCCTTTCATGTGACCCACCTGGTCACATGCAAAGCACTTGCGGGGGCCGATCTCTGCGGGCTTTTCTGAACAGACCACTGATTTCTTGTCTCCTGGGGGATGGGAACCTTTACCCTGGATATAAGTTTGGGGCCTTTTAGAGAACTCCTGCATTTTACCCTTGACCCCCCCAGTCCTCTGCTAGGGACTCTGCCCACCTTTGGCTGAGTCTCCCCCAAATGTTTTCTTGTTGACCCTGGTACTCACCCAGCGGTCTGCCTCCATAGCAAGCTTCCTGGGGTCAGTCATCTTACTATCAACTAGGTGCTGGCACAGAGCTGCAAAACATAGACTAGACAGGTGCTCCCATGCAATCAAATTGTAGAACCCCTGAAAATCTGCCACATTAGTGCCCTTCACCCAGCCGTCCAGTGACCTGCAAAACGAATCTACACATTCCAACCAAGTGTTAGCATCAGACTTCTTACTAGACCTGAACTTTTCAGGAGTAAGACCATACTGAGAAGGGCGTCTTCATGTTGGCATAGGTGAGGTTTTACACCTTACCCAAAGCTATTAAAGTTTCCCTGGCTTCTTCTGGAAACAGAGGCCACAATCCTGCTCCCCAATTCCTCTCAGGGACCCCATTCATGTGTATTGTTGCCTCGTAACCCCGAAACCGCCTTTGTACATCATCCCCCTTCTTGAATTCCTTGTTACTTTCTTAGGGATGTGCACCATCCTGTCTGCCTGTCCTGATGGGTTGCTGCCACCATCTGAGCTTGTTTTACTCCTCTGATCCAGCTCTTTTATCCTTATCTCATGGGCTAACATCATCCTTTTCTCCTCCATGGCATACTTAAGCTTCTCTAGTTCTACTGCAACTCTCCTTGCTTCATGCCTGTGCTCCCGCTCCTCTGGGTACAAACTGCTGCTGTCTGGTTTAGAGGGTGTATAAGGGAGGGGGTTTGAACATAACAGACCACTGGACACAATATAACAAAACACAACATATATACATGAACGGATATGTGATCAGTGAGTGTCACCCTGTGACTGGAACTAACGTGCAACACGTGCAGTTAATCAGGAAGTGTTAAAACTGGTTTGAGGATACCAAACAGGAAATTCATTGACAGGTTCTGCAACCAGTCCGTACCATACCATCTTTGAAACTACGAGCCCTTGGCACTCTCATTTGAGATTATGGCGTCGCTACATCGACGATGTCTTGGTGGTTTGGGGAGGAGATGAGACGTCGGTGGGTCTTTTTCTCAAATGGCTAAACGAGAGAAACCAATTCCTCTACTTAGCCTCGACAGTCAAGAAGACCAGTCTTCCCTTCTTGGATTTGTTACTAGAACCAGATGGGGGTGTCCTAAAAACAAAGGTTTTCCATAAACCTACAGATAAGAATGCTCTATGGGCATATTAAAGTTTCCATCCGAAGTCCCTCCGGGAGAATTTACCGGTGGGCCAATTCTTTCGTATTCGCCGAAATTGTTCAAATCGTGTTGACTTTGCCACGGAAGCCACGGCTCTTTCATTGAAATTACAACACAGGGGTTACCCAGCAAACACCATCAAAAGAGCCAAAAAATGGGCATTGAATGCCAACAGGGACTCCCTTCTAGCCATAACCACCAGACCAAAAACTAACAAACCTGTACTTGTCTCGACCTTTAATACAGCATCCCAGCAGATTAGAAGATTAGTGCTGCGCAACTGGAGAATCCTCAACACAGCAGGTCTACAGATAGAAAAGCCCCTTTTCTCGTTTAGACGAAGCCAGAACCTGAAGGACATGTTGGTCCATACGAGACCGAGAGTGATGAATGTGAACAGGGATATCGTGTCAGTAACTGGTCTTCCCAAACTGATGGGTCATACAAGATGTGGGTCTTGCAGTGTATGCCCTTTGACTTCTAACACAAAACAAATTGATCTGGGCCTTCGCACACCGTGGGAACAGAGATCTCACACCAATTGTAATTCCCAGGGTGTGATCTATCTCATTACATGCCCTTGCAATAAATTCTATGTGGGGATGACAAGTAGAAAAGTACGTACAAGAACCACCGAACATCGTAGTACGATACGATGTGGCAGAACAAATACTAAGCTGACAACACATTTTGCTGAAAAGAGACACCTAGCGGAGGAATTAAGATGGACTGTCATAGAGAAATTAAACCTTGGTGGATCTATGACAGATGAACAACGCATCTTACTTCATAGAGAATAAAAATGGGTGTACCGTTTGAGAAGCCACATCATAGGGGTTAATGATGATATACCCTGGCAATCACTGGGCAGGCACTAATATGTCAGCTATGGACGGGCGTACACAACAGATATGATTCTCTTTTGAACCCACGTGCTTGTCCTGTATACGACTATTTGGCAGATGCCTTTTTTTATGATTGCCTAGCTGTATGCAACCATTTGTAATTATGGTTCCTGTGTATGAAATATTTGTACGGGCCTCTGTAATTGAGTTAAGGTGAATTCATTATTATGCCTCCAGTCTATATGGCCAGTGTATACCTTCATATGATTTTCCCTTGATTATCTGTTCGAGTGGGAGAGTCTATGGACTGCCAGTCCAATAAGAAATTAGGCTCCTTTGACCATTTTTACAGACAGCATGGGCTTACAATGACTCTAGAGGCACGCATACATATACATATCTATGTATATGAAACCATATCCTCATTTCCCATTTTTGCTGACACTGTTTTAAAATACCTTCTCTGTCGGATTGATATTGTCCCTCCTCTTCCCCCGATTGTGCATCCCTTTTTTATTCTTCTCGGCTGAAATTACTCACTCGTTGGTCGTTGTAAGAGCATTCCCGACAGATCTATGCAGTACCTGTGATGGGGAACTCCATTTCCCATGATCCTGCGGTTTCCATATCGGACGCCTTGACGTCAGACGTCGCGCGGAGGTTCGTGGACTATCCAGAGAATGCCGTCGGGTATTTTAATGGAGTCCAGCAAGCCGCTGTCATCTACGCGGCGATCCAGTAGCAGGCAACCGGACGAGGTCGTTCCTCGGAACAGTAAGGAATGACCAGGGTGGCTGATAACCATTCTATTTTTAGACGTAGGCTGCAACTAATGGTTTACCTTGATTGTTGCCCGCGGTGCTGTTCAGACTTACACGCCGCTTTCGATACCTATTTCATTTTATTTCACCTTTTGCCATTACGAAGTCCTTCACCTGATGGAGTCCGTTTGGGACACTACCTGTTTTTGCTTTTTTCCTTCTCGTACATACAGGTTGTGTTCTTGGGAGTTGGACCTGCAGGACGCCATGCCGAGTTTACATTAGTAATAAACTCAGTGAGTTTTTTGAAATGGTAATATTCCTACACAACGACCGATGATTTTAAACGTGGGGCATATTCCTTTGTAGATATTACCAACATGGGATATGTGGCCCTCATTTATGGAGAGATGTATTTAATTTGTTTTTGACTACAGCATTGCGCATATATTTAATTTACTAATACTGTTGGGCGATGATCATGTTATGCCCAGAGTTGAGCTAAAGGACCAATATCGGGGTTCTTTCTTAGAATCCGGGTGATGTTACAATGGTGTGTGCACATCCCCAATTACAACATATTTATTTTGGATTATTATATTTCAGCGTGTTTCCCATGTTGTCGGGATCCCCTCCACTCATGCTGATTCGATTAGAATCCAGGGTGATCAGTAGGAATTGGTACTTTGACCGAATTGCGGCTTGACCAATTGCAGGACTAATAGCAACACAGGTCCTGATGAAGACCGGTTTACCCTCATGGCACAGTAAGGCGGTCGAAACATATTGACAACCGCGGTATAAGGAGGGTTGTTTTGAGAACTTGATTTCCTCTTGTAAACACTACCCATCATTTCTTTTCTTTTAATCCTGGTTGCGGAACCTGTCAATAAATTTCCTGTTTGGTATCCTCAAACCAGTTTTAACACTTCCTGATTAACTGCACGTGTTCCACTTTAGTTCCAGTCACAGGGTGACACTCACTGATCACATATTGTTCATGTATATATGTTGTCTTTTGTTATATTATGTCCATTGGTCTTTTATGTTCAAACCCCCTCCCTTATGCTCCGTCCAGAGTGTGGCTACACCTGGGCGTATTGTAAGAAGACCCGATGATGAAGCATGTCACACACTTCGGTGGGTGAGTGAGGGCAGTATTATCAAAACAAACACTTTTTGTTTTGTTGTACGGTGTGTTTTGGGTTTGATCTTGATTCTCTCTGAACCCTCTATGTGTGTAGCAATCAAATCCAAACAGTTCTGGCTGACCGCGAGGTTGCGGGCCAGCTACGGTGTCAGGACACCTTTAGAGATGCGGGGTGTCAGTGACCTCTCGTTGAGCTTCTGAAAGCACGGCATTCACAGGCGTCGGATCCAGAGGTCGGTGCAGAAATTGTCGGGCCCTTGAAGTCACATGCGTTGCAGATCAAATACCCGGCGGTTGAAGTCAGGAGCGCTGGCATTGATGGATGTCGGGTGGTGCAGTGCGAAGTGCAGCGGTGCGGCGTGCGATGCCCTCAGGTCACAGTGCGAGCAGCGGATCGGTGGTGTCGTCAGATGGCATAGTCGGTAAGACCAGGGTCGCGGTGCGAAGTTATGCGGTGCTCGTTGCAGGCAGCTCACAGTGGAAGCAGCATTGCCGTCATTGCTAAAGCGCTGTCGTGGGCTGACAAACTAGAGTCAGTGTCACTGGTGTCAGTAGGCCAAGGCTGCGGTGTGTTATGAGGGTGGTTGGTTGTGTAACTTTACGTTGCTGGGGATACCAAGGCGTCATCGTGAAGCAATGCGGTGCGGAGTGCAGTGCCCACAGATACCAAGGCATCGTCGGTGAGACCAAGGTTGCGATGCCACGTTGTAGCGACGCCCTCAGCGGTGCCTTCAGGACACGGAGTCGGCAGCACCATCCTAGACGGCTGTGGGTTGCTTTTTCTGCTGTTGCAGCACAAAATACACAGTTACCAGTGCTGAGGGCAGAAGAGATTGAGCCTTTGCTGTTTCTGAGACTGCTTGAACAGGGGGAAAGCTCTACCTCAAGCCCTTGGAGAAACTCACAAAAGTAGATTGCAGAAAGTACAGTCCAGACCTTTCACTTCCCAGGACAGAAGCCGCCACTGCAGTCCAACACAGCAAAGCACACTGCAAATTGGAAGTTGCTCCTCACAGCTTCTCCTGCTCTTCTTCTTGGCAGTCTTCTTTGTCCAAAAAGAGTTCTAAAGTTCAGGGGTTAGGGCACCAATATTTATACCAGAAAATACTTTGATCTCTGAGGCAGAGAGTGTCTGCGCCAAGCCACCAGTTCTGCCTTCTCTGGTGTGGCTTCCTGGCAGGAGGTGGAGACGGCATTGTCAGAGGCAGACCAGACCCATTCAGGTGCAAGGAAATCTCCTCCCCCTACTCTCAATGAAGCCAAGGTCTATTCAGTCCTTTCCTGACCCACCTGGACTAACCGGAGCCACTGCTGCTCCCTAGCCCCTGTCATCCAAAACTCAGACAGTCAATCTACAAACCCAGCAGAGGCCTGCTGGATGGCTGAGCAAGAAAATACCTACTTTCTAAAAGTGGGATTTTCAAATACAGAAAGTAAAAATCATCTTCACTAAAAGATGCATCTTTAGATTCTGAGTTCAGGCATACTACTCTTTTTATTCCTACCTAGTTCCCAGGGCCAGTTATGGTCATAAGATGTTATAAATAAAACTTCCCATTCTGTTCTGTGGGGTACGGGTAGCCTTGCAATAGTGAAAAAATAAATTTTCAGTAATTCTCTCTCCGGGCATGCCACACACACCAGGGCATGTCCTACCTTTCACATACACTGCACCCTGCCCACAGGGGTACCTTAGGCTTACCTTAGGGGTCACTGACATGTAAGAAAAGGGAAGGTTAGGGCCCGGCAAGTGGGTGCACTTGGCAAGTTGACATAGTAGTACCAGACTGCACACAGGCTCTACAATGGCTGGCCAGAGTCACATTTACTAGCTGTTTGTGTGGGTGGCACAATCCAGTGCTGCAGCCCACCAACAGCATTTGATTTACCGGCCCTGGCACCCGCAGTGCACTTTACTAGGGACTGACACATACATCAAACAGGTCAATCGTGGTAACACCAATCCATAACACATTTTACCACAGGAGCCCTTGCACTTTACCGCTGGTCAGTAGTGAGAAAAGTGTGCAGAAACACTATGCCAGTGAAAACAGAGTCAAAACCAGGAGGTCAGAAAGCAAAAACTCAGGGGCGACACGCCAAAAGGTGCCAAGTTTAACACTGTCCTTAAAGGGATCACTTCTAGTTATCGGGTAGGATAGTCTGCAATGTAATGTATGTGGTCTTGTAAAGCGCACTGCTGACCTGAGGCATCGTGGCGCTGTAGTACAACAACCTGAACATATTGGTAACCCTTCGTGGACTTAGGCAAAGGACCTATCATGTCCATACCTATTCTATCAAAGGGTTTACTGAAATAACAGAGATGGTACAGTTGAGTGGTAGGTGAGATTATAGGTATTTGTTCCACAGAGTTGATAAAGCACGTCTGTATCTGAAGCCTGGGGCTTAAATGTCTCTCCCAGAATCCCTAACACGGCAGTGTTCTTGATTCTAGAAATGACAGCAACATCACACATTCCCCTTTGTAAATATTTTTTATGAATAAATAAACAACCCTAAAATAAACAATTTTCCAAAGTTAATGAAATACAATAATTAACAAGAAAATCTCTCATACATAATAACATTTCACATAACAAAAATTGCACAGAAAACAAGAAAGTAATCTCATACTAGCATGAATAAATATTAAGAAATTAATATACACATCTAGACAAATGTATAATCCTTATGCCACACAGGATTTTGTCGATTCCTTTGAACACGTTGGTTGTGAGAATTCTCACAATATGGTATGGTGAACTTCCTCCAATTTTTAGCATTATTGGCAGAATTGGAATCTCTTGAGACACAAGAATCATTAAACTTTTCTTTTGGCTATAACCACTGAGGTATCTTAATTATCTCAAACATACTCCAAACATTGCCATCAGATAACTCTACCACCTGTCTTCCAACACGAATTACCTTTAGTGGACTAGTGTACCTAGACATACCTGACTTGACCAATCTGCCTTTCTTAACACATACCCAATCATTGACTCTCTCTTGCGTTGAAATATCTTGACAATAATTTTTGGTTTTATCCTTGTCCACAAACAAATCTCTCATCCAGAATTGATTAATATTAGAAATCCTTTTCCTTCCTCTCATTTTCTCAAAAGGAGACAAATCACCCATACTCCTAGGAGTGTTCCTATAACACCATAAAATGTCACTTATAGTTTGTTTACACTCCTTTCCGTTTTGCAAAGCTTACTGTAAACCTTCTTTAAATACCCTTATCCACCTTTCCACAATTCCATTGCTCTGAGGGTAATATACAGAAGCAGGTTTATGTCTTATTTCATGACATTTCATAAAATCTTTCATCTCAACAGATACAAATTGTGCCCCATTATCAGTTGTAATTGACTCTGGAAAACCTTCTCTTTCAAGGACCTCATTTAAAAATGTTATCACCACACTAGAGGTAACACTAGAAACAATTTTCACTTCCGGCCACTGTGACATTTGATCTATCAAAATAATGGCGTAGAATGCATTCTTATTATAACACAAAGGCCTTGCAGTATCCAATAAAACACTTTCCCAAACACGACTTGGTCTGGATATAGGTAAATGCTCATATGAAATGTGTTTCTGAGACTTATCACTTAAACAACACTCCATGCAGTCTCTGACCTTCCGTTCAATGGCTTTATCCATAGCTGACCACCAAAATTCACTCCTAATCCTTCTTTTCATGCTAGTCATACCCGGATGACCAAAATATTTTGCTGTAAATCACAGGGCACAACTAACTGTAGACCTCTTAACAACACCTCTTCTTCCAAAGATAACTCATGAGCAATCTGATAGAAAGGAAGAAGATTATCAGACAAATCAGCTTTTCGTGGCCATGTAGATTTAACATAAGTAATAACATCCCTCAGTGTAATATCCTTATCACATGCAAATTTCGATTCCTTCTCTTGAATACAACGTTTTTACACTTCACAAATAGAAGCAATACTTTCCAAGTCATTATCTTCCTCCACCACGTTGTCATCAGGTACTGGCAATCTCGATAAACAATCAGCCAAAATATTTCTTACTCCTGGTATGTACTCTACCTTGAAATGAAAATCTTGTAATTTATATTGCTTTCTTGCAATTCTTGAAGTTGCTTTGCCGCATCCTTTAGTAGTGAATAAATCAACTAAGGGTCTATGATCAGACCTTACATTGAAAACTGTTCCATAAACATATTTCCGAAAATATTCAACCCACCACCAACAAGCAAGAGTTTCTTTTTCCAACGTAGAATATTTACACTCCACACCTCTTAACGGTCTACATGCCAAACCAATAGTGACCAATTGACCTTTCTGATTCTGCATCAACAACGCTCCAATGCCAACATTACTTGCATCAGTTACAATAACTGAATTATAAGCCATGTCAAAAGTTGACAAAGCAGGTGCGGGTGCAATACTTCTCTTTAAGTCTTTGAACTCCTTTATACAGCTGTCACCCCATGAAAAAGATACATTTTTAAAAATAAAATTTCTCATAGTCTAATCAGAAAATAAAGGAATACATTTTGCATTATATTCGGCAAGTACCAAAAAAGACCTGAGCTGATCCTTATTCTCTGGATCAGGAGCTAATTCAATAGCTCTGATCAAATTTTGTTTTGGAGAAATGCCCTGCTTACTTATAGAATGACCTAAATATTCCACAGATGGCACACCAGATTTACATTTTTCTTTTGTAAGAGTAAGGCCATTATCTTGCAAAAATGCACAAAACCTTGTGAGAATGTCAGTGTGTTCTGATGAATTGGATGCAAAAATCTAAATATCATCCTGAAAATATGGGACTTTTTCAATGTCCTTAAACAAATTATGCATGACTCTCTGAAAAACAGAGGATGCCGATATTAAGCCAAAAGGCATTCTTTTGTACCTGAACACCCCTTCAGAAGTGATAAAAGATGTGAGAAGTCTACTATCTTCATGTAGTGCTATCGGATGGTATGCATTAGATAGATCAAGGGTAGAAAATATGGATGCCCCTTTAAATTTCGTGAACATTTCATTAATGTTTGGCAACAGATGTCTGTCAACCCATACACTTTTGTTAAGATCTCTCAAGTCAATACATAATCTTACTTTACCATTAGGTTTATGTGCGACAACTACCAGAGATAACCACTCCGGAGATTTTATTTCTTCAATGACATCCAATTCACACAATCTTTGGAGTTCACTTTTTACAGCTTAACTTAAATGCAATGGGACATTCCTCACCTTATGAACTCTGGTCACGCCATCTTGTTTAAGAATGATCTTATGTACACATTTTTTTAACAAACCCAATTTCGAATTAGGGAAAACACTGGGAAATCTCTTTTCCCATTCAGATGCTGGATCAGTTTCAACATTTGAAATCAAATCTGAATATCCCAGAACCTGATCAGGGTGATTAGGATCTAAGGTTATCATCAAATCTTTCTGTTGAGGCCAACCCAAAAGACAAGAACCATCTTTTGCAGCATAAATTTTAGATGTAATGGTTTTACCTTTGAAGGTTATGGTGGTCGTAAAAAACCCTAGGACATCAATAGGTTTCCTACCATATCCAACTAACCATATGTCAGGAGGATATAAACTTAAATTTGGGAGTTCCTTTATCCATTCTTCACCAATGATAGTGTGTCTTGCACCAGAATCGGCCATGACATTTTCCACCAATGACCACCGTACAATAAGGAGCATCTTTTTCACTACCATTGATTTCATATACTGCTAAAAGAAATTCATCATCTTCAACATTACTTTTAACTTCTTTTATACTTTCGTCATTTGACCCCTTCAATCTAACCCTTTACTTTTGTATTTATTCTTATTCCTGCACATTTTTGTAAAATTACCTTTTAACTTACAATACCTACACACTTGACCTACAGCTGGACACCTCCTGTCATTAGCTAAATGACCCAAAGTACCACATTTAAAACATATATAATCTTTTTTATCTTGAAACTGTTGACTTTTGTATTTCATCTTGTTAGAATGCTCTTCATAGTTAGGTTTTTTAACAGCATTCACTTCAGATATCTTTTGTTCGGCGAGTTCTTTTAAACCAATCTTCTTCATATCCTCAAAACGATGGGCGATATCTAACGCTTTATCCAAAGTTAGGTCTTCCGCATCAAGCAGTTTTCCTTGAAGCTTAACATCTGCCACATTATGCACCATTTGATCATGCAACATTTGATCATGAAATGTTGAATAGTTACACTTTGATGCAAGTATCCGTAAATCATTCACAAAAGAATCAATGGATTTATTAACCAATTGACCTCTGCTAAGAAATTTGTGACAAGAAACTACTTCATTCACTTTTTTTTATGTACCATTTGTCCATTTGCTTAATAGCCTCATCAAAAACATCGTCGTCTTCAGATGATGATACTCTGTTGTTACTAGAAGGTAGATGGTTAAGAATATGTCTTCCCTCTGCACCTAAACAATGTTTCAATATTGCTAATTTGCGTTTATCTGTATAGGATTGGAACAGAGGGAGAAGACCTTCAATATAGGCTTGAAAACCTTCTTTCCATCTTTTCCATTCTAGAATAGGTTCTCCAGGTGAAGCCGAGAAAGGTACAGGAGCAGAACATTTTTCCATTGGAAATGGATTGAATAACAATAATGAAATGTAAAATAAAAACTATTGTGATTTATTTACTCACCACTAATGAATGGAGAATATATTCATTTACATTTTTTTTTATATGCTTAAATATTCTCCCAAAATAAAAAATTTATATTATTAGACTTATTTTCAGTAACAGTTATTATTTATGCCAAGTTTACAGGCATTGCCACACTTGTATGCTTTAAAATTGCTTCCTTCATTGTAAATATGCAATAAACGATGTCCCCCGCGTTGTGTGCTCCTTTATTAAACAAAACCAGTACTGAAATGGCTGCCACGATGTTATTTCTATCCCAAAATATGGCCGCTCTTCTCCAATCATCGCCAGTGAATAACAGAAATGGTACAGTCCAGTGGTAGGTGAAATTATAGGTATTTATTCCACAGAGTTGATAAAGCACGTCTGTATCTGAAGCCTGGGTCTACTGTCTCTCTCAGAATCCCGAACACGGCAGTGTTCTTGATTCTAGAAATGACAGCAACACCACATTTACCTATGATCGGTAAGGGTTGAAGGGCACCGTAGGGGTAAATAGGGTTTTTTTTTGGCAGATACTACACCCTGACAATATTGTTTGATTTGAGCGTGTATACCCTGCCCAAAGAAACTTTTCAGTATGGCTTGGCTGGTCTTTTTGACTCTACAGTGGCCAGCTAACAGGCTTAGAATGAGGAAAAAACAATATTTGGTCTTTTAAGTCAGTCAGTCAGTCAGTCAAATTAGCTTTATTCGAGCAAAAACTCATAAAAGCAAAATAAAAAAATGAACATTCCATTATTAATATAAATGCATTAACATTAAGAATGTCTAAAACACTCTGTTACAATTACAAAATGATTTATCATCATATAAAAGTTATTTTTTTTTAAAGAGTAGAAAGAGAATAAAAAAGCATTTTGACAGCACTATACCAAAAATTCTGTAAAGTAGGCAATGATCGGTAATGGGGCACAATTAAAAAAAGACAGACACCAAATTCATATTATCGCAGTTAATACTAGCAAAGGCCCATCAGGGGAATCTCTAGCATTATCAACACCTAGATACATTTATAGTTCATAGTTTCATATGAGCATCGAGGATAAACCAGTTAATCACAGCATAATTTTTTCCTAATGGCCCAAGCCCACCCCAGATATTTGGCAACCGCTACTGAGATAACCGGTAAAGTGCTAGTGCAAATTAATCACAATGCCACCGCACCATCTCTAGTGCCTAGCGATATGCACATAGCTTTTAGCCAGACTCCTCTAGGGATTGTATAGGTAGGACAGACAAAAAGAAAATGGGCAATGGTCTCCTTTTCAGTTAAACAAGCCGGACAAATATTGCTATTACCTCTGGCCCACCAGCCGGTCAGCGATCTTAAAGGTAAAGATCCTTCTCTAAGCTGAAAATAGAGCTTCCTGTTCCCGGGTTTTGTAATAACATCCCAATATAGCTCTAAACTGGGTGTAGGTTTAACCTCCAGGAAGCGACCTTCCATGGTCGAGGGATCAGCACTGTTCCAGACGCGATACGCAACCAATTCCCAGTACTTTTCTTTTAAAATGTCTTTGGTTGGAAATGGAGCTGCCTCTGGATTTTCCCACAGCCCCTGCATACCCATTCCCACCAGAGTCTTGGAGAGTTCCTTTAGCCACATTATCTTGTGGAATTCATCAGTTTTAATAACATCCAAAAAATCCTTGGGCATGATGAGCAAGCTCAGGGGTTACCCAAAGCCGGCGCCAATATAAAATATGATGCAATCTAGCCATATCTGCTATAGCCTTTCTGACCAGGTCATATCTCAATGGCTTCATCGGGGTACTCTTTGGGAGATGCAATTCATGGCTGCATGTTTAGATGCCCTATTTACTTTCTTTCTTTTACTCTGTTTTGGTGGTCTAGCAGACTCATTCGCTCCTCCCCCCCTCCATTGATTTTCGCTTGCCCATACCTAGGCTGTCCGGATTTCGGTTTAAACCGGCTCTGCTCGAAACTACACTACAGAATGAAAATCAGCTGACACCGTTTAAACCGAGTGTCACTGATTTTCATTGGTGTTGCACAACCTGGCCACTTGATGGAGCTACAGCATTGCAGACCGAACTGCAATTTAAGCCCGAGCAGGAAAGCAACTCGGAACGTGCATCACCCCCATTAAATTTGGCAGGATACACTGCTTTGTCCGCATTCTTTCTTTTATTAACTTGATTGGCAATACAGCTCCTGTGCAATGTTCGATGCTAGGCCTTTAACGCACAAAGAAGTTCAAAACTCAAAATCACTGTTATTGGAGCAGCATTTTGGAATTAATATGTTTAGTGGCTGAAAAACGGACCATGTGAGGTAGAAACGGGCAGAAAGGAACAGCAACATGGAAACACTGGAGTTACCAGAATCTGTGTAGATGTGTAGCGCTCAGTGCAAGCTCACTTATTAAATGACACCTGAAGACAAAAAAGAAGGAAGAACGCAGACAATAAAACACTCAAGACCCCGATGAGTAGGAGCACAAACAAGCTGCTACCAGAGGCGCAACTAGAGCCACATTTCGGGGCAGGGGGTTAAGAAAACATTTCGGGGGGGGGGGGGGGGACTGAAACTTTAGAGCAAAGCAATAGGCAGAGTGGAGCAGCAGGGGCTCTTGGAAGGGGTAAAACCACAACAAACAACAAAGCCTTATTAACATGCAGATGGTCTTTTAAAGACCTGTGAATGCTCGGGTGCGGCTGTGAGTGTGCCCGGGAGCTGTCTGAGCCTGGGCTGCCACACACGACAGGGGTGGTGGGGGAGGGGGGGAAGGGGGGTGCTGAAGCCCTTTTTTTTCAATGGGTGTTGCGCTTGGCTGCTACATACCAGGTGTTTAAGGACACAGGCAAACCAAGGGGGCATTTTGAAGCACACGTTCAGCCACTAGTTCAACACGACCTCCAGCGGCTTCCAAGACCCCCAAAACAGTGACGAGGAAGACAGTACAGTTACAGCAGTCACTCTTAAGAAGACGGGCTCTTGGGCTCCCTTTCACTCCCTTCACAGAGTCTGCCGAGCTCCGGCGCAGCCATGAACGGGCCTACGATCCTTGGTGCCTCATCACACCTCTACCTTCATTATTATAAGGCGGAACGCACCAGCCCGCCGGTGCTACGGCCGGATTTGACAGTCCGACGCCTGTATACGAATAAAGGGCCAAGGCCAAAGTTCACGTCCACACACACTGTCCAGAAAGCTGCGGGCATGGTCCGGATTCACTGCGGCGCAGTTATCACAACACAAGCATCTCAAACATGAGGTGCTTCAAATGGAGTAGTAGGGTTCAAGTTTGGTTCGATCTGAACCAGATTGCAGAACGCAGGATAAGATGGGAAGGGTAGTAGAAACAGTACGCTAGAGTTTGTCTTTTATATGACACAATTAGTACATTACATTAGATCATCATAACACATTCACAATTTGTAATTTCCAAATTATAAATGTGGGTAGGCATAAGGAAATAGCAATTTGCGTGATGCGGCCCGTGAGCAGGGAAGGGCAAGAGCAACAACATTCCTGCGCCACGGGAGAATTGTAAAAGCGATTTACTGTCTGTAAGTGCAAAGGGTAATTGGTGCGCACCATGGCCTGCATTGATTCAAGATTTCCCTGGCTTTATCGTCCATCTAGTGCAAATTAGTAGATTAATGCCCTACTTAAACATTAGGTACAAGGCCCTTAGTGAAAAATATCCACATCAGGGACGCGATAAACGCAAGCACACTGCACTACTACTGACGCTGCTAAACAGCCCAGGCAATCAATCCCTCTGTGCCTCTGTGCTTTCCTTGCTGAAGTATCTAATCAATGACGTAAAACAGACGATAGTTGGCAACCACCAAAATCCGCACCAGCCTTTTATCGGCTGCTGCAGTAGTCACTATAATCAGAGGAGCAACTAGAGCCAAATTTCGGGGGGGGGGGTGGCGGGGCAAAAAAAACATCTCGGGGGGGCTGAACCTTTAATCAGTAGGCAGAGTGGAGCTGCAAGGGCTCTTAGAAGGGGTGAAACAACTGCAAGGCCAAATTAACATTCAAATGGTTTTTTAATGACCTGTGAAACGTTCGGGTGTGGCTGTGTGTGTGCCCGGGATCTGTCTCGTCCCGGGCTGCCACACACGACGGGGGGAGGGCTGAAGCCCGGTGAGTTCAATGGGTGTTGCTGCCTGACTATAATCCAGACTTGGTGGGCTTCTCCCGAATATGTGTGCTTAAATGTTTCTAAATGTGCGTGATGCGACCCGTGAGCAGGGAAGGGCCAGAGCAAAACCAGACCCTCTGCCTGCCTAACATGAGGGTTGGCACCAGGGGGGGGAGAGGCGGCACATGCACATTTGTTGCATGTGTGTGCTTACATTTTTCTAAATATGTGTGTTAAATGTGCAGTTCAGTGTATGGGGAGAATCTCCACAACAAACACTTATTCTTCTATACCATCTTAATTCAAAACTATAATCATTAAAAAAGATTATTGAATCCAGCGCATTCTTCTGAAATTTTTATTAAGACCTGCAGTATGTGAGCGCTGGGTAAAGAGGCGGCATGCTTGTTTATTAAATTAAGATTCTATTGCTTAAATCGGCCCGTGAGCAAGGGCCCCCTGTCTGACTTCCATGTCCAATTGCCAATATGTTTTTGTTTTGTCATTTTATTTGAAACCAGATATATAACAATAAAAGACGTTATTAAAATATAACCAGGTATACAAATCAGTCCTACAGTAAACGTGACTGTCAGTGTAACACCGTTATTAACATTTTCCAAAATATGCTATGCCGATAACAACGTTCTATTTAAAGATTTCTATTGTTTTTCTGAATTGCTTGCAGCTGTAAATATAGACAGTAGATCTTTAGCAAAAAAACGTTTTTTTAATGTTGGTCAGCCTTCCTCCACAATCCACTCTAAACAAGCATTTGCAATGCAATAGGTCTCGCATTAATTACATTGAGCTATTGGCATTGCTAAATATTGCAACACCAATTGCAACAAACGTCTATAAATTGTAGGCCCAAAAAAAATGGTATTTATTTTTGTAGCAATGGTGGCATGCTGCGCTTTAGATGAATATGTTTAAAAGTAAAGTGCGCCATACTGCGATTGCTACAATAGTTAATTGTGGATGCGTTAACAATTGATGTGTGCACTGATGGCTGGTGGTGTGTGTGCCTGGTGGAAGTGTGCACTGCCGGCTTGTGGTGTGTGTGCCTGGTGAAAGCGTTTACTCACAGCTGGTGGTGTGTGCCTGGTGAAAGCGCACACTGACGGCTGGTGGTGTGTGTGTGCCTGGTGAAAGCGTGCACTGACGGCTGGTGGTGTGTGCCTGGTGAATGCGAACAGGGATAGAGTCTCGGCAATGACGCTCAACATCCTGTGAATCTGGGCAAACCACGTAATCTACCCGTCACTAACAAAAATGAATGTGCCCTTTTGTAAAGCAACAGGCATGGAAAGCTACGTCAGTGGCCAGAGTTAGCAAATTGTGTACTGGCTATTTTGGCGTTGCCAGTCTCAAGTGCCAATGTTGAGAGGGCATTTTCACAAATAAAAGTGTACATGGGAAGGAAAGAGAGAGCGCGAATGACTAAAGAATCACTGAAGAAATATTGTATGGTGTACTACAATACATTTGACTTGTAAAAATGTATTTGGACTTCATATACAATGGATGTACACTGTCTATATGCCATGCATCAATGAAGAAAGCCTGCAATACTAAAAGCAAAGCGTACCATAAACACCGGTAAAACACCGTTTCAGTTGTTTTTTATGGCGCGAAAATTAGTAATCACTGAAAAGCACTGATTTTTTCAGGTATTAAAATCACTGGAAAACACTGACAAAACACCACCAGAATTTACCAAAAATAGAAACTGAAAACAGGAAAGCCTACCCATACCTTAACAATCAAGGAAAAAATATGACAGAGGCTATTTCGGGAAAAAAAAATTCAAAGTCTCACTAGTCAAACTCTCTGCAGATTTGATTTCTGATGCTTAGGTATGATCGCAAAACAAAAACCCTTCCCCTCAACAAGTCAATTGTAATTAGTAGCAGTACACTCCTTCTCACCCTGGATTTTACATTGAGTCTCACCGGGCAGCACGCAGAAGCTAGGTTCTGTGCAGAGGATGGAAAATGTTAGTGCGGTGACCCGACCCGGCCTCCTCTGGCCCCGGACGGCCACAGACGGCCCGTCCTTTGCCCGGGCTTAGCCCGGCTGTGCCCGCACGCGTCCCGCGATGCGGGAACTCTGACCTCTTTTTCAAGCGCCGCCTGGCGCGCAATCCCTTTTCGGGGGCGGTGTCCGCCGCAGGGAGCGCTGGGGGTTGTGGTCTACCCCCACGGCGGCTGCGCACAGATGGGAGAGTGCATCAGCGGCGGGGTCGACCGGCAGGAGACTGATGTGCGTGTCCACGTGCCTCCCACAGCCCGTCAGCAACCACGGAAGCACCAACAAAGGGGTAGCGAAAGTGTAGAGCCCCAGGTAATGTGGAATCGGTCCGTTAGTGAGCTGCACCCGCTCTCCAGCAGCTCTGACCGCTTTTTCAAGTGCCGCCTGGTGCACAATCCTTTCCGGGATTGGCGTCCGCCGCAGGGAGCGCTGGGGGTTGTGGTCTCCCCCCTCGGCGGCCGCGCACAGATGGGAGAGTGCAGCGGTGGCGGGGGAGACCCGCAGGAGACTGATGTGTGTGTCCACGTGCCCCCCCACAGCCCATCAGCAACCACGGTAGCACCAACAAAGGGGTAGCGAAACTGTAGAGCCCCAGGTAATGTGGAATCCGTCCTTTAGCGAGCTGCACACACTCTTCAGCAGCTCCGACCGCATTTTCAAGCGCCGCCTGGCACGCAATACTTTCCGGGGCGGCGTCTGCCGCAGGTAGCGCTGGGGGTTGTAGACTACCCCCTAGGCGGCCGCGCACAGATGGGAGAGTGCAGCGGCGGCAGGGGAGACCGGCAGGAGACTGATGTGCATGTCCATGTGCCCCCAACAGCCCGTCAGCAACCACGGGAGCACCAACAAAGGGGTAGCGAAAGTGTAGAGCCACAGGTAATATGGAATCCGTGCTTTAGCGAGATGCACCCGCTCTCCAGCAGCTCTGACCGCTTTTTCAAGCACCGCCTGGTGCGCAATCCTTTACGGGGGCGGCGTCCACCGCAGGGAGCGCTGGGGGCTGTGGTCTCCCCCCTCGGCGGCCGCACACAGATGGGAGAGTGCAGCAGCGACGGGAGAGACTGGCAGGAGACTGATGTGCGTGTCCACGTGCCCCCCACAGCCCGTCAGCAACCACAGGAGCACCAACAAAGGGGTAGCAAAAGTGTAGAACCCCAGGTAATGTGGAATCCGTCCTTTAGCGAGCTGCACCCCTCTGAAGTCAAAGGGAACTAGTAGTTGAGGGTCTTCTCCCTCTGTTGCAATCCCACAGAGCAGCCCATTTTGCTCAACGAAGCAGGGATAGGTCGACTTAGGGTTGTTTTGTGCACCTTTGGCACTTTTCCATGCATTACGGAGGAACCAATAGTTTTCAAATAATATTTGCCAGGCAGGTAATTCTAGTAAAATACTTTTTTCAACTCTCAAAAAGTTAGTCACATTACCAGAACCAATAAAAGCAGACGGTAGTGGTGAATTCTGCAACAGTCTGACAGATTTTTTCAAGGCTAAGGTGCAAAGTATTTTTGATATTCTCTCAGACAAGGGAATAGATGGTTTAAGAGCCTCCCCTACCATAACATTCACAGGTCCTAACAGAGTCTTTGTACTACCGAGCATAGAACAGATTTCACTGTTAGTGAGCTCCACAAAATCCAGAGCTCCCACGGACCCCTGCCCGCCAAAAGTATATCAAATGGCTTCAGATAGTTATAGCAAACATCTCAACTTACAGTTTAACAAAATCATTAACACAGGCATTTTCCCCGACACCTGGAAAACGGTCTCAATTTTGCCTTCACTGAAAAAATCCAATCTAGATCCCAGCAACACTAGTAATTATAGACCTGTCACCAGGATTCCTTTTCTAGCAAAGGTATTTGAAAAGATTGTTAACTCACAATTGTCCAACATGGTTTCCGTCAGGGACTTAGCACAGAGACTGCCTTGTTAAAAGCAGTAGAGGAGCTCCAGGCAATACTGGATACAGGAGGTGCCAAGGCCCCTTGATCCTCTTAGAGCTATCTGCGGCGTTTGACACCGTGAGCCATGGCATCATAATCGGGAGGCTCCAAGAAGCAGGTGTCAAAAATACTGCTCTTAACTTGATCAAATCCTATCTGAACAACAGGTGTCAATATGTTCAGATTGGTGACTCCTGCTCTGAGTGGTTTTCACTTCCTTGTGGAGTTTCGCAGGGCTCAGCATTGAGCCCTACATTGTTCAATCAATATGTCACCCCCCCAGTGGACATTATCAGGCAGTTTGTTTTTTCTTTGGTCTCCTACGTGTTGGTCAATGTATGGCCCAAACTGAACAGTGGATGACAGCAAACTGCCTAAAGCTCAATAGGAGCAAAACTGAAGTGCTCTTGTTAGGATCTGACACCTCCTTCTGGACTCAGAACTGGTGGCCTTCAAATATGGGATCACTCCCGACCCCAGTCTGTAAAGTGCGGAACCTGAGCTTCATTCTTGATGATAGACTTAAGTTTCAACATCAGGGCAGCAAGGTTTTCTCATTCGTATTTTTGATACTAAAAGCAATTAGAAAAGTGTGTAATTTCTTTCCCTGCGAAGCACTAAAAACCCTGGTAGCAGCATTAGCCCTGAACAGACTTGATTATTGTAATGCTCTGTACATTGGCCTTCAGAAGCAATGTATGATCAAACTACAACAGGCACAAAATGCAGCTGCCAGATTGCTGCTGGACATTGCCAAATTCCAGCCTATTGCCCATGGCTTAAATAAACTTCACTGGTGTCCCATGATAAAAAGGACAGAATTCAAATCCCTTTGTTTAGTTTACAAGGCTCTGCAGGGAACTGGACCAAGGTTTCTGAGACAACATTTTACTCGGTACCAGCTTTCTGGAAACCTTTGTTCATCTCAGAGTAAACTTGTTCAGACACTCAAATATAAGAAAGTACATTAGGGAGGAAGAAGCTTCATTCTGGGTACAGTGAAACAGTGGAATTTACTCCCAATAAAGATGAAGAACAGCTCGACATTGCTTACATTCGGGGAATTACTGAAAACCTGGCTATTGGCTAGCTAAATTCCACTTTTATAATCTAGATGTAAGTTGACTATCTCTTGAGTGCCTAGATGCCTCCAGGCAATCGTGCGCTATATAAATCCTAAAATCAATCAATTAATCAGTTGGGCCACTCTGAAATTATTATTCATAGCCCATGGCTCTGGTGTGAGTAGAGCATTATATGTGGTTGGTTTCTCGTTTTTTCAGGTATTCTGTTTATAAGCTAGAAGGTTGCCAAGCAATAGATCATGGAAATGAGGATTGTCTATACCCAAAATAAGCTGCTCAGGAAGGGAAGGAAGGACTCCAACCTTGACTACACTTTCCTGTCCTTTCCAGTTAAGAAGTGTTAACACTATCGCTGCTGCAGCAATTTCCCCTCTGTGCTGTTGATCCTTGAATCCTATCTTTCATGAAGAGCTCAGCTCATCATAAGCACACGACCAGTGTACTGCATGACGAGCTGAGCTCGTCATGAGCATCGAAGGGGTTAATCGGGCCACAGGATAGTCTTTCATGTCTCCGTGTACACACCTGATCCCTACTTTTCTATTAGGAACATCCTGGGTGGGGAGGACTAACTTAGTTCTTATTACTGACTGTCTACACCCCGAATCTAGTACGGGATTAATTTGTTTCAAACTTAGGTAATAGACAGGGCCCATCTATTGGGCATATATGATTGACCGGGGCAGGTAGCTAATGTCCATGGGCTCTTCTTCAGTCCTTCCTTTTTTTCTTCTACAGACTTTGGGAATGGCATTCCCCGCAGTCAAATTACTGAAGTCCTGAGGCAGAGGGAGGTTCTGGTCTCCCGGATTTGATTCGTGGATGCTCGTAAGGGGGTTTGCTAGGTTGCCTTTCCTGTTTCTGAGAGTTAGATGGAGTAAATGTCTTATTTCTCTCCGGGTCTACAACAAAAGTATGGGTCTGAGCCAGAGAATAGGTTGTAGCTATTTATACTGCCTGGTCCCGGGTTAACCCTGCATGCTGTCTGACCCATTACTAGGTTCCAAAGGGGAAAGCATCCTGATATTGTTCTAGATATATTTAGTCCATTATCTCCACTTTGGTATATTCCAAAGGCTTAAGCCATCGATACACCACATCTTTCAGCTTATGGGCTTTCTAGGGCTCATTCCACTTTAGTCTGGCCCTCTCTTAACTTATGTGCTACGTGTTCCATCTTTTAGCAGATGGGAGATGCCCGCATTCTCCACCACTTGTCACCAGGATGTAGAGGGGCGGGTCAAACCCCAGAAGGAGACAATGTGATACTTGACACTATTTGAGAATCCCTTTTATTAATGAGAGCTATGCAAGTCTTTCATATATTCCAGATCATTTCTTTCAGGGGTTTGTGGGTCTCGGCTTGGAGTCTCTTCTTCTCTCGAGGTCGGGGTTCCACCTGGTTCAGCGGTAGAGATTATACCCCTTGGAGGAAGAAAAGAAAACCACATGTGACAGTCGGGAAGTCAGTAACAGGCAGTAGGGTAGGGTATCGGTGAGGGAGGTATCACCCGAAAATAAAATAAACTGCAAAGGATATGCTGACACCACCACCAAGTGAAGTCCAGTTAAGCCACCGGCTTTGTTTTTAGCTTTTAGAGTTATGTTCTCCCCTTACTTCTTTTGCTCCCCGCCCAGCTCCCCGTGATCCCTCGTATTCAGAGATGTACCTTGGTCAGCCACACTCCTCCGGGAGCGTGGTGGAGTGAATCGCTGACCTGGTGTCCTCCTGGCATCTCCTTTCTCTCAGGGACGGCTTCTCAGTTTTCCGCTGGAACAGGTATCCCGGCTGAACACCACGCTCTGTTGTTTGCTGGCATCTCTTTGCTGTGTTAGGGTCTCTCTCCACCTTCAGGGCTGCTTACTGCTTCCTTTTCCAGATTCATCAGCTCTATTCCACATTCCCATTGGCCAGAGGTTGAATCAGTCATAAGGGTTTGTAGACTACCTTATCCGTGGTTGTGGGACTCCGTAGATTTAAAGACACAGGCAGTTGATGAAGTCTGTGCAGGTAGGAATAGGACTTCATTCGCCGCAAACCACGGGGAGTACAGTACCTCTTCCCCAATGTCAACCTTGACCTGAGACACATACCTTTCATCCAGGAGAGGGGTCTGAGCAGAAAGGCCAGTCCCTCCACACACACCACCATGCACACCCGTTATTTGAGAGAAGGGTTTGAAAAGAGAGCTCAATCCCTCTCAACATCGAACTATGCACACCCATCATCTGAGAAAGGGGTGTAAAAGGAGAGGCCAGTCCATCGTCACACCCTACTATGCACATCCATCATCTTAGAGAAGGGGCTGAAATGAGATCCTAGTCTGTCCCTTACTATGCAAACCTGTCATCTGAGAGTGGTGTCTGAAAGGAGATACCCGTCCCTCCCCGCAACCTACTACACACACCCATCATCTGAGATAGAAGTCTAAAAGGACCTGTTATACGCACCCGTCTGAGAAAGGGGTCTGAAAGATGAGACCAGTTCCTCCCCACTCTCTAGTACACACACTCATCATCTGAGAAAGGGGTGTAAAATGAGAGGCCAGTCCCTCCCCACACCCTACTATGCACACCTGCCATTTGAGAAAGGTGTCTTAAAGGAGAGGCCATCCCTTCCCACTTTCTACTATGCTCATCCGACATCTGAGAGAAGGGTCAGAAAGTAGAGACCAGTTACTTCCCTGAGAGAGGGGTCTGAGAAGGAGAGGCCAATCCCTCCTCACTCCCTTTTACACACACCTATCATAGGAGATAGGGTCTGAAAAAAGGAGAGCCTAGTTCCTCTGCACACTCTACTATGCACACTTGTCATTACAGAGAGAGGCCTCAGCAGAGAGGTCAGTCCCTCCACCTACCCTACTACGCACATCCATCATCTGAGAGAGAGGTCTGATTGGAGAGGCTAATCCCTCCACACACCTGTAATCTGAGATAGGGGTCTGAAAGCAAAGCCTAGTCCCTCCCCTCACCCTAATATGCACACCTGTCATCGGAGAACGATATTTGAAAGGAGAGGCCAGTCCCGCCCCACACCCTACTACACATACCCATCATCTGAGAGAGGCCAGTCTCTCCCCACACCTGTCATCTGAGAGAAGGGTCTGAAAGGAGAGGCCAGTCTCTCCCCACAAAATCCTGTACACACCCAGCATCTGAGAGACGTGTCTGAAAGGAGAGCCCAGTCCCTCCCCACATCAAACGATGCACACCCATCATCTGAGAGAGGGGTCTGAAAGGAGAGGCCAGTTCCTCTCCACACCTACTACACACACCCATCATCTGAGAGAGGGGTCTGAAAGGGGAGCCCAGTCCCACCCTACATCAAACTACGAACTCCCATCACTCAAGAAAGGGGGTATGAATGGAAAGGCTAGTCCCTCCCTACTATGCACACCCGTCTGTGAGAGGGGTCTGAAAGTAGAGACCAGTTCTTCCCCACTCTCGACTAAACATGCCTGTCATCTGAGAGAGGGGTGTAAAAGGAGAGGACAGTCCCTCCCTACACCCTACTCTGCATACCTGCCATTTGAGACAGGTGTCTGAAATGAGAGGCTGTTCCTCCCCACACCCTACTACACACACCCGACATCTGAGAGAAGGGTCAGAAAGTAGAGGCCAGTTTCTTCCCACACCCCTCATCTGAGAGAGGGGTCTGAAAGGAGAGGACAATCCCTCCCCACTCCCTACTACTCACACCTCTCATCTGAGATAGGTGTCTGAAATGAGAGCCTAGTCCCTCCTCACACTCTGCTATGCACACCAGTCATCTGAGAGAGTGGTATGAAAAAAGGAGAGCCCAGTTTCTTACCTCAACCTACTATGCACACCAGTCACTACGGAGAGAGGTCTCAGCAGAAAAGTGTGTTCCTCCACACATCATGCTACGCACACCCATCATCTGAGAGAGAGGTCTGAAAGGAGAATCCTACTGTACACACAAGTCATCTGATGGGGGAGGCCAGTCCCTCCTTACAACCATCATCTGAAATAGGGGTCTGAAAGGATAACCTAGTCCCTCATGCGCATATTCCCTCCTGAAACCCTACTACTCACACCGGTCATCTCAGAGAAGGGTCTGAAAGGAGAGCCCAGTCTCTCCCCACACCCTACTATGTATACCCATTATCTGAGAGCGGGGTCTCCAAGGAGGGACCAGTCCCTCCTACTCTCTACTACGCACACCTGTCATTTGAGAGAGCAGTATGAAAGGAGAGGCCAGTCCCTCCCAGCCCCCTTCTGCGCACACCTGTCATCTGAGAGAAGGGTCTGAAAGGAAAAGCCAGTTCCTCCCCACAACCTACTACAGATACCTGTCACCTGAGAGAGGGGTCCGAAAGGAGAGACCAGTCCTTTCCCATATCAAACTATGCGCACTCATCATCTGGGAGAGGTATCTGAAAAGAGAGGCCAGTCCCTCCCTACACCATACTACTTACTCTCGTCATCTGAAAGAGGGGTCTTACAGGAGAGACCAGTCCCTCCCCTCACCCTACTATGTACACCTGTGATCTGAGAGAGGGTCTGAAAGAGATAAATTTGTTGTATGTGGAATGCAAAAGTGAGGTTATATTGGGGGCAACCAATGGTTGACATTCCCTGCACAAAACATAAAAAAAATACATAATGATTGGGTGCAAGGGTTGAGAGTTCAGACACTTATATCTGTTGCAAAACCTCAGATACCTCAGATTGCTCTTGGTGATTTGTAGGTAAAGTAATTGTAATCTCTTTGACTTGTACTTAGCAGAGGTAATTTGGTTTTTGAGTAAAGGAGATTACCGTATCCAGCTACCTTCAATATACAGGTTAATTTGCAGGTAATTAATAATATTGTGTCATTAGACGAGGAAAACTGTTCCTAAATATGTAAATAATATAATATACTTAGAAACTAGTTTCAATACGTTTGTTCATTACATGGGTACTAATAATGTGGATAGTTAAAATGGCAAATATAAATGAACAGTGCTTGCTATGGGATCTTTGATATTGTTGAGTTTATAGGTGACAATGGAGATACTTTCGTTTTGAGATTTTGGTTTCTCTCAGGAATGGTGGATACATATTCCAACTATTGTACTTCCTATATATAATTTTGGATAGTGGGTCTCGTAAACATAGCCCAAGTCAAGCTTTATTCGGTTGCATAAAAGATCCATAAAAGTGCCATAATAAACACAGTAAAACAATTAAATTTACACTTTCTTATAAAATATACAAAATCATCTATAAAAACGTGAGTTAAAAAGCATAACACCTTAACTTCAATCACTTTTCCTGGCTATTCCTCAGTCTTATTGTAACTTTTACAAAATGCGCTACAATAAAAATAATATATTCAGAGAGCACATCTAAAAACAGGAGACCAGGTCGAACTTGTATACATTTCCGAGCCTTAACAGAGGAACACCACAAACATTTCTGGTCTCATCATAAAATCTATAGAACATTATAAAGTGCGTTGTATTCTGCAGAGACATCTGACTGCAGCTGCAGGGTCCTATTAAAGGGTCGATTCCGATTCGGGAAAAACCGTACCAAATAGCCGTTCTGAGTGTTTTTCCTTTACGATTCGTACCCTGCCACATCCCCCGCATGTACGACGAAGTACGATTCGTACTTGGAGCAGGACTCCGTACGAATCGTACAAAGACTGTACGATTCAAATCTCAGTACGATTCTCCCTTGGAACCCGCTGTACGCGACATCCGTACGGTTCGCAGCTGGTTTTTCCAACCCAGCAAGTACGATTCGTGTCGGGTACGCACCGTACGACCCTTTTCTTACGACAGCCGAAAACAGCCGTAAAAGCAGAGTTCACCTCAAAACAGGTACGGAACGGCCCCCCCGGGTACGGTGCCTACCCCCCCATGATCGCAGGGGTACGGTGCGTACCCCTGCAATCATGGGGGGTACGCACAGTACCCCGCAATCATTGTGCTTTCCACCCGTACCCCATGTTCGCAGGGTGTACGATGCGTACACCCTGCGATCGCAGGGGTACGATGCGTACACCCCATGATTGCAGGGGTACGATGCATACACATCATGATTGCAGGGGTACGCACCGTACCCCACGATCATGGGCCGTACGGACCGTACAGTGTGTACGTGATTGTGTGCTTTTCTGTACGAATCGCCCTTACCTGACGTGGACCATACGAATCACGTCCTCATACCTCATTCCGGATCGTACTCGTCGGGTCGTACAGCATGTGTACGAGTCGTACGGTTCACGGTTTCAGCCTTGCAACACATAAGGATCGCGATGATTCGGACGGATTCACGAAATACGGATCGTACTGCGCGACTCGGACGGACGGGTACGATTCGTACAGAGAGGGCTCCGGATGCGAATCGTACGGAGGTTTTTTCTCCCGATCGGAATCGACCCCTAAATGTGCATCTTGCTAGCCACGTGGACATGCTGATAACCGGTGCAACAGGTTAAACCTAAATCTTGTAAGTAGGAAATTATCATGATTATTTGTTGTAACTGTTAGATAAGGCTCCATTGATTGGACTGTTTTCAAAATAATGTATCCATGCACCAAAGGCTTCTGTAATACTTCCTGTTCTAAAAGAAGAGGTGTGGCACCGCGGCTAGGGCGACTGACTCCAGAATCTGGGGATCACGGTTTGATCCCCGGCACCGGCGGCAGATTAGCCCAGCACCATGTGACTCTGGGTAATAGCTTGCTTAATCTTCCCGACGGCCCCCAGCGCCTAGAGACCCTTACGGGTGATTGTGCGCTGTACAAATGTTGATTATTATTATTATTCTCTATCCAATAATCTCCCTCTCAAAAAGTGTCTCTAACCCATTTGCGACCTGCCTTGACCATTCCCCTGGAATTAGTGAATACATATACCCTCCCTATGCTCTGCATTGACTACTTAATATATTTAAGCGATGGGAGATTGAGAGAATATTCAAGGGAAAGGCAATCCTTCATTATCTCCTTATTAAACGTGGCTTCCCCTCATGTCTAAATATCAACCCAATGTAAAAGTGGATAAAGGGCCAAAGTGTTGGAAAGATAACTAACCGCCAATTCCTCATGCACAATGAAAGAGGAGATGCTTTTGGAAACACATAAAAGATGCCTTAAAATGTATTTTTAACAGTCTGTAATCGGTTGTATTTAGTATAGCCCCAAATATCACTCCCAGGTGAGACTTTGGAGACACATTAGGCCAAGTAGACCCTAACCGGTCATCTACCCAATCTGGAGGTGAAGTTGAATACAGCTGCATTAGTCCTTGTAAATTCAGCTTTTTTCCAATGTGGCAGGGATTTCCAACACATGTCCGCGTAAAACAGGATACACAGATATTCAAATGCCTTAATCTTAGATGAACTATGGGTCCATACATTAAAATTGTTTTAATTTGGTTGAGCGATATCATGCTAACATCACAAAGGATTTACTAACTTTAATTGTTAGGTGAAGGTATCCATAAATGCCACAACCAAGTCCATAATGGTTTCCAAACCCCTTCCTGTCTTATACATTATGACTGTATCATCTGTGTAAAGCAGAACTGGCAAGGAACAAGCTGCTATCTGTGGGCAGTCGGCTTGAGTATCCACTAAAACCTGTTCAAGCTTATTTATATACAGTGTAAAGAGAGAAGGGGACAAAATACACCCTGGCCTGACCCCTTACCTGTTTTGAAGCATGAGGTACAGTTCAAATCATTTGAATGTTTAACTCATGCCAAAAAGACAATATACAAGTCCACCCCCACTGACCGGATGATCCGCCATAGTTTATCCCAGTTTAGCTGGTCAAACACTGAGATAGGATCCATTAAGGCTAAATGTATAGAACCCTTATGGGCCACTCTGCATTTACTCATGATCATGTACAGGTTCAAGCACTGATTAATAGTCGATCTACATGGCTGGAATCCATACTGTAAACTGGATTAGATGTTATGTTCATCAGCTCAGATCGTTAATCTATCCAAAAGAACGTATTCCACAACCATAACAAATGAATCAATCAAAAATGGTTTATTGTATATTCAACTATTGTGCTTACTATAGATAATTTTGGACAATGGGTCTCCTAAACATTGCTAGAAAGTGTTTTCACGTTAAGTATGGGCGGAAAATCCGTTTCGCTCGCGGATTTTGCGGATTTTTGGGAAATTCGCAATCCGCGAGATTTGCGAATTTCCCGCAAAATCCGCAAATTCGCACGCAGCGGATTTTTTTTGCGGCGCGCGGCGTTGGTGATACAATTTTTGCGGCGCGCGGCGTTTATCATCGTTTGCCGAGTTGTTTTTCTCGATAGTTTGCGAGTGCTGCGCCATTTTGGATCTTGCTGTGTGATCCCGCGGGAATTGGCGAGCGCGATTACGTCATCGCGGCTTGCCAGCGATAGTTTGTCAACGCGAGTACGGCGAGATCACGTCTCGCGGTACTTCGCAATTGCGAGATTTGAGATGCGGCGAGCAGCAAGAATCTCGCACAAGCTAAAATATAAAATTTGCAATTCTGCACAAGAAATCCACCAGCAAGCAGCATAAACCTTCTTGAAATGATGATTTTTATCTGAATAACTCCTTAGGTTGACATTTGCCTGCACTTTTTTTAGCGAGGAGTCCATTTTGGGGAGGGGGGAGGGGGGTGGGAGGAAGGAAGTGCCCCACAGTCTTCAACTTCCTGTTCCTGTTCAGCAGGCTCCTCCCAGTGCTTTGTCCATCTCCTGGTCACTTTTCATTTGGATCTGGAGCTGGAAGGATTAATTTTTGTGGATGCTGCTGGATCTTTGGATTTGAGGCCTTTTTGACTTTCTTTGGATCACTGTTGGATTAGAAATTTTACAAGTAAGTTTGTTTGGGGCATTACAGTTGCTGCAACGAAAATTTTGGAATTTTCGATTTTTGGGCTGTTTTGGGGCCTTTTGCCCAGGGGTACTCAGTGGTGGGTGGACTGAGTCTTTCTGTGGGTTGTCTTGAACTTAAACATCATGGAGAGCATGGATGGATTGGGATTGTGCTGATTTTTCAGTGATTTTCGTTTTTTGGGGCTGTACTTGGGCCTTTTCACCAGGGGTATTTGAGTCTAGCATGGGCCTAGTCTTTCTGTGGGCTGTCTTGAACTTAAACATCATGGAGGCCATGGATGGAATGGGATTGTGCTGATTTTTCAGTGATTTTCGTTTTTTGGGGCTGTACTTGTGGCCTTTTCACCAGGGGTATTTGAGTCTAGCATGGGCCTAGTCTTTCTGTGGGCTGTCTTGAACTTAATCATCATGGAGGGCATGGATGGAATGGGATTGTGCTGATTTTGCAGTGTTTTTCGATTTTTGGGGGTGTTCATGGGGAGGGACAGGCCATGTGGCTGGTGGCCATTTTGAGTGCAGCTACAGGCACTGGCCATGTGCTGGCAGGCAAGTGGCCATTTTGAATGCAGGCTTTGTTGTTAGGCCTGCAACCATTTTGCCTACTTTTCAACCTTTATTTATGCCCAGGGGTAGTGAGTCTTGCATGGGCCTAGTCTTTCTGTGGGTTGTCTTGAATTTAAACATCAAGGAGGGCATGGATGGATTGGGATTATGCTGATTTTGCAGTGTTTTTCGATTTTTGGGGGTGTTTATGGGGAGGGACAGGCCATGTGGCTGGTGGCCATTTTGAGTGCAGCTACAGGCACTGGCCATGTGCTGGCAGGCAAGTGGCCATTTTGAATGCAGGCTTTGTTGTTAGGCCTGCAACCATTTTGCCTACTTTTCAACCTTTATTTATGCCCAGGGGTAGTGAGTCTTGCATGGGCCTAGTCTTTCTGTGGGTTGTCTTGAATTTAAACATCATGGAGGGCATGGATGGATTGGGATTGTGCTGATTTTTCAGTGATTTTCGTTTTTTGGGCCTGTACTTGTGGCCTTTTAATAATAATAATAATAATAGGGGCATTTGTAGAGCGCTGAGTTACGCGCACCGGCGTGTCCCCGCGCTGACAGTGAGAAAACATAAGACCGGGAAAACAGTGCTGGCAGATCAGGATTATCTAGAAAAGAGGTAAGTTTTTAGCTTAGCTCGGAACTTCATTTCCACTGGCTCCAGGCGAAGGTCCACTGGGAGTTTGTTCCAGTAGTTGGGGGCCAGGTGCCTGAAGGACCTACCTCCCATACGGGCTTTCTTTATCCTGGGAGTCCTCAGTAGTCCTCCTCCCGCAGATCTGAGCACTCTAGATGGTTCATAGGCTTCGATCAGTTTCTGCAGAGGTCGGGGCGCCCTATCCTGCAGAATCCGATGACATGTGCAGAGGGCTTTGTACACAACTCTGCTCTTTACTGGAAGCCAGTGTAATTTTTGGAGTGCCAGCTTCGAGGGCGCCCTTCTGGGCAGCCTAAGAATCAGGCGTGCCGCCGCGTTCTGCAGCACCTGAAGGCGTGCCACACTTTTAATCGGTGCCCCAAGGTACAGCAGGTTCCCATAGTCTAGCCTTGCGGTCACCAGGGCATGCACCAAGGTTTGGCGGGCTTCCACTGGCAGAAGGTCGAGAACTTTCCTTAGCCTCTTCAGGACCCCAAAGCAAACTCCTACCACCCGATTGATCTGAGGCCCGAAGGTCAGAGCCGCATCGAACCAGACGCCCAGGTTTTTGGCCTCCTGACAAGGGGCAGGAGTTGGTCCAAGACAGGATGGCCACCAGGCAGACGACCAGGCTGACTGGGCCCTCCCTACCACCAGCACCTCTGTCTTGCTGCCGTTTAGCTTCAAACAATTCTTGGCCATCCAATCGGCAAGATCTTTCATGCACGATTGGAAGCCATCTGCAGCAAGACAGGGCGCGTGCGACAGGGAGATGACCAGCTGCGTGTCGTCAGCGTAGGTTACCAATTGGAGGCCATGGCTCTCCACTATCGATGCGACAGGTGCCACATACAAGTTGAAAAGGGTCGGGCTCAGGGACGAGCCCTGAGGCACGCCCTGGCCCAAAGGTACCCCTTTAGAGTAATGGTCCCCCTGCCTCACTTGAAAGCTCCTTCCTGTAAGGAAGGACTGGATCCACCTCAGCGCGGTACCGGCGATACCACCTTTGCTCAGACACTGCAGCAAGGTGGAATGTGCTACAGTGTCGAACGCCGCGCTGAGGTCAAGCAGGATCAAGGCCATGGTTTGCCCCTCGTCTACGCCCTGTCTCAGATGTTCGGTTGCCATGAGAAGGGCGGACTCTGTGGAATGGCGCGGCCTGAAACCAAACTGCGTGTCATGGAGCAAACCCACCTCCTCTACATGCTTCATGATTTGGGTGTTCACTACCTTCTCAGCCACTTTGGACAAAAACGGTAGGAGTGAGATGGGCCTCAGATTTTCCAACACCTCAAAACCAATGTGAGACTTCTTTCGAAGGGGGAGTACCACCGCCTGTTTCCACCCCTCAGGAAGCATGCCCGATTTAAAGGAGATGTCCAAGACGTGCCTAATGTAGGGCTCCAGGACACTCAGGCTGTCCCCCAACCGCTTAGGAGACACCGGGTCCATAGGGGAGCCAGATTTTACCGAGAGGCACGTCCTGACCAGTTCCTCAGGGGGTGGCGTGATGAAATTTGTGAGAGATCCCAGAATCTCCATCCCCACTGCCGTGGTTTCAAACTCAGCCCCCGTGGGAGGCGGATTGGAGAAGGTCGAGTAGATTTTCTCGACTTTGGTGGAAAAATAGTTGGCGATGCGGTCACATGTTTCAACCGAACAGCTCTTCGGGTCAGCGGACGAGTCGATTGTAGTCAGTGACTTGTAGATACAGAAGAGCTCTTTAGCAGAGTTTTTTGCCCCTAGAATTTTCCCTGCATAAAAGGCCGCCTTCGACTTTTTAATCAGTCTGTGATGCAGCCGCCTCTTCGCCAAGAACGATTCCCTGGCATTAGCATCATAAGATACCCTCCAGGCTCGTTCAGCACGCTTACACTCAGCCTTTGTCCGCCGCAGCTCTCCGTTAAACCAGGGAGCAGATCTTTCCTTGCGGCCGCCCTCAGATGTACGGCAGAGTGGCGCTGTCTGATCTAGCGCCTCGGTAATGCGCCTATTCAGGTTGAACACAGCCGATTCAATGTCCGCACCTCCAGGCTGACCTTCCCTTGTCAATGCTAGATTAAAATCCTCTAAGGAGAATTTGGCCCACTTCCTACGAGAATAGTTCAGGGGTGCCTGGCTATACTTTATTGGTTTTATATTATTTATCGAGAATGCCACCAGAGAGTGATCTGTCCAGGGAATCGGCTCAATTGTAGAGACTTGCACCCCTCCCCAGTTAGCAAACACCGGATCCAGTAAATGTCCTTGGCGGTGCGTGGGACGAGAGAGCTTGAGTTCAAGCTGAAGTGCTTGGATGTCCCTACAGAACTGCTCCGCTCCTTTGTCCTCTGGGCTGTTAAGGTGGAGATTCAAATCTCCCAGTAGAAGAAATTTGTCCCTGCGTAGCGTTGCCTCGGTAAGACTCTCTACCAGGCTCTCTCTAAACTTGGTGCAAGGCCCAGGAGGTCGGTAGACCAAATAGCCTTTAATCACCGTCCCCCCATGAGTATGTACGGTAAAAGTGCCTGCCTCACTCTCTGCAACCGGGGTGGGCTCCAGTGTGCATTCAAGATTTTTCTTAAAAAGGATCGCTATTCCTCCTCCCTTCCCCACAGGCCTATCCTGCCTGACCATGGAATAATTCTCAGGCATGGCCTCGATGATATCAGAGTCGGAAAACTGATCTAACCACGTTTCCGTGAGGAACAGAAGATCAAACTTTCTCTCTGTGAGCAGCTCGAAAATATCGAGTCTGTGCTTTTCACCAGGGGTATTTGAGTCTAGCATGGGCCTAGTCTTTCTGTAGGTTGTTTTGAATTTAAACATCACGGAGGGCATGGGTGGATTGGGATTGTGCTGATTTTTCAGTGATTTTCGTTTTTTGGGGCTGTACTTGTGGCCTTTTCACCAGGGGTATTTGAGTCTAGCATGGGCCTAGTCTTTCTGTGGGCTGTCTTGAACTTAAACATCATGGAGGCCATGGATGGAATGGGATTGTGCTGATTTTGCAGTGTTTTTCGATTTTTGGGGGTGTTCATGGGGAGGGACAGGCCATGTGGCTGGTGGCCATTTTGAGTGCAGCTACAGGCACTGGCCATGTGCTGGCAGGCAAGTGGCCATTTTGAATGCAGGCTTTGTTGTTAGGCCTGCAACCATTTTGCCTACTTTTCAACCTTTATTTATGCCCAGGGGTAGTGAGTCTTGCATGGGCCTAGTCTTTCTGTGGGTTGTCTTGAATTTAAACATCATGGAGGGCATGGATGGATTGGGATTGTGCTGATTTTGCAGTGTTTTTCGATTTTTGGGGGTGTTCATGGGGAGGGACAGGCCATGTGGCTGGTGGCCATTTTGAGTGCAGCTACAGGCACTGGCCATGTGCTGGCAGGCAAGTGGCCATTTTGAATGCAGGCTTTGTTGTTAGGCCTGCAACCATTTTGCCTACTTTTCAACCTTTATTTATGCCCAGGGGTAGTGAGTCTTGCATGGGCCTAGTCTTTCTGTGGGTTGTCTTGAATTTAAACATCATGGAGGGCATGGATGGATTGGAATTGTGCTGATTTTTCAGTGATTTTCGTTTTTTGGGCCTGTACTTGTGGCCTTTTCACCAGGGGTATTTGAGTCTAGCATGGGCCTAGTCTTTCTGTAGGTTGTCTTGAATTTAAACATCATGGAGGGCATGGATGGATTGGGATTGTGCTGATTTTTCAGTGATTTTCGTTTTTTGGCCCTTGAGTGCTTCAGAGGCAGTCAGTGTACTTCTCCAATCACCATCGACCAGTGATGTTTGCTCATCGCAAGAAAGTAGCAGCAATGTCCCTGAATCAACACAGGTTGTTGTAACTCATCTGACAAGTGTTGAACAACCACAGCCGCAACAACAACACCATGTGCAAGTACACGCCCAAGTACATGTGAAAGGAGAGGCCAGTTCCTCTCCACACCTACTACACACACCCATCATCTGAGAGAGGGGTCTGAAAGGGGAACCCAGTCCCACCCTACATCAAACTACGAACTCCCATCACTCAAGAAAGGGGGTATGAATGGAAAGGCTAGTCCCTCCCTACTATGCACACCCGTCTGTGAGAGGGGTCTGAAAGTAGAGACCAGTTCTTCCCCACTCTCGACTAAACATGCCTGTCATCTGAGAGAGGGGTGTAAAAGGAGAGGACAGTCCCTCCCTACACCCTACTCTGCATACCTGCCATTTGAGACAGGTGTCTGAAATGAGAGGCTGTTCCTCCCCACACCCTACTACACACACCCGACATCTGAGAGAAGGGTCAGAAAGTAGAGGCCAGTTTCTTCCCACACCCCTCATCTGAGAGAGGGGTCTGAAAGGAGAGGACAATCCCTCCCCACTCCCTACTACTCACACCTCTCATCTGAGATAGGTGTCTGAAATGAGAGCCTAGTCCCTCCTCACACTCTGCTATGCACACCAGTCATCTGAGAGAGTGGTATGAAAAAAGGAGAGCCCAGTTTCTTACCTCAACCTACTATGCACACCAGTCACTACGGAGAGAGGTCTCAGCAGAAAAGTGTGTTCCTCCACACATCATGCTACGCACACCCATCATCTGAGAGAGAGGTCTGAAAGGAGAATCCTACTGTACACACAAGTCATCTGATGGGGGAGGCCAGTCCCTCCTTACAACCATCATCTGAAATAGGGGTCTGAAAGGATAACCTAGTCCCTCCCCACACCTTCCTATGCGCATATTCCCTCCTGAAACCCTACTACTCACACCGGTCATCTCAGAGAAGGGTCTGAAAGGAGAGCCCAGTCTCTCCCCACACCCTACTATGTATACCCATTATCTGAGAGCGGGGTCTCCAAGGAGGGACCAGTCCCTCCTACTCTCTACTACGCACACCTGTCATTTGAGAGAGCAGTATGAAAGGAGAGGCCAGTCCCTCCCAGCCCCCTTCTGCGCACACCTGTCATCTGAGAGAAGGGTCTGAAAGGAAAAGCCAGTTCCTCCCCACAACCTACTACAGATACCTGTCACCTGAGAGAGGGGTCCGAAAGGAGAGACCAGTCCTTTCCCATATCAAACTATGCACACTCATCATCTGGGAGAGGTATCTGAAAAGAGAGGCCAGTCCCTCCCTACACCATACTACTTACTCTCGTCATCTGAAAGAGGGGTCTTACAGGAGAGACCAGTCCCTCCCCTCACCCTACTATGTACACCTGTGATCTGAGAGGGGGTCTGAAAGAGATAAATTTGTTGTATGTGGAATGCAAAAGTGAGGTTATATTGGGGGCAACCAATGGTTGACATTCCCTGCACAAAACATAAAAAAAATACATAATGATTGGGTGCAAGGGTTGAGAGTTCAGACACTTATATCTGTTGCAAAACCTCAGATACCTCAGATTGCTCTTGGTGATTTGTAGGTAAAGTAATTGTAATCTCTTTGACTTGTACTTAGCAGAGGTAATTTGGTTTTTGAGTAAAGGAGATTACCGTATCCAGCTACCTTCAATATACAGGTTAATTTGCAGGTAATTAATAATATTGTGTCATTAGACGAGGAAAACTGTTCCTAAATATGTAAATAATATAATATACTTAGAAACTAGTTTCAATACGTTTGTTCATTACATGGGTACTAATAATGTGGATAGTTAAAATGGCAAATATAAATGAACAGTGCTTGCTATGGGATCTTTGATATTGTTGAGTTTATAGGTGACAATGGAGATACTTTCGTTTTGAGATTTTGGTTTCTCTCAGGAATGGTGGATACATATTCCAACTATTGTACTTCCTATATATAATTTTGGATAGTGGGTCTCGTCAACATAGCCCAAGTCAAGCTTTATTCGGTTGCATAAAAGATCCATAAAAGTGCCATAATAAACACAGTAAAACAATTAAATTTACACTTTCTTATAAAATATACAAAATCATCTATAAAAACGTGAGTTAAAAAGCATAACACCTTAACTTCAATCACTTTTCCTGGCTATTCCTCAGTCTTATTGTAACTTTTACAAAATGCGCTACAATAAAAATAATATATTCAGAGAGCACATCTAAAAACAGGAGACCAGGTCGAACTTGTATACATTTCCGAGCCTTAACAGAGGAACACCACAAACATTTCTGGTCTCATCATAAAATCTATAGAACATTATAAAGTGCGTTGTATTCTGCAGAGACATCTGACTGCAGCTGCAGGGTCCTATTAAAGGGTCGATTCCGATTCGGGAAAAACCGTACCAAATAGCCGTTCTGAGTGTTTTTCCTTTACGATTCATACCCTGCCACATCCCCCGCATGTACGACGAAGTACGATTCGTACTTGGAGCAGGACTCCGTACGAATCGTACAAAGACTGTACGATTCAAATCTCAGTACGATTCTCCCTTGGAACCCGCTGTACGCGACATCCGTACGGTTCGCAGCTGGTTTTTCCAACCCAGCAAGTACGATTCGTGTCGGGTACGCACCGTACGACCCTTTTCTTACGACAGCCGAAAACAGCCGTAAAAGCAGAGTTCACCTCAAAACAGGTACGGAACGGCCCCCCCGGGTACGGTGCCTACCCCCCCATGATCGCAGGGGTACGGTGCGTACCCCTGCAATCATGGGGGGTACGCACAGTACCCCGCAATCATTGTGCTTTCCACCCGTACCCCATGTTCGCAGGGTGTACGATGCGTACACCCTGCGATCGCAGGGGTACGATGCGTACACCCCATGATTGCAGGGGTACGATGCATACACATCATGATTGCAGGGGTACGCACCGTACCCCACGATCATGGGCCGTACGGACCGTACAGTGTGTACGTGATTGTGTGCTTTTCTGTACGAATCGCCCTTACCTGACGTGGACCATACGAATCACGTCCTCATACCTCATTCCGGATCGTACTCGTCGGGTCGTACAGCATGTGTACGAGTCGTACGGTTCACGGTTTCAGCCTTGCAACACATAAGGATCGCGATGATTCGGACGGATTCACGAAATACGGATCGTACTGCGCGACTCGGACGGACGGGTACGATTCGTACAGAGAGGGCTCCGGATGCGAATCGTACGGAGGTTTTTTCTCCCGATCGGAATCGACCCCTAAATGTGCATCTTGCTAGCCACGTGGACATGCTGATAACCGGTGCAACAGGTTAAACCTAAATCTTGTAAGTAGGAAATTATCATGATTATTTGTTGTAACTGTTAGATAAGGCTCCATTGATTGGACTGTTTTCAAAATAATGTATCCATGCACCAAAGGCTTCTGTAATACTTCCTGTTCTAAAAGAAGAGGTGTGGCACCGCGGCTAGGGCGACTGACTCCAGAATCTGGGGATCACGGTTTGATCCCCGGCACCGGCGGCAGATTAGCCCAGCACCATGTGACTCTGGGTAATAGCTTGCTTAATCTTCCCGACGGCCCCCAGCGCCTAGAGACCCTTACGGGTGATTGTGCGCTGTACAAATGTTGATTATTATTATTATTCTCTATCCAATAATCTCCCTCTCAAAAAGTGTCTCTAACCCATTTGCGACCTGCCTTGACCATTCCCCTGGAATTAGTGAATACATATACCCTCCCTATGCTCTGCATTGACTACTTAATATATTTAAGCGATGGGAGATTGAGAGAATATTCAAGGGAAAGGCAATCCTTCATTATCTCCTTATTAAACGTGGCTTCCCCTCATGTCTAAATATCAACCCAATGTAAAAGTGGATAAAGGGCCAAAGTGTTGGAAAGATAACTAACCGCCAATTCCTCATGCACAATCAAAGAGGAGATGCTTTTGGAAACACATAAAAGATGCCTTAAAATGTATTTTTAACAGTCTGTAATCGGTTGTATTTAGTATAGCCCCAAATATCACTCCCAGGTGAGACTTTGGAGACACATTAGGCCAAGTAGACCCTAACCGGTCATCTACCCAATCTGGAGGTGAAGTTGAATACAGCTGCATTAGTCCTTGTAAATACAGCTTTTTTCCAATGTGGCAGGGATTTCCAACACATGTCCGCGTAAAACAGGATACACAGATATTCAAATGCCTTAATCTTAGATGAACTATGGGTCCATACATTAAAATTGTTTTAATTTGGTTGAGCGATATCATGCTAACATCACAAAGGATTTACTAACTTTAATTGTTAGGTGAAGGTATCCATAAATGCCACAACCAAGTCCATAATGGTTTCCAAACCCCTTCCTGTCTTATACATTATGACTGTATCATCTGTGTAAAGCAGAACTGGCAAGGAACAAGCTGCTATCTGTGGGCAGTCGGCTTGAGTATCCACTAAAACCTGTTCAAGCTTATTTATATACAGTGTAAAGAGAGAAGGGGACAAAATACACCCTGGCCTGACCCCTTACCTGTTTTGAAGCATGAGGTACAGTTCAAATCATTTGAATGTTTAACTCATGCCAAAAAGACAATATACAAGTCCACCCCCACTGACCGGATGATCCGCCATAGTTTATCCCAGTTTAGCTGGTCAAACACTGAGATAGGATCCATTAAGGCTAAATGTATAGAACCCTTATGGGCCACTCTGCATTTACTCATGATCATGTACAGGTTCAAGCACTGATTAATAGTCGATCTACATGGCTGGAATCCATACTGTAAACTGGATTAGATGTTATGTTCATCAGCTCAGATCGTTAATCTATCCAAAAGAACGTATTCCACAACCATAACAAATGAATCAATCAAAAATGGTTTATTGTATATTCAACTATTGTGCTTACTATAGATAATTTTGGACAATGGGTCTCCTAAACATTGCTAGAAAGTGTTTTCACGTTAAGTATGGGCGGAAAATCCGTTTCGCTCGCGGATTTTGCGGATTTTTGGGAAATTCGCAATCCGCGAGATTTGCGAATTTCCCGCAAAATCCGCAAATTCGCACGCAGCGGATTTTTTTTGCGGCGCGCGACGTTGGTGATACAATTTTTGCGGCGCGCGGCGTTTATCATCATTTGCCGAGTTGTTTTTCTCGATAGTTTGCGAGTGCTGCGCCATTTTGGATCTTGCTGTGTGATCCCGCAGGGAATTGGCGAGCGCGATTACGTCATCGCGGCTTGCCAGCGATAGTTTGTCAACGCGAGTACGGCGGGATCACGTCTCGCGGTACTTCGCAATTGCGAGATTTGAGATGCGGCGAGCAGCAAGAATCTCGCACAAGCTAAAATATAAAATTTGCAATTCTGTACAAGAAATCCACCAGCAAGCAGCATAAACCTTCTTGAAATGATGATTTTTATCTGAATAACTCCTTAGGTTGACATTTGCCTGCACTTTTTTTAGCGAGGAGTCCATTTTGGGGAGGGGGGAGGGGGGTGGGAGGAAGGAAGTGCCCCACAGTCTTCAACTTCCTGTTCCTGTTCAGCAGGCTCCTCCCAGTGCTTTGTCCATCTCCTGGTCACTTTTCATTTGGATCTGGAGCTGGAAGGATTAATTTTTGTGGATGCTGCTGGATCTTTGGATTTGAGGCCTTTTTGACTTTCTTTGGATCACTGTTGGATTAGAAATTTTACAAGTAAGTTTGTTTGGGGCATTACAGTTGCTGCAACTAAAATTTTGGAATTTTCGATTTTTGGGCTGTTTTGGGGCCTTTTGCCCAGGGGTACTCAGTGGTGGGTGGACTGAGTCTTTCTGTGGGTTGTCTTGAACTTAAACATCATGGAGAGCATGGATGGATTGGGATTGTGCTGATTTTTCAGTGATTTTCGTTTTTTGGGGCTGTACTTGGGCCTTTTCACCAGGGGTATTTGAGTCTAGCATGGGCCTAGTCTTTCTGCGGGCTGTCTTGAACTTAAACATCATGGAGGCCATGGATGGAATGGGATTGTGCTGATTTTTCAGTGATTTTCGTTTTTTGGGGCTGTACTTGTGGCCTTTTCACCAGGGGTATTTGAGTCTAGCATGGGCCTAGTCTTTCTGTGGGCTGTCTTGAACTTAATCATCATGGAGGGCATGGATGGAATGGGATTGTGCTGATTTTGCAGTGTTTTTCGATTTTTGGGGGTGTTCATGGGGAGGGACAGGCCATGTGGCTGGTGGCCATTTTGAGTGCAGCTACAGGCACTGGCCATGTGCTGGCAGGCAAGTGGCCATTTTGAATGCAGGCTTTGTTGTTAGGCCTGCAACCATTTTGCCTACTTTTCAACCTTTATTTATGCCCAGGGGTAGTGAGTCTTGCATGGGCCTAGTCTTTCTGTGGGTTGTCTTGAATTTAAACATCAAGGAGGGCATGGATGGATTGGGATTGTGCTGATTTTGCAGTGTTTTTCGATTTTTGGGGGTGTTTATGGGGAGGGACAGGCCATGTGGCTGGTGGCCATTTTGAGTGCAGCTACAGGCACTGGCCATGTGCTGGCAGGCAAGTGGCCATTTTGAATGCAGGCTTTGTTGTTAGGCCTGCAACCATTTTGCCTACTTTTCAACCTTTATTTATGCCCAGGGGTAGTGAGTCTTGCATGGGCCTAGTCTTTCTGTGGGTTGTCTTGAATTTAAACATCATGGAGGGCATGGATGGATTGGGATTGTGCTGATTTTTCAGTGATTTTCGTTTTTTGGGCCTGTACTTGTGGCCTTTTCACCAGGGGTATTTGAGTCTAGCATGGGCCTAGTCTTTCTGTAGGTTGTTTTGAATTTAAACATCACGGAGGGCATGGATGGATTGGGATTGTGCTGATTTTTCAGTGATTTTCGTTTTTTGGGGCTGTACTTGTGGCCTTTTCACCAGGGGTATTTGAGTCTAGCATGGGCCTAGTCTTTCTGTGGGCTGTCTTGAACTTAAACATCATGGAGGCCATGGATGGAATGGGATTGTGCTGATTTTGCAGTGTTTTTCGATTTTTGGGGGTGTTCATGGGGAGGGACAGGCCATGTGGCTGGTGGCCATTTTGAGTGCAGCTACAGGCACTGGCCATGTGCTGGCAGGCAAGTGGCCATTTTGAATGCAGGCTTTGTTGTTAGGCCTGCAACCATTTTGCCTACTTTTCAACCTTTATTTATGCCCAGGGGTAGTGAGTCTTGCATGGGCCTAGTCTTTCTGTGGGTTGTCTTGAATTTAAACATCATGGAGAGCATGGATGGATTGGGATTGTGCTGATTTTGCAGTGTTTTTCGATTTTTGGGGGTGTTCATGGGGAGGGACAGGCCATGTGGCTGGTGGCCATTTTGAGTGCAGCTACAGGCACTGGCCATGTGCTGGCAGGCAAGTGGCCATTTTGAATGCAGGCTTTGTTGTTAGGCCTGCAACCATTTTGCCTACTTTTCAACCTTTATTTATGCCCAGGGGTAGTGAGTCTTGCATGGGCCTAGTCTTTCTGTGGGTTGTCTTGAATTTAAACATCATGGAGGGCATGGATGGATTGGAATTGTGCTGATTTTTCAGTGATTTTCGTTTTTTGGGCCTGTACTTGTGGCCTTTTCACCAGGGGTATTTGAGTCTAGCATGGGCCTAGTCTTTCTGTAGGTTGTCTTGAATTTAAACATCATGGAGGGCATGGATGGATTGGGATTGTGCTGATTTTTCAGTGATTTTCGTTTTTTGGGGCTGTACTTGTGGCCTTTTCACCAGGGGTATTTGAGTCTAGCATGGGCCTAGTCTTTCTGTGGGCTGTCTTGAACTTAAACATCATGGAGGCCATGGATGGAATGGGATTGTGCTGATTTTGCAGTGTTTTTCGATTTTTGGGGGTGTTCATGGGGAGGGACAGGCCATGTGGCTGGTGGCCATTTTGAGTGCAGCTACAGGCACTGGCCACTGCTGGCAGGCAAGTGGCCATTTTGAATGCAGGCTTTGTTGTTAGGCCTGCAACCATTTTGCCTACTTTTCAACCTTTATTTATGCCCAGGGGTATTTGAGTCTAGCATGGGCCTAGTCTTTCTGTGGGCTGTCTTGAACTTAAGCATCATGGAGGGCATGGATGGATTGGGATTGTGCTGATTTTGCAGTGTTTTTCGATTTTTTTTGTGCTGTATAACTGAACTGATGTTCCTCTGTCTTCCATTGTTTTTAGGTACACAAGACTCAAGAGAACCACCAGTGCCAGGAAGAAGTCCTGCAGCGGTGTGTGTGTGCAGCATAACGTCACGCGACGTCACGTCTGGCCTCAGACAACTCTACAATTTGTGCAACTGCGGCCTGCTGTCTGACCTGCTCTGAAGAAGATGGCCCCAAAAAAAGTCTCCGTAGCTCCTCTAGCAAGAAAGTTGCTAGTAAGGAGCAGAAGAAGCAAGTTACCAAGGAGGCTGGTGTCCCACCCGCCATGTTTTTTGGGAGCAGCAGCAGGATCTGCTGGGGACCAAGCTGGGAGCAGCACCCCTGCTCCATTGGGTTCAGTGCCTCCACCACCACGCCAACTTAAGTCAAAGCCCTTGAGTGCTTCAGAGGCAGTCAGTGTACTTCTCCAATCACCATCGACCAGTGATGTTGGCTCATCGCAAGAAAGTAGCAGCAATGTCCCTGAATCAACACAGGTTGTTGTAACTCATCTGACAAGTGTTGAACAACCACAGCCGCAACAACAACACCATGTGCAAGTACACGCCCAAGTACATGTGGAAGGAGAGGCAGCAAAAGGAGATGCGCAAGCAAAGGTGCATGGAGGTTCACAAGTGCCCACAATAGTTGTTCCTCCCGAAGTAGGGGCACATCAGGAAATCGACAATGAAACCGAGGTATCATTGGAAGCCACTCCTCCTGATGATCATTCACTGTCTTCCATATCTCCAGCAAGGAAAAGATCAAGGGGGGTGTCTACATCTTCTTCAAGCCCACCTCCTACTGATGATCTGGATGACAATTGGGTACCATCACCGCAGCCTGAGAGTGAGGCACACCATGATCTGACAAAGGTACCTAAGCGTAAAAGGAAGGTCGTCGAAAAACTCATAGCTATGGAGTGTGATGAGGCTCAACAAGAAGTGACAGATACTGCTGGTGATGAAGCCTCTCACGATGACAACGAGCCAGTCATCACAAAGGTCACTGCAGCCCCACCGGGCATGCAGCAAAGAGACATTTTGACCCTATCCCGGGAATCTGCTGAGCGTGATGATGATGTCGACGAGGAGGCAATGGAAATTGAATCATTAGATTTGGAGTTAAGTAGTACACCAAAACCTACCGCTTCCATATTTCTTCCTCGCAAGAAGGTACCCACCTCGACCTCAATTCGTGGTGGTGAAAGTGCAAAAAGTACTGAAGTTCGGCAATCCACATCCTCCACTTCATCTGGCATTAGCAGCAGGACCACCACCACCAGTATCGCCGCCTCCTCCGGCCCCCAAAGACATTTCAAGTCTCCAGTTTGGGACTCCTTTAGTGTTTGCCCAAAAATGGAAAACGTAGCCATTTGTAGCCTTTGTAAGGTTCGAGTTGGTCGTGGTAAGCTTGGTTCTAACTATGGTACCGGAGGCCAGAGAGGTCATCTTAAGAGAGCGCACCCTGTCCAATGGTTTCCGCACCTAGAGGCGTTTAATCAAGCCAGAATTGCATGTAATGAAAACGTTGATTTTTCATCTGATGATGACGAGGAGGAAGAAGACGATTCAAACACTTCACTTACACCCAGTACCCCTGTCAGCAGCACACCTAATGTGAGGCACACTAAGAGTGTGGGAGAGAGTGAGACATCAATGCGGAAAAGTTCATCAGCGAGCGTAACTGGGTCGAAGATATCATCATCATCCCGTAAATCCTTGGTCCAGGGCAACATTAAAAAGATGTTGTTTACAGAAACGCAATATCAACGCAACCACCCACTGACGCGTCTGTATAACACTAAGCTGGCTAAAATGCTAGCTCTGGACCTTCTCCCTTTTTCTTTTGTAGAAGGGGTTGGTTTTCTAGAATTAGTGGCAGCGCTCTGCCCTAAATGGAAGGTTCCTAGCCGGTTCTATTTTGCCCGAGTTGCGGTTCCAGCACTACATGAAGATGTTCTAAAGGTGATTGGGGCAGATTTGCAGAAGAGTGCTGTTCACACTATACATCTGACAACAGACATGTGGACCAGTGGCGCAGGCGCTGATTACATGTGCATCACTGCACACTGGGTCTCTTTTTCAGGGGCTAAAGCAAAGCTAAACACAGGTGTTGACACGGACATTGTTTTTAAAGCTGCTCGGAAACATGCAACACTAGCCATGTTTGGTTTGGAGAAACGTCACACAGCAGAAAACATTTTGGATGTCTTTAAGACAAAGGTCCTTAAGTGGCTGTCCCCACTAAAACGCCAGGTTGGTTATGTTTCCACGGACAATGGCGCCAATATAGTTAAGGCCATGAGGGACGGTGACTATTTCAGAGTGCCGTGTTTGGCGCACTGTATAAACCTGGTTGTCCAAAAATTCTTGGGTAATAAAGGCAGTGCAGCGTACAGTGTATTGGACACCTGCCGAAAAATGTGCAAGCAGTTCAGCCATTCTTTTAAGGCCCGGAAGCAGCTGAGGAGCCTGCTATATCAACATCAAATGCCAGTGAAAGCACTCATCCAGGAGGTGGTAACACGTTGGAACTCAACCTTCTACATGCTTGAGCGTCTGTATGAGCAGTATTAGGAACTCGATCAATATTTCCTTACAGAGGGTACAGAGGAGCTGAGGATGGGTGCGGCGCAATGGAACATAGTTCAAAGCCTGACACGCATGCTTCGTCCTTTTGAGTTCTTCACGCGTGCAGTCAGCAAGGAGGACTCTAATTTGGGAAAAGCTATCCCATTGTTGTACATGCTGGAGGACCAACTGAAGGAGGTGTGTTCTGTGTTTGCAGACGATGACAAAAACCAAGACTCTTTGCTTCTGGCTGAGAAATTATTAGAGCTCCTACAAGGTGATGAACGTCTTAAAAAGATCCACTCAGAAGAGCATTACATTTGTGCTACTATTCTGGATCCACGCTACAAAAAGGCGCTGGCAGGCCAAGCATTCTTTCCTTTTGATGATGAACATGTTCCAAAGTACAAACGTTGGCTAGCCTTGTCAGCCAAGAGGTTTGAAAGAGAACGGCTGGAAATTGAAGGAAATGGCAGTACATCAGCAGGCCATCCCCAGTCAAAACAATCCACTTCTGCACCTGTGGCTGTGGCACAAGTGACCTCTCAGCCGTTAAAGACACCGGCAACCGGATCATCTGCACGAAACACAACAGAAACATTGGAGGCTGAAGAGGATTGGCTAGCTCTGCGTGGGTTTGGTTCTCAAAAGGTCAGAGGCACAGCAAGAGCTAAGCAAAGTGGAGGAACCTTGGATGAGGACCTTGAGTCGATGGTGAAGGACTATCTGAATGACTCAACAGAGGTCTATGTTAATTCTGACCCATTGGTGTATTGGCAAGGGAAAAAAGAATTGTGGCCACAGCTCACCAACCTGGCTTTAAACTACTTGTCTTGCCCACTCGCAAGCGTGTCTTCTGAACGGGTTTTCAGTGCTGCTGGTGGCATTGTAACTCCCAAACGGAGCCGCCTCTCGCCCAAAAATGTGGAGAGGTTAACAATGATCAAGATGAATCAGCACCTCATACCACCAGATTTCAGAGTACGAGAGAGCGTGCCGGATGAAGAGGAGGTGGCCAGCAACATAGATGAGGGAATTTCTACTCTGTCAGGTGACACTGAGCTCACCCTGCCTGAATTCGCAGAGTATGATGACGAAGCCTTATTCTTATTCCTGGACCGTGATACCGAGCCCTGAAATGAGACAACGAATCAATAACTTTCTTTTTCATCCCTATTCACTTTTATTCCTGTGTGTCTGTCTTTCTTTGTTGTGCACAGTTAATATATTTCAAACTTTAATCAGATAATCACAAAATCAAGCCCATCAGCAGAACTGTCTTCACTGGTTTGCTAATTGATTTGAAGTTGCCGCAGTCTGCATTCCTCAGGTTCACAAGTTCAGAAGAACATGCTCCTCTATCCTCCTCCTCCAGACTCCTATTTCCATCAAACCAGAGGGCTGGTTTACGCCCAATGAAGAAAGACTCAGCACTTGTGGGGGTGTTGTTGTACCTCTTTGCAGGTGAGTTGACGGCTCTGGGACCATTGTTGGGAAGCTCTATTACCGTATAAAAGTGGTTTGGACCAAATCCCAGGAAGAAATTTTTTTATGTTTTTGATGACTTGCTTGCCTTTTAGGTGCTCTTAGGGAAGGTTCCGTCTGTTTGTGGGTGAGTTTCGTGGTCTGGGAGCATTGCTGGGACACTCTAATCTTGATTGCATTTGCTTTTCAGGAAATCCGTCGTGGCAACCCCGACTTATGGCCTAGCTACGCAGCGCGTTTGGACCGAAGGCCGAGAAATATTGCAAGTATGAGATTTTGCTTTTGGCCTGTTCGGGGGTGTTATGCTTCTTGGCGGGTGGGTTGGCGTGTCTTGGGGCATTCCTGGGAAGGTCTAATACCGTGTAGAAGTGGTTGGGACAAAATCCAGGCCGATTTTTTTTTGGCTATTTCTGACATTTTGCTCAATGTAGCGTTTTCGGGGGCCTGTTTGGGGGGCTTCCTGGTGTTTGTGGGTGAGTTTCGTGGTCTGGGCGCACTGCTGGCTATATATACTTTACTTTACAAGAGGTTTGAAGCAAATCCATGGTGGCAGAGGGGAGTTAGGGCCTAGCTGCAGAGCGCGCGCGGAGTGATTTGGGAAATTTGTGAAAAATTGACTAAGTCCCCATTTTTGTACTTTTGCTCTTTGGCTGTTTGGGGGTCTTCTACTCGTTTTCTCCTGGGTTGACGGCTCTGGGGCCATTGCTGGGAAGCTCTAATACCGGATAAAAGTGTTTTGGACCAAATCCCAGGCGGAACATTTTTTGTGTTTTTGATGACTTGCTTGCCTTTGAGGTGCTCTTAGGGGGGGTTCCGTCTGTTTGTGGGTGAGTTTCGTGGTCTGGGAGCACTGCTGGGACACTCTAATCTTGATTGCATTTGCTTTTCAGGAAATCCGTCGTGGGAACCCCGAATTATGGCCTAGCTACGCAGCGCGTTTGGACCGAAGGCCGAGAAATATTGCAAGTATGAGATTTTGCTTTTGGCCTGTTTGGGGGTGTTATGCTTCTTGGCGGGTGGGTTGGCGTGTCTTGGGGCATTCCTGGGAAGGTCTAAAACCGGGTAGAAGTGGTTGGGACAAAATCCAGGCCGATTTTTTTTGGCTATTTCTGACATTTTGCTCAATGTAGCGTTTTCGGGGGCCTGTTTGGGGGGCTTCCTGGTGTTTGTGGGTGGGTTTCGGGGTCTGGGCGCACTGCTGGCTATATATACTTTACTTTGCAAGAGGTTTGAAGCAAATCCATGGTGGCAGAGGGGAGTTAGGGCCTAGCTGCAGAGCGCGCGCGGAGTGATTTGGGAAATTTGTGAAAAATTGACTAAGTCCCCATTTTTGTACTTTTGCTCTTTGGCTGTTTGGGGGTCTTCTACTCGTTTTCTCCTGGGTTGACGGCTCCGGGGCCATTGCTGGGAAGCTCTAATACCGGATAAAAGTGTTTTGGACCAAATCCCAGGCGGAAATTTTTTTGTGTTTTTGATGACTTGCTTGCCTTTGAGGTGCTCTTAGGGGGGGTTCCGTCTGTTTGTGGGTGAGTTTCGTGGTCTGGGAGCACTGCTGGGACACTCTAATCTTGATTGCATTTGCTTTTCAGGAAATCCGTCGTGGCAACCCCGACTTATGGCCTAGCTACGCAGCGCGTTTGGACCGAAGGCCGAGAAATATTGCAAGTATGAGATTTTGCTTTTGGCCTGTTTGGGGTTGTTATGCTTCTTGGCGGGTGGGTTGGTGTGTCTTGGGGCATTCCTGGGAAGGTCTAATACCGGGTAGAAGTGGTTGGGACAAAATCCAGGCCGATTTTTTTTGGCTATTTCTGACATTTTGCTCAATGTAGCGTTTTCGGGGGCCTGTTTGGGGGGCTTCCTGGTGTTTGTGGGTGAGTTTCGAGGTCTGGGAGCACTGCTGGGACACTCTAATCTTGATTGCATTTGCTTTTCAGGAAATCCGTCGTGGCAACCCCGACTTATGGCCTAGCTACGCAGCGCGTTTGGACCGAAGGCCGAGAAATATTGCAAGTATGAGATTTTGCTTTTGGCCTGTTTGGGGATGTTATGCTTCTTGGCGGGTGGGTTGGGTTGGCGGGTCTTTGCCTTGGGGCATTCCTGGGAAGGTCTAATACCGGGTAGAAGTGGTTGGGACAAAATCCTCGCGGAAAAGCCTTTTGGCACTTTTTGTAACTTAGGGTTCGTTAGGGTTAGCCCTAGCAGCAGGATTGCATGTGTTTCGGGGTGTTCTAGATTTTTGCAACTGAGTTCTGGGGTCTTAGAGCACTCGTGAGAATGTGTAATTTTGGTTGCAAGTCATTTGAAGAAAATCCATGGTGGGAAAGGGGGGATTTGGCATAGTTAAAGAAAGCCTTTGCCACTATTCTTAACTTAGGGTTCGTTAGGGTTAGCAGTATTTCTATTGCATGTGTTTGAGTGGGGGGGATTTCGAGTCTTGGAGCGATGCTGGCTATGGCTAATTTTGCTTGGTTGCTTGCAAGTTGTTTGAATGCAATCCACGGTGGGTAAGGGGTAATTAGGAAGGGGGTACTTCGGCCTACTTTTACTTTCAAAGTAAGTTTTGTCACCGGTTTTCTGCTAGGCCTCGTTTTTTGAGATTTGATTGGGGGTCTTCTACATTTTTGCGACTGGCTTTAGTAAGGGTCTGGGTGGGAGCACTGCTAGGAAGATCTAATTTTGTTCTAAAACACAGTTTACAGTACACCTAGCTTGAGGGGAAAGATCCGCTATATTAATTTGCCCATACTTATTTATCCTTCAAAAGGTGACTCAGACAGAGTACGCACTTTCAAAAATATTGTACTGTCTACTAGGAAAATCAAATTGTGACTTTTTGCACTCCACAGCCTACATACCTTATATTTATTTATCAGTGGTGTTGTAATATTATATCACTTCCTGTTTTTCGTTGAATAATTACAGGCCGGGTTTCAGACTCTGCAATGGGGAAAAAAGGATGGAGTCAGGCTTCACAGTAGCGAGCCACAATTCAGCATCAGGCAGGCAGTGGACAGGGTGTCTTCTGGTGACCAACATCGATGGACGAAGCGTCGGCTGCAATGGAGGAGTGCCGCTAATAAGAGGATTTTTTTTCTGCAGGCAACTTACTTACCACTTCCAACAGGACAACTACAACCACATAGATACAGTATCCCTTGCCTTTTTCTCTGACTGTGACTGCATTTCTTGGATCTCTCTCTGCTTCTAAATTGATCCCTTAACACATCACTTAGTCCACTCCACTATCACATCTGCACCACACATAGTCATTTGTAAGTGCTCCTACGTAATTCGCAAGTCGCAGCACGCCCCAGGCCGTAGAGGACTGGGATGGCCCCAATGATGAAGCATGTCACCAAGGGGCAACCCTGGTGAGTGAGGGGACACCTAGAAAAAAAGCAATTTCTCCTTTTCTATCTACTATACCTTCCAGACCAACCCCACTGAGTGTTGTTGTGAATGGATTTATAGTGACCAGCAAGGCTCTCGGGTATCTGGCTACAGAAACCTTATGTTGAATATCGTTATCAATAATTCCACACAGGCCCTGTACTGTCGCATTCTTTCTTCCACAGTTGTCGAAAGTACTACTTACTTTTCACTGACATGCATGCAGTAGTGCATGCACTTTCAAAGATTGATGGATAGGTTTGTACCCAAAGATTTGTTTATGTTCACAATTGTTTGTCTATGCTGTGCTATTTTTTCTTGTCTCCCAAAACCTTTCCCAAAAACCCCCGTACCCATCCATTTTTCAAACCCTAACCCTCTTCCCCCGGGCTGTGTGGTTTTGATTGATGTGTGACTAACTTACAGCAATAAATCCACACACTTGCTGGGGAGGATAAGGTGATAGCAACAGGCTGGTGAAGAAATCCGAGGATATATTCTTACTCTGCTTAACAAAGAACCATGGCTAGTGTCAAAGAACTTCAACCGAATTAGTAGTTATACTTTACCATTTGTTAGGCTACAATGTGGCACTGTTCTACTGTACTTCTGTCACCTGCTATATTCTCAGTTGTACCGTTGAATTGCTCAGGAGGACAAACCAGATTTCATTTTCTTTTTTTTCATAGGCATGCAACTGCCACTGTGTCACACCACTAGTACCACCGCTATGAGGAAATTTTATCCGACCAAGATTGCCAACCTTATTCGCTGTTTCCCGTGGAGCCAGCCCTGGGTCTAGCCCTACTTTCAAACACAAATTACAGGTAAGATAAGCGTTTGGTGGTTTGGGGGTATAATGGAGTATTAGTAGGAGAGACGAGAGACTGAAGGTAGTACTACTAAAGTCCTAGGACTCTTGGATTCACTTCACTTAGTCTGTGAGAGGCACTTAGTGTTGAAAACATTTGGGCATTTACACTTAAAGGAAGAAAATGGAACTAAACTTTCAGGAAAACAAAGTCACTGTTAAACCCCCACCCACCAGGCAAGCAGTAAGAAATGGGTATGCTCAGATAAAGTTTGAAAAAGTATATTTATATCCCTAACAAAATAATCTCCCGCAAGACCCTCCCTAACCCCAACGATTGTCCTTCAAAAGTCCCCAAAAACCCAACTCCCAATTCCCACCCCCCAAAAGTCTCTAAAAAAGGGGCAAGGGACACTATGGGTGGATGCTGTCAACTTTTTGGGCCAGGGCATCATGCTCCTGGCGGAGCAAGGCGTGCTCTACGCGGAGCCCCTCCAACTCCTTTGAAAAGTGGTGGAGCTCCTGCTGGAGGCGGGACACCATCAGGGTACTGCGGCGCAGGCCTGACTTCAATGCCTTGTAGGTGCAACGGCTGTGAGAGGAAGCTGTTGTCCTTGCTACTCGGCGGTGGCGTTTGGCTTTGGCAGCCCGGCTCAGTCTGGCTGGACCACTGTGCTGGGTGGCACTGGCAGCCCGTGGGGGAACGGAGGCCGATGCAGACGGCGTAGTTGTTGTGGTCGACTGCACACTTTCTTCGTCCTCCAGGGCCACCAGCCGCCGATATTCGGCCACAGTGGCATCGATCCTCCGTTGCCGGGCCGCTCTTGTCAAGAAGACTAACCTGAACTCCTATGGTCTGTGGGGGCGATCAAACGAGGGCCTTCAGAAGATAAGTTCCCAACTCCCAATTGCCCCTGCACCCAGAGTACTCTGAGCCCAGGAACGAAAGGGAAAGGGGAAGTGGATAACAAACAAGAGAGGCTGCCACACCCTGGTGTCGTCTAGGTTTGGTGGAGTCGAGGACACCTGCAAAAGTAACCACAAATTAATACGTCCCTTCAAGGAGTGGAATTCGCCATTCACAATACACAGTTCAAGCAACTTAACTATTTTGAGATATCTCAGTTCCAAGCTGTACCTGATAAGAGTGTGGATTGAGCTGCTCTCCTTGGATACTCAGATGACATTGGAAAAACGGCGTCTTACTCTGCCGATGCCAGGACGTTACTTGGTGTGTGTGTGGATAAGGGTATAACCTATATGCGCATATATTATAACCCCTAAACACTTCTCCGACTGGATACAGTTCAAGGATGAAGTGGAAACACCTGATGGATTTGAGGAATCCCAACTGGAGGTCCGCAAGAACAATTCCTAATGTCTCTGAAGGTAATAGTTGATGCTCAAGTGAATAGAACAACAAAGTCTCCAATGACTCTTGAACCAGAGTTCAAAGGTACGCTCACATGTAGAGTTCACGTATTGGCTGCTGACAAGAAGCTGAAGGAACTGAACTGGAACACTTACTGACGAGAACTGACTCAGCAACCAGTTCCGAACAAGTTTCTAATTCCAACTAAGCAATATCTGTTTGATGTACATGACGAACTTGGTCGAGGAAAAACCAACGCTGAAGGATCTTCCGCTAGGAGCTGTCCGTAGCGGCTTACCTCACAACTGCTGAGGCGAAGGGTCAAAACAAGACAAAAGCTGGGACTCCGGAATGACCCGAAACAGGATGCGAGGAGCTGTCCAAAACGAATCCTCTTCAGAATGACAAAGTTCTAAAGAGCGACAACCAGAATGAGAATCTGAGGAGACTCTCCGGAATGCTGCCGCTCGCTTCAGTATGACGGTTGAAGTGCGCAGTACTCAGGGATGGAGCGCACAAAATGGCCGCTCGAATTGTGAAAGACTAGAACGCTAACCTTCGCTAAAGCGGCACAGCGCTGCCTTGACCTGCTGGGTATACCGTTCTTGCCTCAATGAATTTCTGCACCCACAGGAACGGTAATACCACGGAAATTCTTTGAGTCTTATTCCTGGCAGTGGGGCACAGCGGGTTGACACCAGGGCGGGCTTGACAGTACCCCCCACCAAAACCCCCCTTCCAGGTTTCAAAGGGAACATCTTGTGGAAAGCTGTCACTAATCTGGGAGCATGCACGTTATCACTAGGCTCCCAAGACCTCTCCTCAGGACCATAGCCTTTCCAATCTACTAAGTAGAACAACTTTCCCCTCTTAATCTTAGAATCAAGGATTCTTTTGACCTCAAACTCTTCTGAAGACTGGATCGAAATGGGTGCTGGCGGGGTTTCCCGCCTTAGTTGGGGCGGACTTTTCTTGACCAAAGAAACATGAAAAGTGGGATGGATTTTCATCGAGCTGGGGAGGGAGACTCTAACACTGACAGGGTTTATCATCTTGACCACCGGGAAAGGGCCAACAAACCTCGGTTGGAACTTCTTAGTCCCCCCAAGCCTCATGTGTTTAGTAGAGACCCAGACCAACTCTCCCGCTTTAAACTGAGGACTGTCCCTTCTTTTACGATCTGCTGACTGTTTATAATTAGCTTTGGCTTTGGAAAGATTAGCAAAGGCCATCTGATAAGCTTGTTGTAAGTTTGATAGTACCTCTTGGGCCGCTGGGACCTCAACATCAGCTTTTCCTACTCTCATGTTTGGATGCCTACCGGAGTTCAAAAAGAACAGGGAGAAACCGGTGGCTGAATGGACAGAATTATTGTACGCAAATTCCGCAGTACTGAGTAAGGAGGGCCAGTCGCCTTCCCGATCCATAAGGTACAAACGGAGGTATTGCTCCAAATCTTGGTTCACCCGCTCAGTCTGTCCATCCGTTTCCGGATGGAAACTGGTGGACAGGCGAGAATCCACCCCCATTCCTTTTAAAAAAGATCTCCAAAAACGGGACACAAATTGAGGCCCACGGTCCGAGATCACCACCTTGGGAATCCCATGTAACCTGACTACATGTTGGACAAACAACTCGGCTAGTTGAGGAGCTGTTGGTAGGGATTTTAACGGAATGAAGTGACTCATCTTGGAAAACTGATCTACCACCACCCAAATAGTTGTGCTACCTTGACTGGAGGGGAGATCGACAATAAAATCCATGGAGATGGTATGCCAAGGGGAAGGGGCCACAGGGATGGGTTGGAGCAGGCCTTGTGGGAGTTGTCTCATGACTTTGCCTTTGACACATTGCTCACAAGTGGCTATGAACTGTCTTACCTGAGCTTCCATGCCAGGCCAAATGAATTCTCTCTTGATCAACTCCGAGGTCTTCGCTACTCCTTTGTGGCCGGCTAACAGATGGTCATGAAATTGCTTAATTATCCGGACTCGAAGATCTTCACTGGGAACGAACATCTTCCCTGACTGGTAAGGCTTCCCTTCTTTGACTTCACGATCAGGACCTTCATTCACCCAATCTTCAAACTTCTGCTGTGAAAATTCCACCCGAATCTTGTTTTCCAGGTCGTCTTCAACGGAGGTGGCCACAATTTTCTCGGTGGGAATAACAAAACCTTTTTCCTGATGCTCAGCTTCACTTCCAAATTCCAACCGAGACAAGGCGTCTGCTTTAGCATTTGCTGCTCCAGGCTTATAGGTTAGGACAAAGTCATAGTCTGCAAAGAATAGAGACCACCTTAGTTGTCGAGGAGTCAAAGTTCGAGCTGACTTCAAAAACTGGAGATTTCTGTGGTCTGTGAATACTGTAATGGGATGCTTGGCTCCCAGAAGATAATGTCGCCAAACCTGGAAGGTATCCTTAACTGCTAATAACTCTTTATCAGCAATCGAATAGTTTGTCTCAGCAGGAGTGAGTTTTCGTGAATGATAAGCAACTGGATGGAGCTGACCCGTGTTCTTGTGTCGCTGTGATAAAATTCCTCCAATGGCCAGATTCGAGGCATCTGCCTCCACGAAGAATGGAACATTTAAATCAGGATGCTGAAGGATCGGCGCGGTGGTGAATGCCTCCTTCAAAGATTGAAAGGCCTCTTCCGTCGCTGAATTCCACACAAATTTTTCGTTCTTTCGTAACAGTTTAGTGATTGGGCTCACCTTGCTGGAAAAATCATGGATGAACCGTCTATAGAAATTTGCAAATCCAAGGAAACTTTGTATCTCTTTGACGGATCGAGGAGCTGGCCAACCCTTGATGGCTTGCAATTTGGTGTCATCCATGAACACTCCTTCAGGAGACAGAATGAATCCCAGGAACTCTACCTTGGATGAGTGGAAGACACACTTCTCAAGTTTCACAAACAACTGATTTTCGAGTAATCGGTTCAGAATGGCTCGCACATGGTTGACATGTTCTTCTCGGCTGTTTGAAAAAATCAAAATGTCGTCAATGTACACGACTGCGAAGCGATCCAAATATTCCCGAAGGATATCATTTACAAAGTGTTGGAACGCAGCCGGAGCATTACAGAGCCCAAAAGGCATCACTTGGTATTCAAATAGACCCAGCCGGGTGCGGAATGCCGTCTTCCATTCTTCTCCTTCTGCCATGCGAACCAAATGGTAAGCTCCTCTGAGATCGAGTTTTGTATAAATACATGCTTCCTTGACCTGGTCCAAGAGCTCCGAAATTAGGGGCAAAGGATAGCGATTCTTTTTAGTGACCAAATTGAGTGCTCTATAGTCAATGCAGGTCTGCAGAGATCCATCCTTCTTAGGAATAAAAAAGAGCGGAGACGACACTGGGGACTGGGATGGCCGTATAAATCCATTGGCTAAATGTTGCTCAATGTATTCCTTGAGGTGTTCGTTCTCTGGTTCTGAAAGGGCATAAATGCGACTGCACGGAAGTGCTGCTCCAGGCTCCAATTCTATGCGACAGTCGTAAGCCCGATGAGGAGGTAACTTCTGTGCCTCCTGTTCATTGAACACCTCCTTCAAGTCTAGATATTCTTCCGGAATCTCAGGGATCTCCAAAGAGCAAATTGTTTGGACTTGACCCGCCAGACTAGAGGACAGGGACTGCTGAAGTTCCCCCGGAGAGGATGCCTTACAGTGTTCTTGACAATATTCCGATGACATCTCCAATGTGCGCTTGGCCCAATCGATCTTGGGATTATGTTCAGTGAGCCAAGGCAGACCAAGGATTAGCTGAAACTGCGGAGCATCAATTAAATTAAATCGCACCAAACTCCGATGGCTCCCTGGACCGAATATGGTAATGGTCTCTGTATCTGCTACGTTGGGTCCCGAAGACAGGTTAGTTCCGTCAACTGCTCGCACCAACTCAGGCTTTAATTTCTTCTCAAATCGAATTCCCAAAGCTTTAGCAAATTGAATATCGCAAAAATTCCCTGTGGCTCCAGAATCAATCATAATTGAGACGTGATGGTGAACATCTTCTCCAAACTGAATCCTACTGGACAGTATGAGATGAGGTGCTGCACATTGTAAGGTATTTGCCAAAGACTGCGATTTTGGGGCCGACTCTTGCGTCGCTTCCACCAGGGCAACCCCGTCTACTGGTGGAGCCGATCTTTTACCGTCGTAGACTTCTTCAGTCTCTTCGGGCAATCACGAACAAAATGGCCCGGCAGACCACAATACATACACAGTTTTCCTGCTCGACGCTTCTCTCGTTCTTCCATACTGAGGGGGCCCCGTACTGAGCCGATTTGCATTGGTTCCTCAGCCTGGGTGCCTTCATGACTCTTACTGACCTCGGTTCGAGCACGATCCAACCTTGGCGGGGCTGACCTAAAATCCTTGCGTCTCTCACTCCGCCTCTCGGACTGGCGCTGATCGATGTGTAAGACTAAGTCGATCAACTCCGACAAATCCGTTGGTCTCTTAGGAATTTGCGCTAAACCATCCTTGAGCTCATCTTTAAGTCCTCTGTAAAAAATAGCGGCTCTCTTGGCCGCGGGCCAGCTGGTCTCCACAATGAGTTGATTAAATTGTGCAATATAAGCAGCTAACTCCTTATTGCCCTGCCTGAGATCCAACAATTCGTTGTCGGTGGCCTGTGAAATGGTCCTCCTATCGAAAATGCGTAAGAATTCTGCTTTGAAATCTTCAAACTTGTAGAGTACCGGATCATTTGCAGATACCAAGGGTAGAGACCACGCTGCTGCATCTCCACTCAGATAAGACAGAACAAAAGCCACTTTGGACTGGTCTTCCTTAAACAAAATGGGTTTGCACAAAAAATGCAACGAGCATTGTGTCAGAAAAATTTGGGCCTTATGTGGATCCCCTTGAAACCTCTCTGGAGGAGCTAATGGGATAGTGGGTGACATGGCATGTACCACTTGGGTAGTTAACTCTGAGGAAGATGAGGAAGAAGCAAAACTCTGAAACTTCGATCTTTCAAAACTGGGATTGGTACTAGTAGCTAACTCATCTAATCTTTGCCGTAAATAACTAGTCTCCTGATTGGATTTCTTAATCTCCTCCTGTGTGTCGCTCAACTGTTTTTGCATTCCCTCTAGCACTGAGGTCAAGGCCTTCATATCCCAACCCTCAGTCATCTCGCCCAGACAGAAGGCACAATGTATCTATTGGCACTTCAATCTGTCAAGAGGACTAACCTGAACTCCTATGGTCTGTGGGGGCGATCAAACGAGGGCCTTCAGAAGATAAGTTCCCAACTCCCAATTGCCCCTGCACCCAGAGTACTCTGAGCCCAGGAACGAAAGGGAAAGGGGAAGTGGATAACAAACAAGAGAGGCTGCCACACCCTGGTGTCGTCTAGGTTTGGTGGAGTCGAGGACACCTGCAAAAGTAACCACAAATTAATACGTCCCTTCAAGGAGTGGAATTCGCCATTCACAATACACAGTTCAAGCAACTTAACTATTTTGAGATATCTCAGTTCCAAGCTGTACCTGATAAGAGTGTGGATTGAGCTGCTCTCCTTGGATACTCAGATGACATTGGAAAAACGGCGTCTTACTCTGCCGATGCCAGGACGTTACTTGGTGTGTGTGTGGATAAGGGTATAACCTATATGCGCATATATTATAACCCCTAAACACTTCTCCGACTGGATACAGTTCAAGGATGAAGTGGAAACACCTGATGGATTTGAGGAATCCCAACTGGAGGTCCGCAAGAACAATTCCTAATGTCTCTGAAGGTAATAGTTGATGCTCAAGTGAATAGAACAACAAAGTCTTCAATGACTCTTGAACCAGAGTTCAAAGGTACGCTCACATGTAGAGTTCACGTATTGGCTGCTGACAAGAAGCTGAAGGAACTGAACTGGAACACTTACTGACGAGAACTGACTCAGCAACCAGTTCCGAACAAGTTTCTAATTCCAACTAAGCAATATCTGTTTGATGTACATGACGAACTTGGTCGAGGAAAAACCAACGCTGAAGGATCTTCCGCTAGGAGCTATCCGTAGCGGCTTACCTCACAACTGCTGAGGCGAAGGGTCAAAACAAGACAAAAGCTGGGACTCCGGAATGACCCAAAACAGGATGCGAGGAGCTGTCCAAAACGAATCCTCTTCAGAATGACAAAGTTCTAAAGAGCGACAACCAGAATGAGAATCTGAGGAGACTCTCCGGAATGCTGCCGCTCGCTTCAGTATGACGGTTGAAGTGCGCAGTACTCAGGGATGGAGCGCACAAAATGGCCGCTCGAATTGTGAAAGACTAGAACGCTAACCTTGCGCTAAAGCGGCACAGCGCTGCCTTGACCTGCTGGGTATACCGTTCTTGCCTCAATGAATTTCTGCACCCACAGGAACGGTAATACCACGGAAATTCTTTGAGTCTTATTCCTGGCAGTGGGGCACAGCGGGTTGACACCAGGGCGGGCTTGACAGTTCTAGCCAGCTCCTTCCTCCTTGTTCGATTGGAAGGAGAACCTATATGAAGAAAGAAAGACATAGTCTGTAAGCAATGCTCTTTAAGATTAACTCAATCATTCAGCAGAAACTTGTGTTGCACTACAACTAGCAACTTGCAAGCGCATTACATAACTATTGAGGCCAGTATCTATCTAACCTCACACTTCTTCATCCTTGCTCTAACATTAGTGGGAGTTTAAGGAACAAATTCTACGAGCACTATGGACTTCCATTGGAGTCGACTATGAAAGTACACCAGTCTTATTCTTCTTCTTGTCTCTTGTTTAGGAAAATTGGTACGTTATCTTCTGCAAGCCGGCATAATGCCAGCGCAGTAAACTTGCACCCAAGAAAAAGAGACGCACGCCATGAGGAGTGACCTAGACTTGCGTTGCGTTACTGTACCCGTCCAGTACATGCAGGTGGTGAAGCTCTTACTTTTCTATTATGGGTGGCACTGAGAATACTCTGTTACAACTCAAGGGCTACTGCTTAATTAATTTAACTTTCACCCTACAGTGGAAATGAGTACTAGAAATGGAAAATTGAAGAAGATAAATAATCTGATTATCTATCACTTCACATGGGATGTTTTTGCTTATATATGGGATGACTTTAGGTGCTTTGCTTTTTATTGAGTGACCAGTGATACATCCACACATGAATGACTGAGTACTACTAAACTTATTAAGAGAGGTAGGGAGTGGCCACCGTAATAACCGGATCTATGCTGTGCTTGCAATACAAACTACTGCTACTATTGATATTAGTATTTGGACAAAATTAAAACTTCTTTTCCTTGCCTTTCCTACACTGGAACGGACGTGCGGGTGCAGTGTTACATGCTCTTCAAAGTTACACTTAGTTCATCCACTGACCGTCTACTCTCTCTAGATCATGGGTACTCACAAACTTTCTCTCAGGGGCTAAATTTACAGTGTAGTTTGTGGCCGAGGGCCGCACTGGTGGGGGCGGAGTCAGAGGGGGTGGGGCTAAAGCAAAACGATAACTTGTGACCATGAGGTTGCACACAGGTCCCTGCAGCAGATGCCCTCATCCACTGAGCCACCAGACCCAGCATTTACATACATCTCTCTCCCTCCTGCTCTCCCTCCTGCCCTCCCTCTCCATCTCTCTCTCCCTCCTGCCCTCCCTCTCCCTCCCCCTCTGTCATCTGACTGTGTGTGTGTCTATCTGTGTCAGCCTTCAGCCCGGGTTGAGACCGCTTCCTCAACGCGCACACACAGACAACAACACCAAAGTACTTAACAGGTCTTTAAAAGACCATTAACATATTATTGAGGCTTTGTTTGTTGTAGCACCCCTGCATCTCCACCCTGACAATCACTGCTTGCCCGGCCCCACAGAGCAGAGGCTTTGTTCTATTTCACCTCTTTGTGGCCTTGCATCTCCACTCTGCTCTGTGGGGTCCGGGGGAGCAGTGATTGTCAGAGTGGAGATGCAGGGGCGCTAACAGGTGAAATACAAAAAAGCCTCTGCTCTGTGGGGGCCGGGGGAGCAGTGATTGTCTGCAAGGTCTGCGCACCGCCAAGGAAGGCTTGCCGGGCCACCACCGGCCCGCAGGCCGTACTATGAGTACCCCTGCTCTAGATACACATATGCTATCTAAGAGTCAGATAGTAGCATGATCCAGGTATATGGACACATACAGTTTCTGTGTCACCCACCCAGGCTGTTGTCCTTCCACCCATCATTGCTTCATCATTCACCCAGCCATGCATCTCATATTCTTGCCTTCCCAGCTAGTCTTCAATCTCAATAAGTAAGGAATATATAAGAGCTTACTTCTGGCCGCCACCACCACCGTCTCAACTCTCACAGCCGCCGCCTCCTCCCCTGAAGAATCGCCCTCCGCCTCCGTGTCGAGCACCACCACCTCCACACTGGCACCGCCACCAGATGTTCCACCTACAAAGTACATTTAAGAATGTTAGAATAAAGCACTCACTAGTCTTTGGTCTAGGAATGAAGACATGTGAAAACAATGTAATTTGTGACTGTCTACTTTAAAGTTAAAAAAAATATCCCTTTTTCCAGGGAAGGTTGTCTTGCTGCACTTTTTGGCACAACTGATGAAGGCTGTTTTTTTAACACGCACCATTTTTCTCCACACAGACAGAAGATGGACTTCTAACAACAAGATCAAGTTGAAACCAGGTGAGAGCTCGGCTCGACCACAAGAAATGTCTTCAATTAATCGTCAGCACTAACCACTTTTCCATTATCAGTTAAACGTTTAGTTTTATTATGACTTCATTTTAATAAATGTGTTTACTTTTAATAAAGCTTTTAAACTTAAATACAATCTGTGTTTTTTGGTCCAGACTAGAGTGACTGAGCGAAAGGTTTTGCAATTTTTGCAAGCATGAGTCCAGATAGAACACTTCAAAAGACATTATGGACAATCCCAGAGGACTGCACTAAGTTGATAGAGCTATTGCTGACTAGAATCATGGGAGTTTCGCCAACCGTGCAATCTTAGTTAGCTACACAGACAGACTAATAAGAATAATCTAGTAATACCACAGGGAGTCATAGTAGAGGCAGGATAAGAATTTAGATACAGTGTACAAGAAGATCAAAGACAATTTTGAAAAAAGTCAAATGAGGAACGCTAGGAAAAATAGGTACTAGTCTAAAATGAAAACTTACTGGGGCCAGCAGAGGAGCCCTCGCCTGCCCGATCCTGGCCCTGTTGAACAGCATCCGCCGCCTGCTGCTCCTGTGTCCTCCTCTCGCCCCTGGGGGGAGCTGACGTACAACATGAAAGAAAGAACAGAAAACATGGATGATTGTTGCTTGTCAATGTCAACCAAATCAAACATTTCAAAAGAACAATAACAAAATATTTCCGCGAAATTATATTGATTAGGGTTAGTTTTCATTTATTTGCGGACCTGCGACTTCGAAAGTCACGTAACTCACTAAACAAAGTACTGAAAGGTTCACCTAGGACTGGCAGGCAGCAGTCCGCAGGCAAGACGCAAAGTGACAGACAAACTCCATTGTGATTTCAGTCAGATCAGTGACAACACTAACAGTTGCCTGCTACATTACCAGCCATTTAAATAGTCAAACTATCAATCCACCGCCACTATTTTTCTTATTGTCAGGGGTACAAAGGAAGGGGCAGATTTAAGCCCCTTGCGGCTCTTTTGCGCCGTTCTTGCGTGACTTTTGTGACGCAGCAGCTAAACAAAAAAGGGCGCCATGGTGCGGCGTATAATATTATAACAACGTGACGCATTTGGGAGATGCATCCCGTTATAAAGCCCTGCGCCATCAGGGGGCGTTCCGGCGCAAGGGAGGGCATTCCTGCGCTGGAACACATCCTAAAAGTGGCTGAGGGAAATCTACAAAATTTCAATCAGTCACCTTTAGGACAATGATGCGTCACACAAACCCTGCACCTGCTTGAAGCAGACGTACGGCTTGACCCAGCATTGGGGAGATAGGGTACCCCAGAGCATTGCTGGAGCTGCGCCATCGTTGCGACGCAACTCCAGCAGTAAAGCTTCGGTGACGTTTTGGGCCCATGGTGCGCCGCATTGCAAATACGGCGCACCATGTTTGGTGGTGGTAGCGGGCCGCACAATTAATGGCGCATCCCTGCTACTTTGCAAGGATGCGACGGTAATTGCAATTCTGCCCCTTAGGGGCATACTTACTTACGCGTTCTAGCGCATCTCCAGAGATGCGCCAGATCAAATGCGTCACGCAAAACTACCCTTGCAACACGGCAGATGCGCCTCATTTACAATGCGGCGCGCCCTGGCGCATGGGTAGGCACTTGCGTGACGCATCTCATCACGTAAGAGCGGCGCATCACTGGAGTCACGTCGCCAACGCAATGCAACTCCAGTAATGCTCAGGGCCACCCAATACTTAACATGCTGTGTCAGTCCTTTCGCCTGCTTCAAGCAGACATAAGGAATTGAATTGACGTAGCAGCCTCGCAGAAGTGCCTGCGTTAAATCTTGTAGATTTCACGCAGGCAATTTTGCGAGGCGCACAGCCGCCGGACCGCCCACCCTGCGTACTAGGAACGCACCCATTGTGGTGCAGGCCCATGGCTTTATAACGTGACGCATCTCCCTAGATGCGTCATGCTGTAAATGACTCGCAGGGATGCGGCACGTTTACGCCGCTGTTGCGTCACGCAAGGCAACGTAAACGTGGCGCAAGGGGCTTGTAAATGTAATCTGCCCCCTAGTGTCTAGCATTACGCAGTTCTGTAAAGTACACTCATAAATAATAGTTACTCAGGCCAATGAGACCACGAAATAGAAAACAAATAAGCATAGTAGCAACGCCACTGAGAAGGAGAGCAGTGCACCTGAAATGCACAGAAGATTTTGAAATATAATTTAACTACAATGGGCCCGATTCACAGAATGAACTTACTACTTTTGGCATTCACAGAATGCACTTACTACTTTTGGTATTCACAGAATGAACTTACTCATTTCGGTATTCACAGAAGTTAGGACTACTAACTTTAGGACGCCTAAATGCCTTCTGTGAATACCGAAAATCTTAAAATTACGATTTTTCTCAATTTAGTAGTAGTAAAGTTAGGAGTCCTAACTTTACTACTACTAAATTGAGAAAAATCCTAATTTTAAGACTTTCGGTATTCACAGAAGGCATTTAGGCGTCCTAAAGTTAGTAGTCCTAACTTTACTACTACTAAATTGAGAAAAATACAAATTTTAAGACTTTCGGTATTCACAGAAGGCATTTAGGAGTCCTAAAGTTAGTAGTCCTAACTTCTGTGAATACCGAAATGAGTAAGTTCACTCTGTGAATACCAAAAGTAGTAAGTGCATTCTGTGAATGCCAAAAGTAGTAAGTTCATTCTGTGAATCGGGCCCAATGTAATCGTCATCAGCGGCATTATTGGCTTGCTCCATGTAAAAAACAAATATTTGCAATACAACAACACAGAGCAGGAGAAAACATCATAGTAGTGAGTGATTAAATGGCTACTACTACTCACCAAGCCCGGGGATCTCCAAGCCGAGCTGGTCCAGCAGGTCGCGCTCGCGGTCCAGGAGGTCCGTCCAGCGATGGGTGACCTGGCTGTAGGTGCACTGGACCCCGTAGAGGTGGGATATGGCCCAGCACACCTTCTCCCACCGCTTCCGGTGCTCCCGCATGTTGTAGCCGCCGGCCGCGATCCTGCCGCCTCCCGCGATGGTCCTGGGCAGGCGGCGCTGGACGAAGTAGACCAGCGCGCCCACTTCCTCCGGGCTGAATATCTCCCGTCGCGTCACCTGCTCCCCCCTCAATCTCCCGCATGCTGTCCTGGCACTGGGTCCAGCACTACTCCCCGCCGCCGCTGCGGCCCTCAAGTGCCTGGGCAGCTTCACGGCGCCTGGCTTGACCATGGTCTGGGCAGGTAAGGTAGGAAGAAGTAGAAAATTAAGAAAGAATAGGATAGGGAAGAAGAAAAGAAAAGAGTTTAAAAAAGTAGTTTAAAAGTAAAGAAAAATAGCAGAAAAGACAAAAATATACAGCTAGGAAAAGAGAGGGATAGATAAGAAGCAAAATCGTAAAAAAAAAACTGAAAACAAGCAAAGGATGGCAAAGATACCAAGAGGATTAAACACCATGCCCAGACACAGGAAATGAATGAAAAACAAGATGGCCGGCGCCCGTTCACGAGCGCGAAAGTAAGTTCGCGCGAGATTTTCCTCGTGATCTCGTGCGAACCTCTACATTTCCCGCGCGATCTCGTGCGAACCTCTACTCGCAATGCGCTTACTGCGCGAGATTATACATAGCGGGCGGAAACGGAAATACGTCACGCAAACAAAATGGCCGCGCCCGTACTCGACCTTGGGGTAAATTCGCGTGTTGCGCTGCAAGCGGCTCGCGAATACTGCAAAAAAACTCGCGAAACAACAAGCCGCAAAAAAAATAAAATGCTCATTCGCACGAATTGGCGGCTTCCGCGGTCGGTTTCGCACGACGCCGCGCCCCGCGAATAGCGCGAAAAAAACGAAAAACGATTTTAGCAAAAGCAAAAGCAATGAGCAGGTGCAAAAGGTCAACCTCATGATTTGTAACGATTCTCTGTAGTGCTTCCTGAGGGGGCCCTCCAGAATTCGGTTGCCTGCTTGCAACTATTGTGTGACCCTGCTCTGACCTTAACTGTATGCCACAAAGGTCCTGATTTACAGCTAAAGGAGCAGACAAGCAGGTGCCAGGCTGGAACTTCAAATTCTTTCAGTGACACATTAATTAGCCCCTAATTCATTATTGTCAGTTGGGGCAGGGCAGGTGTTGTTAATAAACTAACCCCAAATTAATTCATGTCAGTTCAAGCAGGGCAGGTGGGCTTGCTTTTCCCCCCCATCTTCTACAGTGATGATGAACCAGAGGGTGGCATTGATGTAACAGAGGGTGGCATGGGTCAAAGAGAGGGTGCCAGTGGTGAAACAGAGGGTGCTGGGAGGCTGTGATGATGAACCAGACGTAGAAACAACATAGTCGCGACCGTTGCGAGCCGACAAGTAAGTTCGCAATTGCGAACTAGTACCAAATCCTTGCGAGCTGGCAGAAACACTTGCGAACACAAAAAAAAAATCCGCAAATTCGCGAGAATTCGCGGATTTTGCGGATTGCGAATTCGCAAATCCGCAAAATTCGCGAACGCGAGATTCGCAAAATTCGCCCATGCTTAGTTCACGTATATAAAATTTGTATGAAAGGAAGAGACTTTTTCAATGACGGTTATAGTACCTAGGTATGAGTCAGTAGAGAAGAGTCAGCTAAGAGGATTTGTTGCCATAAAAAGGAAATATTCACCCTGTATAGATCACTAAGATAAGAATCTAATATATGGAATTGTGCTGTAGAGATTGTATATTCTCTTATAAAAGGAAAAACACAGCATAGTGATTCGTTAAAACACTCTACATAGAGTTTTACGTTCTAGTGATGTTAGTGTTGAGGCTGTTATTTCTTACTCCAATATTAACTGTGTTTACTGAAAGTAAGATCTATGGAGAGAGCGTATTTAATCACTAAACGTTTTTAGACATATGCAGGAGTGTTTTTACACTAGAGAGTGTTCACTAATTGAAGTGAAACATAGATGCAGCTCATTCATAGAAAATATGTTTGCATTTGGAATGAGTTCCTCGTTAAACTGTATAACTCTCAGGTATCACCCTGTATAGAGGTGAAGAGCGCCTTTTGACATTAAACTGAGGCATTCATGGTATATAAAATGGTATGAGATACCCTCAAAGCTTCATGAAAATGCACTTTTTTAAACTCCAGCCTCTAAAAAAATGTGATGTTCAGTGATATAATTACAGAGGATTGTGTTTCTTCAAGCAAGTATACATATGGTTCACTCAAATAAAAGGTGTTTTGTACAGTAATGGGCTTGCTAGACCCGACATCATTGGCTTGAGTCTCTCCTCCATTTTTTTTTCTGTTTGCCTCAACTGTTTACGATGTTTTTGCCCGTATATGCTTTGGGCACTGTGCCACTGCTGATCAGTGCCACAGTGCAAGTGCTCCCTATGTAAAATTGCTGTATTAATTGAATCCCATGTTTGGCCTATTTGGTTTACTATCAGTCCCTAGTCTAGTGCACCAGGAGTGCCAGGGCTTGTAAATACAAATGCTGCTCGTGGGCTTGCAGCACATGTTGTGCCACCCACAAGAGCGGCCTAGTAAAAGTATGTCTACAGGTCTGCCATTGCTAGACCTACGTGCAGTCTGATACTGTCACGCTGACTGCGCAAGTACACCTACTTGCCAGTCCCCAAACCTTCCCTTAACTTCATGTTAGTCACCCCTATGGTAGGCCTGAGGGCAGGGTGCATTGTAAGCATAAGGTAGGACAAGCTTGACAAGGTTGGCATGTCCTAATAGTGAATTACAGCCATATTCGTTTTTCACTATTGAAAGGTAACCTGCTCTCCATTAGTTAGAATGGGCTGCCTGGGTTATTATTGCTATAATCCTAGCTGGCTCGGGGAGCATGGTGCAATGTCGAGTTTGATATCCCTGAACTCGGGGTTTAATCACGCATCCATTTGGGTGGATGGTTTTTGGACTCTGGGTTTGAAAATAGCACTTTTAGAAAGTGGCTATTTTCTTGTCTAACTATTTCTGGTTTCTGCTGGTTTGGTGTGTGTGTGACAGGAGCTGGGTGGCTCCAGAGATCTGCTGAGTCAGTGTGGGATGAGTGGGACATTTGCATTGAGAGTAGGGGGAGAGTAGCTTCTGATAGCCTGCCCTGCCTGATACAATGCTGGCTCCACCTCCTGCCAGGCGACTGATGGCTCTGTGCCTGCCAGGGACGATCCTAGCCCCACCTCCTGCCGGGAGGCTGATAGCTCTGCTCCTGCCAGTGACAATACTGGCTCCACCTCCTACTGGGCGGCTGAGGACTCTGCCCTGCACAGTGAATAGGCCAGGTGCCTCTGCCTGGCTACACCCACAACAAACCCAGGAGGTTGGGAAATTCCCCTGCATGGACAAAGGGATCAAAGTCAAAAAGGGGTATAAGAGAAGGACCCCTGAACCAAGACTTTAGATCACTTCTGACAAGGAACCCTGAAACCAAGGACAAGAAGCCTGCTGATCCAAGGACTTGCCTACCCCTTCTGCCAGTGTGCTGCTTGCTGGGGGGAATCCTGCATTGCTTCTTTATTTTTGCCAAGGAACCAGGAGAGAGGAACTGTGTGTGTACTCTCACGCTTGCTAAGAAAATCTCCAAGAACTGGAAGAGTGCCAGTCTCCTGTTGAAGTCACAGGGCTAAAGGACTTCATCATTTGCTAAAAGTGCTTGTGGCTGGAACTTGTGAATCCAGCACCTCTGAAAGAAACCAGCAACTTCGACGCAAACGGACGCCGCCGAATCCAGCTCGACATCGTGAGTAACGGCTCCAGTGTCCCGCTTCCTTGACGCCGGCCGCCGGGCCCGATCGACGCCAGCAGCAACGCCAGTGAGTAGCGAGTTCGGCTCCAGCTCCAAGTGACCTCGTGTCTGCACCGCTGCTGATCGCATCGACTTCGAGCCCTCTCGACGCCGTGAGCGCTGCTCACTCTTGCAACATCATCGACATCGACGACAACGCCGTATCCTGCTTCACCTCATGAGCGCTGCTCCTGCCTGACATCTGTCGACGCCGCTGCAGGTTGCCCCGACTCCGAGGCCGGATCGACGCCGAAGACGCGACGCCGGACATCTCGACGCCGCTGATCATCGTGTGCTTCGCTTTTCCAAGGTACTGTGTTGTGGGGGTCGTGTGACTCCGAGCTCGACGTAGCGCTCCTCGCGGTCGACGCCAAACCCTTTGGATTAACTTTGCCTCGACGTCGTGTGACTCCCGTGTGGGTTACATTGTTGCCAAGAACTGTGTTTTAAAGAAGAAGAGTTGCTTTTTATACTAAAGACTTTGTGCTAAGAAGAAACTGCATTTGAACTATTATTTTTCCTTCCCAGAGTATTTATTAAGATTGTGGTATATTTTTGTCGTTATTTGGTCTTGTGCTAAGCCTTATATAAAAATCCTTATTTTTATAATACTACTGTGTCGTGTCCATTTGTAGTGTATTCACTTTATTACTGTATGTGGTCATAAATGCTTAACGCACTGCCTCTGAGATAAGCCTGTCTGCTTTGCCAAGCTACCAAGGGGGTGAGCAGGGGTTATCTAAGTGTGTGATCCCCTTGCCCTGACTAGAGGAGGTCAGTCCCTATTTGTCAGAAGTGTATACCTCTGCCAACTAGAGACTGCCAAGTCTAACATTGGTGGGTCAGCGGTGAGGATTTGAACTTTGCATTTATGACCCATGTGCAGTGATTAGTGTGCGCTACATAGTGAAAGCAGACCATAGCGCAGCCACAATCTAATTTGGAAGGATTTTATTTTTGTTCTCCGCTTTTCTGAAGCTTGATTTTTTGAACACTGCCAGTTTTGACCATGAGTGACACCGGAGTCACTCCCCTTGTTGTTGTTGTGGAGGAATTTGATAGAGCAAAGATCAACGACTACCCATTGAAGAAACTGAAATCCTTTTGCAAGCAGTTTAAAGTTCCTACCAAAGGCAACTCATTGAAGGAGGAATATCTCAAAGCTTTGGAGGCCTGGTTGGAGTCCAGAGATCCCTCTGATGCGGTGGTGGTACCGCCAGGGGAAGGGGATGAGGAGGCGCCAGTGAATGGGCCTGTGTCCTCTCCCGGTAGCAGTGTTTCCTCCAAAGGTCTTTCCCCTGAAGAAAGAGAAGAAAGGGCAAAAGAGCGAGCTTACAACATGGAAATGGCAAGGCTTAAGATAAATGGGCAGTTGGAGTTAGAAAATGCAAAAGGCAGAAGAGAAGCTGATTTGGAGATCAAAAGGTTAGAATTTGAGAGAGAGAAGTTAGCTTTGGAGCGTGAAACCAGGTTGAGGGAGCTGGATATCCAAGCTAAAAAGTTAGAATTGAATCCCTCTGGTGGCAGCATCCCATCTGTGCCTGCAGAAAGTAAGTTTTATTTTCCCAAGGATGTGATAAAAGATTATCACAAGAATGAAGATATTGGCCAGTGGTTTAAAGCATATGAGTTAGCATTGTTGGCCCACCGGGTCCCTGAGAAGGATTGGGGAGCGGGGTTGTGGGGTCGCTTTGTGAATGAGGGAAGAGATACCCTGTTAGACATGCCTGTTGAGGATAGGATGTCTTATGCTCATATGAAAGGTGCTTTAATGTTGCGGTATGGCCTAACCCCAGAAAAGTACAGACAAGCCTTTAGAGAATGTAAGAAGTTGCCTGGTACTACCTCGGTTGAATATGTGTCTTTTTTTTGCAGAGCCATGGATGGTTGGGTAAAGGGCAGCAAAGTGGAAAGTTATGAAGCTCTTTATGATTTGTTTGCTTGGGAGCATTTGTCTAATAACTGTTTTCCAGAGCTGCACCAGCATCTTATTGATAGCAAGATATCTAACCCTAGAAGACTTGCTGAGGAGGCGGACCGCTGGGTCAGTACCAGGGTCCACAAGGGTCCAGTGGGAGACTCAGCCAAACGTGGGCAGGGTCCCCAGCAGAAGAGTGGGGGGGACAAGGGTAAACAGAAGGAGTGCCAGAAAGGGCCCCAAAGTAATCCCCAAGGGAACCAAGGGAAAGGTTCCCAGCCTCCCCCTGTGAAGAAGTCAGGGGCCCCGACAGGTAAACCTGTTCATAGGGGCCCAATGACCTGCTACGTTTGTGGGCAGGTGGGACACCGGTATTATGACCCCCAGTGTCCCATGAAGAATTCGAATGCACCGCCGCGTGCACCCCCGTCAGTTGGCGAGTGTAGCCCTGGGAGGGGAGGAGATGGTTGTCCCTGGTGGGAGGGGTCCCGCAGAGATGTCCCTGGTCTCGCTAGGAGACATGGAGATGGTCCCTCCACCCCCTCTGCCTAGTAACACTAATAAATATAGGCAGTGGGTGACCATTAATGGCCATAGAGTGGAAGCCCTCAGAGACACCGGAGCGAGTGTGACAGCTGTCAAGTGTCACTTGGTGTCCAGAGAGCAGGTGGTTCCCCACGCATTCTACCCTGTGATAGCTGCTGACAACTCCCAGAGAGAGTGTGAGGTAGCTCAGGTTCCCTTTGAATGGGGGGGAGTTTCAGGTACTCTTCAAGTTGCTGTAAGGCCCACCATGCCTGTTGATTGTCTCCTGGGCAATGATTTAGAAGACTCCCCTTGGGCTAAGGTGGAGAGGGAGACACATTTGAAAATGTTGGGTGTGCCAGGGTGGGTGTGTGCAACCACTCGATCGATGACAGCGAGTAAGGGTGTTGATGGGGTCCCGGAGCCTGAAAGTACGGCCCAGGACCCAGCTGTGAAGAGAAGAGGCAGGGGGCGCGGGAAACCATCCCCCGTAGTTCCCGTGGTCCAGGAGGAGGTAGACCCTGAGGGGGATGCCCTGGAGCCCACAGGGGAACAAGTTGCTGAACTGGGAGACCTGCCCGAGCTGACCCATTGGCAGCAGGATGGTGGTCCCTCCAGGGAAGAATTTTGTGCTGAACAGAAAGTGCGCCCTTTTCTTGTGGGCATGAGGCAGCAGGCCTCAGCCCAATCCTCAGATGATCAGTCAGGGTCACATTTTGTGTACTGGGAGAACGACCTCCTGTATAGCGAGCCTAAGGCTGCTGAGCCTGGGTCAGCCCGTGTGCTGGTGGTACCCCAGCGCTTCAGAGCCTTCCTACTGGGTTTGGCTCATGACGTTCCTTTAGCTGGACATCTGGGGCAGTACAAGACCTATGACAGGCTTGTCACCCATTTTTATTGGCCTCAGATGCGAAGGGATGTAGACATCCATTGTAAAACTTGTCACACTTGCCAGGCAAGTGGGAAAAGCAGAAGGAAGCAGAAGGCTCCCCTCCAACCTTTTCCAGTGGTCAGTACCCCCTTTGACCCGGTGGGCATTGACATTGTTGGGCCCCTGGACCCCAAGACAGCCCTGGGCAACAGGTTCATCCTGGTCTTGGTGGACCATGCCACACGGTACCCGGAAGCCATCCCTCTCAGAACAGTGACGGCCCCCGTGGTGGGACGGGCACTGATGGGTGTTTTCTCCCGAATGGGGTTCCCCAGAGAGGTGGTGTCAGACCGGGGCACCAACTTCATTTCCAATTACATGAAGTCTCTGTGGAAGGAGTGTGGGGTAACCTACAAGTTCACAACTCCTTACCACCCTCAAGGAAATGGGCTGGTTGAGAGATTCAACCGGACCCTTAAAGGCATGATCATGGGTCTTGAAGAACCAATGAGGCGGAAATGGGACGTCCTCTTGCCATGCCTGTTGTTTGCTTACCGTGAGGTGCCAAAGAAGTCTCTAGGGTTCAGCCCCTTTGAGCTTTTGTATGGTCACCCGGTAAGAGGACCTTTGAGTCTGGTCAAAGAAGGCTGGGAGCAATCTCCCAGGAAACCTCCCCAGGATGTATACAGTTACATGCTGGCCTTTAGGAACCAGACTAGGCGCTTCAGAGATCTTGCTCAGGCAAATCTGGAGGCCAGCCAGGAAGAGATGAAGCGGTGGTACGACCGGAATGCCACTCTGGTTGAGCTTCAGCCTGGTCAGGAAGTTTGGGTCATGTCCCCTGTGGAACCTTGTGCGCTCAAGGACAGGTGGACTGGACCGTTTAAGGTTATGGAGAAGAAGAGCGATGTCACCTACTTGGTGGACTTGAAATCTCCCGGGAACCCCTTGAGGGTCCTGCATGTCAACCGTTTGAAGCCCCACTTAGAAAGGTCCGAAGTGGGCATGCTCCTATCTACAGATGCTGGAATGGAGGAGGATAGTGAGCCTCTTCCTGACCTCCTGTATGCCAAAGAGCAAGATGGGTCAGTGGATGGTGTTGTCCTCTCTGACACACTGACCCTTGAGCAGCAGCAAGATTGTTGCCACCTGTTGGGGCAATTTCCTGATCTGTTTTCCTTGGTTCCTGGTGTCACTCATTGGTGTGTCCATGATGTGGACACAGGAGACAGCACTCCTGTGAAGCACAAGGCTTACAGGGTGACTGACAAGGTCAGAGCATACATTAAGGAGGAGGTCTCCAAAATGTTTGCCTTAGGGGTGGTTGAGTCCTCTAGCAGTCCTTGGGCCAGCCCAGTGGTCTTGGTCCCGAAGGCCACAGCGCCTGGTGCTTCACCAGAACTTCGGTTCTGTGTGGATTACCGAGGACTCAATTCAGTCACCAAGACTGACGCGCACCCCATCCCCAGAGCTGATGAGCTCATAGATCGGTTGGGGGCTGCACGGTACCTTAGCACGTTTGATCTAACGTCTGGGTACTGGCAGATCGCCTTAACTGATGGGGCAAAAGAGAGGTCAGCATTCTCCACACCAGATGGGCTCTACCAGTTCCGGGTGATGCCCTTTGGGATGAAGAATGCCCCTGCCACCTTCCAGAGGTTGGTCAACCAGGTCTTGGCTGGACTCGGGGATTTCAGTGCCGCCTACCTGGACGACATCGCAGTGTTCAGCGCCAGCTGGGAGGAACACTTGCGCCACCTCCAGGAAGTGTTGTTGGCCCTGCGCAGAGCAGGCCTCACAATCAAAGCCAGTAAGTGCCAGATTGGGCAGGGTTCTGTGGTGTACTTGGGGCACCAAGAAGGGAGCGGCAAGGTTGCCCCCCTGCAACCCAAGATTGATACCATCCTGGCTTGGGAGCCGCCCAAAACCCGAACTCAGGTGAGAGCCTTCTTAGGTCTCACGGGTTACTACAGGAGGTTTGTCAAGGATTATGGTAACATTGTGCACCCCTTGACATCGCTGACTTCCAGGAAGCAGCCACGAAATGTGATCTGGACTGACGCCTGTCAAACGGCCTTTGACACCCTGAATGCTGCAATGTGCACAGCACCTATACTCCAGGCACCCGACTTTTCTAAAGAATTTATTGTCCAGACGGACGCTTCAGAGCATGGCGTGGGGGCTGTTCTAGCTCAGGTGAATGAAGAGGGCCGAGACTTACCCGTAGCCTTCATCAGTAGGAGGTTACTTCCCAGGGAACAGAAGTGGAGTGCGATAGAGTGAGAAGCTTTTGCTGTGGTCTGGGCGCTGAAGAAGCTAAGACCCTACCTGTTTGGGACTCACTTCCGGGTTCAGACAGACCACAGGCCCCTCAGATGGCTGATGCAGATGAGGGGTAAGAACCCAAACTGTTGAGGTGGTCCATTTCCCTACAGGGGATGGACTTTACGGTGGAACACCGCCCTGGCACAGATCACGCCAATGCTGATGGTCTGTCCAGATTTTCCGCCTTAGTGATGAGAACTCCCCAGGGGAAGGGTAGTTCTCCCCACATTTCAGCTGGAGGGGACACGTGTTAGACCTGACATCATTGGCTTGAGTCTCTCCTCCATTTTTTTTTCTGTTTGCCTCCACTGTTTACGATGTTTTTGCTGGTATACGCTTTGGGCACTGTGCCACTGCTGATTAGTGCCACAGTGCAAGTGCTCCCTATGTAAAATTGCTGTATTAATTGAATCCCATGTTTGGCCTATTTGGTTTACTATCAGTCCCTAGTCTAGTGCACCAGGAGTGCCAGGGCTTGTAAATACAAATGCTGCTCGTGGGCTTGCAGCACATGTTGTGCCACCCACAAGAGCGGGCTAGTAAAAGTATGTCTACAGGTCTGACATTGCTAGACCTACGTGCAGTCTGATACTGTCACGCTGACTGCGCAAGTACACCTACTTGCCAGTCCCCAAACCTTCCCTTAACTTCATGTTAGTCACCCCTATGGTAGGCCTGAGGGCAGGGTGCATTGTAAGCATAAGGTAGGACAAGCCTGACAAGGTTGGCATGTCCTAATAGTGAATTACAGCCATATTCGTTTTTCACTATTGAAAGGTAACCTGCTCTCCATTAGTTAGAATGGGCTGCCTGGGTTATTATTGCTATAATCCTAGCTGGCTCGGGAGCATGGTGCAATGTCGAGTTTGGTATCCCTGAACTCGGGGTTTAATCACGCATCCATTTGGGTGGATGGTTTTTGGACTCTGGGTTTGAAAATAGCACTTTTAGAAAGTGGCTATTTTCTTGTCTAACTATTTCTGGTTTCTGCTGGTTTGGTGTGTGTGTGACAGGAGCTGGGTGGCTCCAGAGATCTGCTGAGTCAGTGTGGGATGAGTGGGACATTTGCATTGAGAGTAGGGGGAGAGTAGCTTCTGATAGCCTGCCCTGCCTGATACAATGCTGGCTCCACCTCCTGCCAGGCGACTGATGGCTCTGTGCCTGCCAGGGACGATCCTAGCCCCACCTCCTGCCGGGAGGCTGATAGCTCTGCCCCTGCCAGTGACAATACTGGCTCCACCTCCTACTGGGCGGCTGAGGACTCTGCCCTGCACAGTGAATAGGCCAGGTGCCTCTGCCTGGCTACACCCACAACAAACCCAGGATGTTGGGAAATTCCCCTGCACGGACAAAGGGATCAAAGCCAAAAAGGGGTATAAGAGAAGGACCCCTGAACCAAGACTTTAGATCACTTCTGATAAGGAACCCTGAAACCAAGGACAAGAAGCCTGCTGATCCAAGGACTTGCCTACCCCTTCTGCCAGTGTGCTGTTTGCTGGGGGGAATCCTGCATTGCTTCTTTATTTTTGCCAAGGAACCAGGAGAGAGGAACTGTGTGTGTACTCTCACGCTTGCTAAGAAAATCTCCAAGGACTGGAAGAGTGCCAGTCTCCTGTTGAAGTCACAGGGCTAAAGGACTTCATCATTTGCTAAAAGTGCTTTTGGCTGGAACTTGTGAATCCAGCACCTCTGAAAGAAACCAGCAACCTCAACGCCGCCGGACGCCGCCGAATCCAGCTCGACATCGTGAGTAACGGCTCCAGTGTCCCACTTCCTCGACGCCGGCCGCCGGGCCCGATCGACGCCAGCAGCAACGCCAGTGAGTAGCGAGTTTGGCTCCAGCTCCAAGTGACCTCGTGTCTGCACCGCTGCTGATCGCATCGACTTCGAGCCCTCTCGACGCCGTGAGCGCTGCTCACTCTTGCAACATCATCGACATCGACGACGACGCCGTATCCTGCTTCACCTCGTGAGCGCTGCTCCTGCCTGACATCTGTCGACGCCGCTGCAGGTCGCCCCGACTCCGAGGCCGGTTCGACGCCGAAGACGCGACGCCGGACATCTCGACGCCGCTGATCATCGTGTGCTTCGCTTTTCCAAGGTACTGTGTTGTGGGGGTCCGTGTGACTCCGAGCTCGACGTAGCGCTCCTCGCGGTCGACGCCGAACCCTTTGGATTAACTTTGCCTCGACGTCGTGTGACTCCCGTGTGGGTTACATTGTTGCCAAGAACTGTGTTTTAAAGAAGAAGAGTTGCTTTTTATACTAAAGACTTTGTGCTAAGAAGAAACTGCATTTGAACTATTATTTTTCCTTCCCAGAGTATTTATTAAGATTGTGGTATATTTTTGTCGTTATTTGGTCTTGTGCTAAGCCTTATATAAAAATCCTTATTTTTATAATACTACTGTGTCGTGTCCATTTGCAGTGTATTCACTTTATTACTGTATGTGGTCATAAATGCTTAACACACTGCCTCTGAGATAAGCCTGTCTGCTTTGCCAAGCTACCAAGGGGGTGAGCAGGGGTTATCTAAGTGTGTGATCCCCTTGCCCTGACTAGAGAAGGTCAGTCCCTATTTGTCAGAAGTGTATACCTCTGCCAACTAGAGACTGCCAAGTCTAACAGGGCTTGAAATGATAAAAATTATATTTGTATAGCGCGTAACTACCCGGAGGCCTCGCAGCGCTTTTGACTGATTACTGTGGCAAGCTACAGGGTGGATTAACACGCTTTTGCGAACAGATGAGTTTTCAAAGCTTTTCTGAATGCTATCCGGTTATTATTCTCTCTGAGGGCTAGGGGGAGAGAATTCCAAAGCCTCGCGGCGGTGTGGGAGAAAGAGCGGCCGCCCCATCAGGCTTTGTTGATTTTAGTTGTGGTTGCTAGATGCAGTGAACTGGAGCGGAGGGCTCTGGACGGGGCGTAGGGCACAACTAAGGGGAACAGGATGGCAGGGCCTGTTCGGTGGAAGGATTTGTGCACAATGCACATGGCCTTAAACTGTGCTCTGGCAGCCACTGGGAGCCAGTGAAGTTCTTTTAGGGCTTTCTTGGCTGACTGCCAACGGGGGATGTTGAACAGTAATCGAGCGGCACAGTTTTGCGTGACTTGAAGCCTGTTGGTCACTGCTGCCAGGGCTCCTAGGTGTAAAGCATTTCCATAATCCAGGCGGGAGAGTATCAGGGCCTCAACCATGATTCTCCTCGCCTGGAATGGAAGCAGAGGGAGCACTTTGCGGAGCATTTTCATTAGCCCGACATACGCGGAGGCTGTTTTGGTGGCTTGGACCGAAAAGTCTAGCGCTTTATCGAGCCAAATTCCAAGGCTCTTTATCTGAGGTTTGGGGGGGGAGGAGCGCCGAGACATGTGGGCCAGATGGAGGCCAGAGTGGTCGGTGGAGGGTTGCCCAGTAGCATAATCTCTGTCTGCTCCCCGTTAAGTTTGAGACAGGAGGATTGCATCCACTTAGCAACAGCCTCTAGACAGGGGCCCAAGGTGTTGGACGACCCCTCAGTGTGGTCCAGAGAGACCACCAGTTGGGTATCGTCCGCGTAGGTGACAATACGCACACCGAAGGGATGGACTATCTCTGCTAGAGGTCACATGTAGGCATTAAAAAGTGTGGGGCTTAGGGAAGAGCCCTGGGGAACCCCACAGCTGAGTGGTTGCTTGGGGGAGACTACCTCGCCCTCAAACACCTGGAAGAATTGCTCATCCAGGAAGGAGGTCAGCCATTCCAGGGCCGTGCCCGACACGCCCATGCCTTTTAGACAATGTAATAGTGTGGCATGGTTAACCGTGTCGAACGCGGCACTGAGGTCGAGTAATATGATGGCTGCTTTTCCTCCCCGGTCCAGCACAGCTCTAGTTTCTTCCGTCACTGCTAAGAGGGCAGTTTCGGTTCCGTGCTGAGGGCGGAACCCCGTCTGAGAGGCACATAGCAGATTATTAGATTCTAAATAATCTACTAGGATGTTAGTGACGTGGCTCTCAAGCAGTTTGCTCATCCAGGGAAGTAGGGAAATTGGGCGAAAGTTGGCCAAGTTGTTCTGGTCTAAGGTAGGCTTTTTCAGTAGGGCTTTAACCATCGCACACTTCCATGGAGCTGGGACGGAGTTAGAGGTGATGGAGGCGTTAAGGACATCCAGGATGACCGGGCGAATGGCATCAATGACCTTAGTAAGAGTCTGCGGAGGTGCTGGGTCATTAGGAGATCCCGAGGTGACTTTAGGGATCATTCTGTCTAATGTGATGGAATCTAGGAGGGGGAATTTGTCCAGTGAACAGGGGACGGGAAGGTCAGAATCTGTTGTGGGGGTGGATTCCGTGTCGTCACTACCAGTGGTGAATGAGGAATAAATGGCCTGGATCTTCTGGGAGAAGAAGGTGGCTAGGTTATTACAATGGGTTTGCGCGCCGTCAGATGACAGATGCTCGGGGGGGAGGGGAATTAGAGATTTAGCTATTTTAAAAATGTCTTTAGGGGACTTTGCAGCTAGGTTAATTTTGGATTCATAAAATTGGACTTGTACAGATTTTATTTCATTTTTGTAGAGCTTTATTGCGGCCTATGCTCTGCTTTCTTCGATTGTGAGTGTTCTTGTCTCCAAGCTCTCTCTAGTTTGCGGCAGGATTGTTTCATAGTTCTGAGGGCGGGGGAGTACCAGGGGGCGACTTTGGATCTTTTTATCGAGTGCAGGGATTCCTTCAGGAGGACTTGGTCAAGGGTACTAGAAATCCAGTTGTCAAAGTTGACAGTGGCTGTGTTGGGATTAGTCACCTTCAGGGGTGGGTGTTCGGTGAGAGCCAGTTTCCACTTGGGGAGCGGGAGCGAGACCCATTTTCTTCCCCAGTGTTTATTGTGGTTTTGTAGAGTGGGGGGCTTCTAACGAAAGCCTTTTAAACTCAGAATTTAACATGTGGAGAGGTCTTAAAGGAGAGGCGTTGTTGTTAGTAAAGCCCTTCACAGTTACTGTTTAACTTGTAGAGGATTATTTGGAACGATGGTGTGCTCTTATAAAATGGAACCATTCAAAATGTATGGATATGTATAAGAAGCAGCTACACTGTCATGAAACACAGCTGCAACCAAACTGCACCCCATTTAAATCTCATAGGAGAAGGCCTAGTGTTTTTCTAAAACCTAGTACACATAGGGGTAGATGCATCATTCTTTGTGTTTGTGATTTCTTATTTGCGATTTTTTGCGAGTCGCTAATAACAAATCGCTTTATGCGATGTATGTAGTTTTTAGCGATTTTTATGCGATTTCTTAAATATTGCAGAATATTCAGCGATTTTCTTGCGATTCCTTATTTTGCGAATTTCGCAAAATAAGAAATCGCACGAAACATGAATCTGCTAATGCTGGAACAAGCTGATGACATCATAGTCAGGAAGTCTAGTTGACTACCTGCACCTGCTTGCCTGAGCCACACCCAGTGGCAGTTGGAAGATTGTTTGGCAGCTGTGCAGACCTGTTTCCTTGCTGCATGGAGGCTGAAAATTCCCAAGGAGGTTCTTCTGGTGAGAAAAGGAAGAGGAAACAACAATTTTCAGAAAAGGAGCAGAAAACTCTCATAGAAGAGACGACTTGCAACCATGAGTTGCTGTTTGGCAAGCAAGCTTTGAAAGTTCCTGAAGCAAGGAAGAGGAAAATTTGGCTTGAGATACAGGAGAAAGTAAATTCTGTTGGAGTGACCCCAAGAACCATTGAAGGACTTAGAAAATGGTGGTATGATATGCGCCTGAGGCCTAAAGAAAAACTTGCTGAAAGGATTAAAGAAGCAAGCAAGACAGGCGGGGGAACCTCCACTGCAGACCAGCCCACACCTCATGAGGAGCTTGTAGAGGCAACACTCTTGCCTGAGATAGTGAAGTTGCACATAATGACAGTTCAGAGCCTGGACAAGCAGTAGAACGTAAGAAGGATGCATGTATGTATGTGCATTTGTGGGTCATGCATGTAGTCTATGTTAGGGGATGCTCACATATTGTTCCCATTGAAGTGAGGTATCCTGACTCTTACAGATTTGTAAATTTCTTCTTACATTACATTAGCATTTCTATACTTACTTGACATGCGAAAAGTAATAAGAAATATTCATAAATGTTAAGATAAAATCCATAAATACTTAATTTTGGTTCAAAAATGGAAACAATTTATTTGAATCTAATAGACAGGCACACAACATACTCATATGTCTCTATCTACATCCACAGCACAAGCAAAACATCCTAGTGAGGATTTTTAAGACATTTCTTCGCATGTTCAGGACTTGACACCACCTGATGAAAATTCAAATGAGGAGGTGGACTCCAATCCCATTGTTAGGCCCAAAAGAAGACATGTGGCCCCTCTGCCTCCTTTTGATGATGAGGAAAGAAAACCTGAAGGGTCAAGAGACAGTACACATGAGACAATGATTAGATCTGACCATACAGAGCAAAGTAATCCAAACAGAAGAAGAGCCTACACTTTGGAAAGATCCAGTCCCAACAGGGTTGTTGTAGAGGACAATCCTACTGTGTTTGCAGGGTTGGAGCAGAACATTTTGGATGTACAGCAGAAGCAGCATAAAACCCTAAGGTCTATTAACAGACAGCTTGTAAAGTTGAATAGGAGCAACGCTGGCATGGGAGAAGGGATGAGGCAAGTAGCTGCTTCCATGGACAGACTTTGTATGGAAATAGAGAGGTCAGAAGAAACCAGGAATAGGGCAGCACGTCGTCAACATTCCAGAATGCTAGGGTACTCCAAAGCAATTAACAGACTGTGCAGTGTGACGTCAAACTTCACTAGGCGCGGTGTTTCCATGCAGCGCATGGTTACTGAATGCACCCGGAGTGTTGCAAAAGGCCTAGATAAGGTGACTTCTGCTGTAGAATTGCTGCCCACAGCTAACTCTGGGGCACGTGCTTTTTTTGAACATGGAGATACAGAGGAGACTACTAGTAGGAGCAGTAGCAACCCAATACCAACTTCTGACATCAGTCAGCGCAGGAGTGCTAGAAATGCCACCCCTGATACAGCTACTAGGATCAATGAAGCAGTGCAGCGCTCTAGCAATAGACAACGCAGAAGCAGATAAGCAGGTAACCCATTTTTTATTACGCAGAAAGGGTTAAACCGCTCTACGAATTAATCAAACCTGATTTCAAAACAGTTAATTGGACTAAAAAACACACATAAATTGTCCGTTCACTGCAAACAGACATGCTAGCAACAAAACATTTACAAACACATGTAAACATATGCAACTTAGTGATGCGAATCATTCCAGGTCAATGCTGATTCATGTACTTAACTTTTAACAAAGGTGAAAAAGTACCAATAGCATACAAATCACACTTGTACACACATGCAGAAATGAAATTTACTTCAACAGAAAAAATTCTGACAGCGGTTCAAATTGCAGTAGCAAAAGAGAGATCCCTCGCACAGGGTAAGCACATTATGGTCGTTACACCTGTACCTGCCTTAGAGGCAGTGACAAAACCGAGCATGCTCAATGCTATAGCTTTACATCTGAGATGGATAAAATGGGTTAATTCTCTTGCTGCAACAGATATTGAATACGTTTTTGACCCATATTTGAAAACACAAGCATTTCTACTATACGAACAAGAATGTCCTCTGCCTACTGAAATTCTGCCTCTAGAGCAGTGTGAATGTATAATTTATACTGACGGATCAGCCCAACCCGCTACGGGGGTAAACAAGCTTGTAGTGCTGCATGCATGATTGTTAAAGGTCGCTGGCGAGATGGCAAATTCCGACCAATGGTTACTAAAACTCAATCTCTAGGAGATTGTACAGCTCAGCGAGCTGAACTACAAGCATTCAAGATGGCACTTGAGAATACGGACCGCAAATTCCCCACACCCATAGGGTGCGATTCGTAGTATTGTGTTCAATCTTCCAATGAATACTTGCAAAACTGGATTCAAAATGGTTACAAAGATGCAAAAGGTGGCACAATCAAGCATAGGTTGCTTTGGAAACAAGTAGTTCAGTTACGACAAGGACTACAAAATGCTCACGGGATACATACACTGAGTATTCCACGTGATGGCGTTCACGTTGCAGGGAATTCATTGGCTGATGAAGTCGCAAAGGCAGCTGTGCAAACGGCTTCCGTAGCTGCAATCACTCGTTCGAAGACAAAAATAGACAGCTAAATAATGCAAGCTGTCAATGCTTCAAGCAAAGACAGTGGTAAAACATTACCGAAAGACTTTCTCCTAAAATACTCATACATAACTGATGCGAACAATGTTCTTTTTGCTCGAATCCCTGGAGTGGGGGATAGAGTAATCCCAAACATGGAACATAGATTAGGACTAATTTCAGCAGCACGTGAAGGGGTTGCCTCTGCACACGCAGGTGTTTCTGCTACAGTGTTGTTATTAAAACAGAGATACTGGTTGCCGAGCATGAGGAAACAAATCAGAAACTATGTTTTGGAATATGAAATCTGCCAGAAGATAAAAGTGATTACAGTGAAAAGTCCTGCGCAGACACCACTATTAATTTCTGATTAACCATTAGCTTGCGTTTACCTGGACCACTGTGGTCCCTTACAGAGGGATTGTAACTATAAATATATCATGGTCGCAGTGGATTCGTGTTCAAGATTCATTTGGATGTGGCCTCAGCGCTCGTCTGACGCTCGAACTGTCATAAAAGATTTGCGAGTCTTTATGGGCACATACGCAGTCGGCACACTACATTCTGACCAGGGCCCTGCGTTTAGGTCTCGAGCTTACAAGGAGGCCATGGCCAATCTGGGCGTTGTATTGCAGTACTCTAGTCCATTCCATCCTGAGGGAAATTCGGTAGTGGAAAGAAAAAAACGGGACATAAAGCAATCTATAACAGCTAGTGCATTTGGCTCAGGTGACGGGTGGGTCAAACATCTAATAAATGTCCAATGTAGTCTTAGCAATCTGCCAAGAAGCTCTCTAGGGGTTATCACTAAGTATGGGCAAATTTTGCGAATCTCACGTTCGCGAATTTTGCGGATTTGCGAACTCGCAATCCGCAAAATCCGCGAATTTGCGGATTTTTTTTTTTTATGTTCGCACGGGTTTCTGCAAGGTCGCGAGGGTTTTGTACAATTTCGCAAATTGCGAAATTGTACAAACGCGTGCGAACTTGCAGAAACCCGTGCGAACACAATGTGCCCAGTAGGGTATGTGCCTCTTGTGTGAATAAAAGGTCAGAGAAAGATCAGTTCAGCAGATGAAGAGAAAGAAGCTCCTGGTCACAGGAACAGCACGGGTATTGCGCTTGTGAAAGTCAAGGATGCAAAGCCTATCAAGCATCACAGCTGATTTTCCACGGTAGATTTGGGAAGAAGGCACACCTGTCCAGCCTCGACGACACTCACAATTGTTTTTGGGCTAATGAATGAGTCACTGAATTTGAGCATCAACTAGTTCGAGCGACCATGTGTGTGTTACTATGGAATCGCCCCGAAGGGCGCAGGGGTCCCTTGAGTGAGCTGCAGACCTGTGCCCAGCCATGCAACTATTTTACAATGGCACCAGCAAGCTGCCAGCGCCGTTGTAAAATAGTTAACAAAGTTAGCTTGCACAGGAAGCACTTAGATAAAATAAAGCAGCACCTGCTTCGTTTTATCTAGTGGTTCCTGTGCAAGCTAACTTTGTAACTATTTTACAACGGCGCTGGCAGCTTGCTGGCGCCATTGTAAAATAGTTGCATGAGTGGGGGTTCAACTTTTGAACCCGTTACGTTCGCGGATTTTTTTTTGCGGATTTTGCGGGAAATCCGCAAAATCCACGAGCGTAACGGACTTCCCGCTCACACCTAGTTATCACTCCATATGAACTCCTTTTTGGAACCAGAATGATAATTTCGGATCTCGATTGTCAGACTTCAGTGATATACCAAAAACCCTTTGATATCAAAGACCGAGTGGCTTTTTTACAGGACTTAAATGTAATTAGAGCGAAATAAAGTAACGTGTTCCTGAAGCCAACCTCCACTGAAGAGAAACCGACTGTCCCAGCAAGGCCTGTCGGGATTCCTAAGCTTGGGGTCTAGTCAGAGAAAAGATGGCGGACAAGAATTAATTTGGGCCTTCTTACAGACAACCAGTACCTGTCCTAGCCATCCACGGATCAAGAACAGTATTACTGCTGCCCCTTGCTGAAAGAAGGAGAACAGGTTTTTTCCACCGACCTGGTAAAACCCCATTATGTAGCCTATAATTAGGCGTGGGCGGTAAATCCCGTTCCATTCGCGGAATTCGCGGAATTTGGGTAATTTTGCGTTCCGCGGAGAACACGAAATTGCCCAAAATTCTGTGTTCCGCGAATTTTTTTGCTTGTTCGTGTTCTCAAAATGCGTGTTTTGCGGGATATTTCCCCCTGAGCTCTAAAACAGCGATTGCGAACAGGAAAAAAGCATCTCGAACAAGCAATTCCGCGTGTTTGCGGAATTTCTGCGTGTTCATGGAGATTTTTTACCATTTCGCAGAGATTTGATTAACCTGATTACGCAAATTTCGCCCACAACATATCAACAGATTTAAAGAAACAATTCTTGAGCTCCATAGGAGAAAATTCTAGGTTCAGTAAAGGAAATTTCGGCAGAGCATTGCAAAGATTTTGTTCGACCACAGAGTCAAAAGCGTGTCCATTAACCAAAGGTACTTGCCACCAACAAAGGAAAGGAAAGTCTGTAAGTTCTTTCAGAAAGAGCATAAAGTTCCATAAATGGTAAGAAAAGTAAGGGCAAGTAAGGTAGCAAGCCTGCCAGCTTGAGTCCATGGGGCAGGGAAAGTGTAAGGGGCAGTCAATACTACATTCGCAGTATCAGCAGATGGGCTCCAAGACTTCTCTGGACAGCAACAACATCTCAGGGAAGTAACTCTACAGAAGAACACTGAGACTCTTTCTGCCACTCCTTCTCGAAGAATTGTCAATATAGATCTACAAGTCTGGAGGAGACATCAATCGTCACACCACTACCATATGACAATGGTGAGGTAATCATCTGATCATGAAATGAAAAAGTGGCAACAGGAACATTCTTTTCACAGTTCAGTCCACAAAGAGCCATTCATTAACAAAGCTTTCTGTGTGCTATGGCAAGACTTCAAAGTCTACTGCAGTATCAACTTTGGAATATCAACATCTTTGAAGTACGTTAAAGAATGTCATGGGAAAGGACAAAATAATTACATGAAGAGTGCTGAAATGAATTCCTTCTCACGTGCATCATGAGAATGTGCAATCCTACAATTTAAGGTCACGTTTAAGCATCAAATATTAAAGTGCACATATGTGTGTATGCATATTCATACATAAGTAAATGTAATACAGTAAATACATCAGTCAAGTCATTAATATTCATACATTATTTTATGAAATAGCAATATTATTTGGTTTTCATTAATTCAAGCATTTTTTGAAAATACATTTAATAAGTTATATGCTTTAGCAAGATTAAACGTATTTGAATTTCAATCAATTAGACGTGTTAAAGCACACAATATATGTTTTCGTTCTTTTTCTAAATCTTGAGTTCGCTTTTACGGTGCTTTACTTTGTAGTTTCTCATTTCTCAATGATGTCTCTTTAGCATGTGCAAAATACACATGTCTTTTATATATGCCATGCTAGGTTTATATGTCATGCAAGGAATTAATAGATTTTAGGCTGCATCAAGAGTTGCGATTCTCCTAATACCATGACTAGAGAATCTGAATTTCATTAAAGACACGGAGGCTGACATTATGCAATATCTTTTAATGCAGTCTCCAAGCAGCCGCATATGTGATAATACAAAGGTTCCAGAAAAGAACAAACTAAAGGGCATGAGCTGACAACAATATGCCTCTTTTAAATCAAGCGAAGTGAAATAAGAGAGTTCAAAGTCATGGGATTGAAGACTTGAAGACTTCTAAAGGATCTAAATGGAGATGTGAAGAAGAAAGTAACCAAACAAGAATACAGCCAAAAGGACCGTAGGTTATGAAGAAGGGTTACCTGAAAAGAAAGAAAGCAATGAATGTCTCTTGGGCAAAAAAAACACATCAAAGTCAAGATAAAATGGAAATAAGTTATTTCAAAGCATCACATAGGTATAAATGTAAACAAATAATCAAGCATTACATAGGTATAAATGCAAACAAATAATCTGTGTTGAAAAAATCCCCGAACACTAGGGAATGGGATGGGTGGGATAATGTCAGCCCCCGTGTCTTTAATGAAAACCAGATTCTCTAGTCATGGTAATAGGAGAATCCCAATTTCATCACAAGAACGGAGGCTACATTATGCATGCTGGTAGCTTTGTAAAACAACATTAGACATATGTTCGATGGGTTTACAATAATGTTGAGCAAAGGTACTAGCGTTCGACCAGTCGGCTGCTTTAAGAATGTCTTCTAACTTACCTCCAGACCATAGAGATTTACTGGCCATAGCTCCCCTAACAGAATGAGCTTGAAAGTTAGTTAAATCAATACCTGCTAAGTTCATGGCGGTCCTAACTCATCTAGCAATGGATAAGTGATGTGTGGAAAACACACCCAGCAGTGCCCAGCAGTGCCCAGCAGTGCCCAGCAGTAGAGGGTGTGTGTGGCTAAGACCCCCAGCAGTGCCCAGCAGTGCCCAGCAGTACAGGGTGTGTGTGGCTAAGACCCCCAGCAGTGCCCAGCAGTAGGGTGTGTGTTTGGCTAAGACCCTCAGCAGTGCCCAGCATTAGAGGGTGTGTGTGGCTAAGACCCCCATCAGTGCCCATCAGTAGAGGGTTTGTGTGGCTAAGACCCCCAGCAGTGCCCGCCAGCATAGGGTGTGTGTAGCTAAGACCCTCAGCAGTGCCCAGCAGTGCCCAGCAGCAGAGGGTGTGTGTGGCTAAGACCCCCAGCAGTGCCCAACAGTGCCCAGCATTAGAGGGTGTGTGTGGCTAAGACCCCCAGTAGTGCCCAGCAGTAGAGGGTGTGTGTGGCTCAGACCCCCAGAAGTGCCCAGCAGCATAGGGTGTGTGTGGCTAAGACCCTCAGCAGTGCCCAGCAGTGCCCAGCATTAGAGGGTGTGTGTGTCTAAGACCTGCAGCAGTGCCCAGCAGTAGAGGGTGTGTGTGGCTTAGACCCACAGCAGTGCCCAGCAGTAGAGGGTGTGTGGCTAAGACCCCCAGCAGTGCCCAGCAGCAGAGGGTGTGTGTGGCTAAGACCCCCAGCAGTGCCCAGCAGTAGAGGGTGTGTGTGGCTAAGACCCCCAGCAGTGCCCAGCAGTAGAGGGTGTGTGTGGCTAAGACCCCCAGCAGTGCCCAGCAGCATAGGGTGTGTGTGGCTAAGACCCCCAGCAGTACCCAGCATTAGAGGGTGTGTGTGGCTAAGACCCCCAGCAGTGCCCAGCAGTAGAGGGTGTGTGTGGCTAAGACCCCCAGCAGTGCTTAGCAGTTGAGGGTGTGTGGGGCTAAGACCCCCAGCAGTGCCCAGCAGTGCCCAGCAGTAGAGTGTGTGTGTGGCTAAGACCCCCAGCAGTGGCCAGCAGTGCCCAGCATTAGAGGGTTTGTGTGGCTAAGACCCCCAGCAGTGCCCACCAGCAAAGGGTGTGTGTGGCTATGAGTCCCAGCAGTGCTCAGCAGTTAAAGCAGAAACATACCATGGTGAACCTCATTACCATCAGGAAATAGACACATGTTACAATATCCAAATCTGAACATCACACTAGCTCCCAGGCACACAGCAGTCAAAGCCATTATCAGAAAACCAAAAGTACAGAACCAAAAATCAAAAGCTTTATTCAGCCGCACCAAAAGATAAAACGTAAATATGAGTCCATGCTCACAGAAGGCCAATGGGCAGTCCAAATAACGTAGAAAGAAGGTTGTGTTATCCTGGATGTTGTCACACCCAAACTTGCCTGCACATAGAGTTCAATCGTCTGTGGAAACAGTGGGGGCATCATCTGGGGAATCCTCCGGCACCGCAGGGACAGGAGAGGGAAGGACAGGTGTAGTGGGTGCAGGTGGTGTGGATTCCTCCACACTGGCCGGTGCCTCGCTGAATGTTGATAGATATACTTGGCTGCACACTTCAGCCAGTTCAGAAAAACTACCACCTGAACCAGGGGACACATTGGGGGTGGAGATAGAGGGCTGTGAGTCTGTTGTCGTGGGTCTGTGGATGCGTGTGTGACGTCTGTCCCTTCTCCCTGTGGGTGTGCCTACATCCCCTTGAGATTGGGTGTGTGGAGATTTGCGCTTTGTCTGCCGTGTGGGTGTGCTGGGTGTGTCTGTTGTGGTGTCTGACCTGTGGCGTCTGCGTGTACGTTGGGCAGGTATGGGAGAGGCTGAGGTGGATGAGTCTGAAGGAGGGGGGGCAGATGCTGCAGGCTGGACAGAGCTGCCATCAGTGATGACTCTATGGCAGCCACACTACGACGTAGATCAGACATGGCAGATGACATGCCCTCCATGAACGACAACAACTGTGTCATGATTTGTGTATGTCCATGGAGGACAGTCAACATGGATGTCTGACCTACTTGAATCTGGCGGAGTAGGTCCTCAGACTCAGTACTGAGGGCATCAGGGGAGACAGGGGCAGGGGCTGCGGTGCCGGGAACAAAGGAGACACGGGGCTAGCACGGACGTTAGGGACCCTAACAACTGGGATGGTGGAGATGGTACTGGAGGAAGAAGGGACAGCCAAAGATGTAGACGATGGCATAGCTGCATATTCCCCCTCCTCCGAAGAGTCTGATTCCGAGCCGTCCGCATGGTAGGAGGTGTCGTGCTCACAAGGTCTGGCCATCTGACTGTCCTCACCCTCTGTGCCACTGCCTCCCTCTGACTCCTCAAAGCTGGTGGCACTGTTGCTGGGTCCCTCTGTCTGGTCTGCACCTGTGTCTCCTCCAGATTGTGTGATGATGCTATTGGCAAGGAGAATAAGAAAAACATATCAGTCACCTGTACACATCAGACATATCAGCTACAAATCATTTGGGCACATTTCTAAACATGGCATGCATCATGAGTCACATGCCACTGAACTCTGCACAATGCTAAGCCTAGTATTGCGCAATTGTAAGAGACACAACGCTCAATGTATAGTAGGATACAAGTAACAGGCAAGGCAACAACTTGTATGAGAGTCACAATGATGAGCCACTGCTTGACAACAGGATAGCTGATGATGAATCACTGTTCATTTGCCCACCCTGCCACCCAAATCCAGACCTGGTCATGTTTGAATCGCTTTGACCCTGTGCCACATGGGAAAAGTCCTGCCCGAACTGCCATGTGATGCCATCCTGGGACCTGAACCAAGTGTTCCATCACCTCACACAGGCATCACAGCTGGTTACACCCAAAGTCACATTGTGTGGCTGACCATCAATATTATTTACAAACAACATGCAACATAGTTTGAGAATATGCACACACGCACTGCCCAGTGTGAGTATGCACAAGCCAAAATGAGTATACATGTACATTTTGCAACTGTAGCTAACACATGACAATTAGAAAGTTTACCGTGGACAAAGGCCACTGAGGCTGACTCGTGCAGAAAACACATGTTGAGACTCCTGATCAGTGCCAAAATATGAAGAAGGGCAGACACAGTGCACAGGTGGTGCAACATGTAAGGTACCAACAGGTGTCACAGACCTCCCTCCAACATGATGATGTGCAAAGGAATATACATACTAAGACATTGCACCTTAGGAGTACATGTGAAAAAGAATTAATAGCCAAAGCGCTGGTCAAATGTGGAGTAGGGCAAGGCATGTAAACAAGCATCTGCTGAAAATGGGCCATTCTTATGCCAATGCATAAAGTGCCTGTCTGATCACACCACTCCAACTGTGGGAGTGTTACCATGCCTCGGAGCAATGTAGGTAGCATGTGACACACATGACAACAAACAGACATGTACCTAACCCCTTCTTGCTGCTGTTCCTCCTGCAACTGCCTATGGAGGTCTGGGAACACCACTTCCAGGACCCGGAGCATGTGGGGGGTGAGGTGGCGGGTGCCGCCATGCCGGCGTGGAGCTTCAAGCTTGAACTGTACCCTGGCAATGCAGCGGGTCCAGCACCGGATGTCCTGCCACCTCTTCCTGATGTTACCGAGCCTCCTGTGAGGCCCCCCTCACTCCTGACAGCCCTGGCGATATCCAGCCAGATGTCACCCTTCTCATAGGCAGATACCTGTCACGAATATAAAGTGAGACAACATCAGTACACCTGGTCCATGTCCCAAAGACACACAGTTGCACCAAATAGACGATGACAACAGGGCATAGGATGCTGACCACACTTGCATCATTGTCCATGTGTATGTGGCCTGTGAGCAAACAACAATGCACTACATGCCATTGAAAGGCTACAGATGCCATAAGGGGTGCAAAACACTCTTTGAGCCTGGCACACACTGAGCAATATATGCTACATCAGGGTGCACTGCAGCACGTGACATGATGTCACACACCCCACTACACTAAACAAAATTACCCTCTTCAGACCACACATGCACACCCTGGCACAGCTCATCTGCTTGTCATTGTCAACAGTGTATACAACATCACTTAGCAGATGTCACACCTGCGAAAGATTTGACACAGGCCTCAAGCTAACTGTCCAAGACATGCACACGGCGCAGCATACTTATCTCATCACATGGGTATAGCTGTGGCATATGTCATGCACCAGTCTTGCAATACATCACCGACACAATTTGCCAGGTGACAAAGATCAATCACACTCTTCAATGTACATCACTTCAAAGCATGCTTTTTTCCAACAAGCACACAGGTCATGAACAAATCCATCTACAGTGAGTACATTCATCTGTCATTCTTGGGGGAACACTGCAACAGCTCAGGAAACCATCCAAAAAGAACATGCAAGGTGTGGCACAGCAGAAAGTGTGATTCACATTGCAGTTAATGTCACAGTAAGCACAATGCTGAGAAGCAGTACACAGTATTACACCACATCATTAACTGCATGTGAGAGACCACACTGTACACACCTGCACTCACTCCAAACAACATAGCATCTCTTAACAATACATACACAATGGCTGTAGTGTCACACACACAACAGGTGCACAGTCCAAGGTAGTGCACACATCACTCACCTGCTCCTCTGGTCTCCCATACAGCTTGCTGTAGTTAGGCAGGAGGGCATCCAGCAGGGCCTTGTTCTCCCCCTCACTGAATGCAGGTGCCCTCTCCATGCTCAGCTAATCAGGGTCCAGAGGATACAGAGACAGCAGCTGTGTTGTCCACTCCAATCTTGTGCAGGCATGTGCCCTCTCACAGCCACATGATGCCTTATAACTGTGCTTCAGAGGGTCTGTGAGTCCAAGGAGTACTGTGTGATAGGCCAGAATAGTTTGCATCCTATGTTTCATCCAATCCCATGACACATAAGGCACACATTTGCATGGTTTGAAAACTGAGCCAGAGCTCAACAACAACTTTTGCAACATTGTATAGGTTTTGCCCAACTGAATTTTCCAGAACACCTGTAGAACACTCTAAAATATCTGTTTCCTTAACAACCTGGCTGCATTCTAACCATTCCACTGTTCCCCTAGATGTTCCCTATGTATTTTCTGGAATCCCCACACAAGTATGGTGCGATTGCCGTCGCAAATGCAACTCATTCAATGGTGAAACGAGCCGTACACACGCACGTTCACTTGGGGTAGGCTCTGCTCGCGTATATTTACAATGCAATAGGGAAACGAGCCGTACACACACACGTTCACGTGGGGTACGCTCTGCTCGCGTATGGCTACAATGCAGTAGGGAAACAAGCCGTACACACGCACGTTCACTTGGGGTACGCTCTGCTCGCGTATGGCTACAATGCAATGGTGAAATGAGCCGTACACACGCACGTTCACTTGGGGTACGCTCTGCTCGCGTATGGCTACAATGCAATAGGGGAACGAGCCGTACACATGCACGTTCACTTGGGGTAAGCTCTGCTCATGTATGGCTACAATGCAATAGGGAAACGAGCCGTACACACGCACGTTCACTTGGGGTACGCTCTGCTCGCGTATGGCTACAATGCAATGGTGGAACGAGCCCTACACATGCACGTTCACTTGGGGTACGCTCTGCTCGCGTATGGCTACAATGCAATAGGAAAACGAGCCATACACACGAACGTTCACTTGGGGTACGCTGTACTCGCGTACGGCTACAATGCAATGGTGAAACGAGCCGTACACACGCACGTTCACTTGGGGTACGCTCTGCTCGCGTATGGCTACAATGCAATAGGGAAACGAGCCGTACACATGCACGTTCACTTGGGATACGCACTGCTCGCGTATGGCTACAATGCAATAGGGAAACGAGCCGTACACACGCACATTCACTTGGGGTACGCTCTGCTCGCCTATGGCTACAATGCAATAGGGAAACGAGCCGTACACACACACACATACAATTGGGGTACTGTGCGTTTGACATGCTCAAGTGAATGCATGTGTAGGCTGCGTTCATAAGCTTATTCATGGCACCATTGAGAGAGTGACACCAGGAAATCACATGGCAGGAATGTAGGTGTAGTCTCATGTTGAGGATGTGGATGTATACATTTGCATGGCATCCTTCCATCAGCAGGCCCTAGGTGTGGCAGACAGTGAAATAGCACAGTAAATGTGATCTTATGGGACAGTTGATGTGTGAAGAGCTGTTGAGACATGTCATTAATCATGGTGCACATGTGTTTGACATACATTCAACACTTCTCACCTGAGTTACGTCTTGAACATATTGTGATTCACATCAACACTGGTATGGCACAACATTCAGTACAGGCAATTGTCACATGATGACAGCAACATGCCCACTGTCACAGATGTCAAATTTACGCCCAGCATGACCCTGTGTGACTACGTCATGTTGTGCCATGTGCGAGATTGTGCATGCTGTTTGTATACTGTCAAGTTTATCTGCTGTAGGAGCATCTATGATAGGTCTTTGACCTGATGACAGGGTTTCACATGTACGCACACCATGTCACTTGTGCAAATGAACCGCTCATATGTGTGATGGTATCATAGACCATTTTTCCCCAAACATACATTTCTGCAGTCTGATGATGTCCATGTAGTAGTTTTAGAAAATGCACACTTCAATCACAATATGTCTGATATGTGAATGAATTAGGGATTTGTATTGCGCGACTTAACCCGGAGGCATCAAGGCGCATCTGATGGAAACAGCTAAGTGACCAGTGACATGCAAATGATGGCACATGTGATGTGGGTATGTGCATTGCTGTCAGCTGTCTAGATGTGCAGACAACCTCCTCATGCAGTTCACATGACTTGTGTCACTGACGTGATACTTTGTCCTGCACACTCAGACCAGCCCAGCAGATCATTTGTATGCATGTCATGTCCATTCCACAGACAACAGGTCTATCAGTTATCATGGAGGAGTGGCACCAGCTGGCACATGTGTCCTCAATGTGTAGCCCACGCCAGACTTAAAATTGATTATATTCGTTGAAGCAGTGTTGCTTGTGCCATGTACATTGTAAAATGTCTTTGTCTAACAGTTGTACACATTTTCTCCAAAATATGTTGTGCAGGGCACCCCCTCTGCCAAGGCCGTTGCCACACTTGGATGCCATGAGGGAACGTGATTGCATACGGCGTTACCGCTTCACACAACAGTTGATTCAGGACCTGACGGACAGGCTGGAACCACATCTCCAACCACAACACAGGTATCCAACTGCGCTGACACACAAGGTAAAGGTGATGGCAGCCCTACATTTCTTTGCCACAGGTACGTTCCAATTTACCATAGGTGATGTTGGGGGGATGTCCCAAACCATGTTCAGCCGGGTTTTACATGATGTATTGGCTGCTATGTTGCTGCACATAGATGAATTCATAACATTCCCTACTCCTGAACAGTTGACAGATGTCAAGGGGGAATTCTATGCCCTGGGACGCATGCCATATGTAATTGGCGCGATTGATGGAACACATGTTTCTCTGGTGCCACCACAGGCTCAGGAGCAAGCGTACCGCAACAGGAAACATTACCACTCAATAAATGCCCTGGTGGTGTGTCTTGCCAACATGCTGATCTCCCATGTTTGTGCACGTTTTCCAGGATTGTGCCACAATGCATTCATCATGAGGCATAGCAGGGTACCACAGATGATGCTGCAGCTGCAGAACCATCGGGCATGTCTTGTCGGTGGGTAAACTCTGTTACTCATGTATGTGTGTATGTCATTGTTTACTTAACTGCATCATATTACACACTCATTTCCATGTTGTCAATTTGCAGGAGACGCAGGATATCCAAACATGCCGTGGCTCATGACTCCGCTACCCAACCCCAGGACAGCTGCAGACTAGCGGTACAACAAACCTCATGGGCAGACCAGGCGGGTGATAGAGCGAGCATTTGGACTCCTAAAGAGCCAGTTCAGGTGCCTCGACAAGACAGGCGGAGTCCTCCAATACACCCCACTCAAGGTGTGTAACATCTTCATGGTGTGCTGCATGCTACACAACATGGCTGTGGAGAAGGCCGTGCCACTCATCCTAGATCCTGATGAGCTGGAACATCCGCCCGCTGAGGATGAAGGCCTTGGCCAGGATGCCAGTGACGAGGAGGTTGAAGATGATATCCGGAGTCACCTCATCCGCAACTTCTTTTCATAATGGTGAGTCCTAGGTGCATTTTGTTCAAGCATGTACCATAGAGTTGCATGGGTAGCATGCTGTGTGTCCAGCTGACTGTATGCAATGTCACTTTGATGTTTGTTGTGCAGTGTCACACAGGTGCAGATGTAATGCCACACACATACATGCTATGTGTGAACTTGGAATGTACAAGTTTATTACAACCTCAGTGTATTCAACTTGACCATGTCTGAATGACATTATTCTGAACTTGACCCCTTGTGTGCCTCTTATTCCCAGATCACACTGCCTGTTGTCCGTTGGTGTTATCTTGGTCAGCCTGCTGTTGCTCATGATGATAGCAACGTCAGGCGAATCAACGGAGCGTGCACGGAATGTGGGGGATTGCAGCCTCACTGTGTGCAGCAGGATGTGTCTGGATCATCCCCTCAACCTTGTGGGCCAGTACAGCTTGGTTTCCCAAAAACCATGTTGTGTAGGTGTGGGCCGGTGTATGTCCCACATGTTAAGACAACTGTCCTGTGAGTGTTTGCATGAATGCATTGCCCCTTGTGCCAGTATGTCATGTCACTGTCATGTCGTTACCTCAGCGCAGGTTGAGAATACGGCAACGCCAGCCTTCACAGTGAGTTGAAGTTCAGTTTCCATTCACATGATGCCAGGTATGTTGCGCTGATGACATCACAATGGTGGGCTGAAGCACATGTAAATTATTCCGTGGCACCAGTGGAGTGAGGTTAGTCACATGATTCTCTTGTGCCGTGCAGCAACTCATGGTGACTGTAGGGTTCTTTATGTGGCTTGGCTCCTCATTACTTGTTGTTGACTTAATTTCCACCTGCTTGTCATGTTTAGCATAGTGAGGCTCCGTTGCAAGAGCAAAAGACTGGCTACAGAGGGGCTTCATTCCATTTAGGTCATTAGCTTCCTCATCATATGTGATGCTTACAGCTGTTGTGGGTGATGTCAAGTTTGCCTTCATGGCCCTTATGGATACACAGGGCCAAATACAGATATTACAGTTTGCGTAAGTAGCACTGCCATACATTTTGATTTCTTGGTTTGGGACACATCATCATACACTGTGGCCTAGTTTTGTCCACATGGATCTCTTTGCATAGTAGCAGACTTGTGAGTGTTACACAAGAATCAAATAGGTGACAGACTGTCCTAGGTTTTATGTGTCCGTGTTCAAGCATCTGATCTTATGTCATAGCATTATCTGTGATCTGAAATTGAGTACAGTGGTTACACTTCACATGTGTGACTGCTACAGTGTATCTCATGAGGTATTTGTTGAATCAGTGACATAAGAATGTAATCCTAATGCTTGTTTGCCTCTGTTTCAGATCTCCCTCCCTGCAGTTCCCATCCTCTCCTTCCCTCGCCTGATCACCCTTTTGTGTCTGTCATTTGTACATGGACCAAGGGGCTATTTGGAGGTGGAACCCTTTGAGCATCATACCACTCTGATGATGAAAGGTACAGCCAGTCCCTGGCAGTCGTGTGGAGAATATTTCTGCTGCATTACAGGTGACATCATTGCATGAGTGTTTTTGTCTTTAGGGCAATGCCACTGACCATGTACATTGGATAATGCTGCATGGCCTCCCAAGGTAATTCATCATGTTGTGTATGACGTGTGATTCCCAAAGAACATTGTGCCTCCTTGCTGTCAACGCACATGTCTTTCTAATGTGCATGTATTCAATATGGTCTAATTTAAGTTCATTGTTCATATGTGGTTACGTGTACAGTGACAACATGCATGGTGTTGGTAAAGACAAATGTACTATGTTGTGTGTGAGGTAGATGGCTATGTATGTGCTGTTTAGCTTGCTACTCACTACGTGCAGATTACACCTGCTGAGGCTGTGTCCTGTGCCCCACATGGCACTAAGGGGCCTGATCCTGTGACCGTGATCTTTGGTGATTACTCTGCCATTTTGCTTGCAGTGACCCTGAGTCAACCAGACACTCCTGCATTCACATACACATGTCAATTTGTGGCTTGCAAATGCCCTTGCGGTATGTTCTTGTTTTGCATGTTGTCTCACCCCTTCTGCCGTCATGTGTTCACTCATTCCTGCTGCTGCATCTACCGCCACAATGCAGCGCAGAGTGGCCAGATCCTGGACCACACACGCCTACAGGATACACCTCCTTCCATCCATTTGTAGAGCATGCTCCAGCCACCATACACACAGAGAACACCAGACAATCATCCACCTGGTATCATGATACCTTAAACTCACCCATAACAGCTTTCTGCCTGTGTGTGCAACACATACTGGCAAGACTATGCTTCCCTACATGACAGTGTGTCTATGTACCACCAGGTCATGTGCCTCGTACAGCACACACACACCTTCCAGCAGCACAATATTGTACTGTGTTACCTTGTCAACACCACAGCAGCACACCTCGCCTTCCTTACAGTAACATGGCAGTACGCAACCTCGGCACACCACTTCGACATAGCTGTCACTGACAGTCAAAAAGCCACCTGAAACACACACCAAAACCACGTCTCTTGGGTGTGGTGTGATGTGGCCGTTCTGTTGAAGAGAATTATCAGACGTGGCAAGGTGTTCTGGATGCGGTGCACCCGTCACAGGAGTTATGTTGTTGTAGCTGCATAGGGGGGGCGGTCACGTAATCAGGTGAGCTTGTAGAGAGTGCTACAGCCCATTGCCCACAGTATGTCCTGCCACCCTTGGCCTGTGCGCCATTCAACACATCCACAGTACAGCAGCATGCTGATGATAGTTCTCATACCTCAGGACACAGATGTAGGTACTCCCTACGTGGACAATTACCTTTTTGAACCCTGATCCATACACCTCCAAGTGACTCTCCTGTGCCTGTCTGTAAGTGCAGTATTGTGAGCCAAACCCCCTCCAGCATTTAGTAACCATCACAGGTGTGTATTGCCATCCATGTATCTAGTTGTTTGAATGTTGTGACCAATGTGGGTCCTCACCCGGACTCAGAATCCAAGTGTGTGGATGGCTGCAGTTTGTTAAATACTCTGGCATTTCATACATTTCCACACACATATGTTTTAGACTTTGGGTACAAGATTACTACACCAATACGTATGATGTTTCTTATGTTTATTTGGTGATCTTGTGCAGGAAACGTGAGTAGGTGCTGTACAGAAAGGGGGGGAATCCAAAGTTCACTGCTGGAGATGAGATGCCTTACAGTTTCAGTCAACAGAGTCCAGGCCACAGTGCTTGGCATCATTGGGCAGACTGTGACCAGCAAGTCCATGTGGGAGAGTCTAATAGGTGATGCTGTTGCACCCAAGTGCAATATGCCAGGTCAGGTGTCCTGGGAGTTGTGCATGCCCCACTGCCTCTCAACGTCTTAGCTGTGGACGACCCGTCTTCCTTGGGGGACCCTCACGTGCAGGCCTGGATGATCCATGGGACACTCTGTCAGACAGTTCCTCCTCCTCCTCCTCCTCTCTCCCTGTGGCTGGTGTTGAACTTTGCCTTGCCGTTTGTGGCCTGGTGACACAGGGAGGGTGCTGCATGTTGCCAGCAATCTGACAGAGTGTTTGGTTCATATCCCGATGCACCGTCAAGAGCTCAGCCAGTGTTACCTCCACCCGTCCATGATGTCGTACTTGCCTGGCATATTGCTCGGCCTGCTGTTGTTTCAGTTCGTTGAGGGCGTCCACTACCTGGCTGACCTCCCTGGTGTCCCGCCGGTATGCCCCCAGGATGGTACTCAGTTCAGTCATACTGGGACCTGCAGCTGACTGGTCAGAATCTCGCCTCCGCCTTGCGCCACTCCCACCACCCTGACCCACACGAGCATGGCCTGCACTTGTGGGCACATCGGATTGACAGAACCCCCGAGTGTTGGTAGGGTGGATGTTGTCTGCCACCTCCAGGGTGCCCGCCAAAGGTTGTCCCTCATTTTCAGACTGGCTCTCTGGTGGATCATGGGCAGGGCTCTGACCTGTCTGCTGGGATGTGGTGAGAATGGGTCTGGTGATTGGCACAGATGTATCTGATCCAGTTGCTGCTGGGGTTTGGCATCCAGAGGGGCCAGGTTGGTTGGGGTCATCCATGGTGTGTTGAGTGGCGTCGCTGTCGTTGGGGTCAGGGTCCTGCTGAGCCTGGGACTGGGATCCTTCTCCCCCCTGGTTGGGGGTGGTTTCCACACGTTGCCCTGTGGGTGTGAGAGACAGACACTGTTAATGCACTATCATGGAACATATTTTTTTGTTCTCCATTGTCAGCATCACAGTTCCACCTGCTTTACATTGTTGTCATTGTTCACTTGTGTATGTGTATGTAGTGGGAGCAAATTAACATGTACTCAGGGGTATTTTCCATGTTCCATTCTCTTGACAATGACTGACACTGCCATTGCTGAGGCTTGTATTGCCGGCACAACACAGATATAGCAGTGCTCTGTTTGACGCAATATTCAGGATACAGTGTCAATCCTTAAGCCTGCGTCAAGCATGCACAGGGTTTAGATGCAGCATGTTCATGTAAGAGACACAGCGGAATTTTTAAGATTCAATTCAGCTACTTTTGATAGGTGTTGCTGTTCCATGATGGCCAACCGATGCCAACCCCCCCTGGACCTGTACACCCACTTCTAGCTCATGGCTTTAGAACGTGGCACTTCTCCAAGACGCATCACCTTGTCAATACCCATGTCCATGGTGCTACTTAAGTGCATCCACAATGTTCATAAGATGGGTCAAGTGCATTGTGTGAGAGGCACAATGGACTTGAGAATCAGCACTGTGCATGTTAAAGTTGGATCCGTAATCATATGAGTGATTGTTTTGTTGTGCTACATGACAATTGTGACAGTGTTGCACTCCATTGCCTGTCTCCAGGGGATAAGTTTATGTAAGGGGTGTGTGTGACAGGCCATGCTAGTAGTTTGAGTGTGATTTGCAAGCGTCCATCCTTCATGGTTTGGCTGTGCCCCCATGAAGCATGCTGCCATGATCGTGGTTGTGGGTTCCTGCACAGGATGTCTGACCTTGTCCTGGTGTTTGTGTTTGCAGCGATCACAGGAGGGCCTTGTGCTGCCTACACCAGGGCCCATTGTCTACTATCTTGTCCGTAATTTCATACTCCCTGTGCATTGAGCATGGTGCTTGGGTGTGTACCTGGGACATATGGGATGAGAGCAGTCTCCTACCCTACACCTTCCACCCTTTCAGCCTCCCCCTTGCAACTACCCCATACTGTTGGGCACTGCTGGGACTCATGGCCACCCACACCCATACTGTTGGGCACTGCTGGGACTCATGGCCACCCACCCCCATACTGTTGGGCACTGTTGGGAGTCCCCCCATATTACATGAGTTGTTTGTATACTCACCAGGTTCAACGGCTCCTTGTATTCCGTGTACTCCACCCATGGTAGCAGGGTCATGACTTTCTCCTCCCCGGGCTGGTATTGTGGAGGTCTGCAGGGACCACCACCTCCAGTGTGTTGTGCACAGGCGTAGTCCTGGTCCATCTTCTTCTTGACCATCCTCTGCAGATCATACCACCTACCCTGGCATTCCTGCCTGGTGCTCTTGATGGGTGCAACAGCATTGACCCTGTCTATGATCCTCTCCCACAGGCGTGTTCTTTCTGCTATGCTGGTCTGTCTGACCAATGCGCCAAACAGCTGTGGCTCGACTCTGATGACTTCATCTGTAAGGGTCTCAATCTCCGGGTTAGTGAACTTTGGATTCTTTTGTGTGGTCATGGTGTGGGGTGTATGTGATTGAGGGGGTGATGGTGTGTATGGACGAGGGTGTGTGGGTCTGATTGTGAAGGGGGTGGTGTGGGTGTAGATGAGATAGGGTGCATGTGTGAAGGTTAATGGGTGCAGTTGTTGATGTGCTGGCAGGGTCTTCTTTTTGCAAATAGGTATGTTGCAAAGGATGTTGGGTTGTATGTGTGGACCCTTTTATTGGTCCATTTGTGGGTGTGGCTTATTTTGAATTAGTGGTGTGTGTGTTATATGGGGTGGGTGTTACTTTGGCCCTCTGTTTGTCTGTTTGTATGTGGCCAGGACATTGTTTCCCAATGGTGTATACACAGGAGACATGTTTTGTGGTGTTGTGCGACTCGTTTGCAACCTCCTTGTGTTAGTTTAGGGCTTCTCGTTATGTGTGCGGGTCGTACTTGTAGGTACGGGTGACTTATACGGGCCGTTGGGGGTGGGGGGCTTCGCGTAGGCTTGATCGGGTGTGTGCATGTCGTACTTGTAGGTGCGGGTGACTTATACGGGCCGTTGGGGATTGGGGGGGTTCGCGGTTGCTTGAACAAGGTATGTGCATGTCGTACTTAAGCACGGGCAAATTTTGCGAATTCGCAATTCGCGAATTTGTGAATTTGCGAATTCGCGATCCGCAAAATCCGCGAATTTGCGGATTCGCGGATTTTGCGGATTGTGTGGGTAATGGCCGGGCGGGAAAATAGTGCACAACGCTAGTGTGAGGGGCAGGGCCAAACGGGCGAGGCTTAAATGCGAGTTCACATGCCTCTTGTGTGTATAAAAGGACAGGCACAGATCAGACCTACCCAGCCTCGACAAAACACACATTTTTGGGGGGGCTGATTAACTTTGCCATCACACCAAAGAGCGCTGGGGTCCCTCGAATGAGCTGTCCATCAAGTGGGTAAAGGGAGCGAAGATGATGCACACACCACTAGTGTGTGGGGAGGGGCCAAACGGATGGGGCTTATATGCGAGTTCACATGCCTCTTGTGTGTATAGAAGGACAGGCACGGATCAGAGAAGCTCGTGGTCACAGGAACTGCACAGGGATTGAGCTCGTGAAAGTCAACTATGCAAAGGCCTCCATCAAGCATCATAGCTAATTTTCGACGATAGATATGGGGAGAGCGCACACCTACCCAACCTCGACAAAACACACATTTTTTGGGGGGCTGATTAACTTTGCCATCACACCAAAGAGCGCCGGGGTCCCTCGAGTGAGCTGTCCATCAAGTGGGTAAAGGGCGCGAAGACGGTGCACACACCACTAGTGTGTGGGGAGGGGCCAAACGGACGGGGCTTATATGCGAGTTCACATGCCTCTTGTGTGTATAAAAGGACAGGCACGGATCAGAGAAGCTCGTGGTCACAGGAACTGCACAGGGATTGAGCTTGTGAAAGTCAATTATGCAAAGGCCTCCATCAAGCATCATAGCTAATTTTCGACGATAGATATGGGGAGAGCGCACACCTACCCAGCCTCAACAAAACACACATTTTTGGGGGGCTGATTAACTTTGCCATCACACCAAAGAGCGCCGGGGTCCCTCGAGTGAGCTGTCCATCAAGTGGGTAAAGGGCGCGAAGACGGTGCACACACCACTAGTGTGTGGGGAGGGGCCAAACGGATGAGGCTTATATGCGAGTTCACATGCCTCTTGTGTGTATAAAAGGACAGGCACGGATCAGAGAAGCTCATGGTCACAGGAACTGCACAGGGATTGAGCTCGTGAAAGTCAATTATGCAAAGGCCTCCATCAAGCATCATAGCTAATTTTCGACGATAGATATGGGGAGAACGCACACCTACCCAGCCTCGACAAAACACACATCATCCTGTAACTATTTTAGGATGGCGCCGGCAAGTTGCCAGCGCCATCCTAAAATAGTTACTAAATTAGCCTCATCAGGGCACTAATAGATAAAATAAAGCAGGTGCTCGAACACCTGCTTTATTTTATCTATTAGTGCTTCCTGTTGAAGCTAACTTAGTAACTATTTTAGGATGGCGCTGGCAGCTTGCCGGCGCCATCCTAAAATAGTTAAAAGTTCAACAGGCTTGAACTTTTTCCCCCCAAATCCGCCGCTCGCGGATCTTGCGGATTTTCAGTAAATTCGCGGGAGTTCGCGGATCGCGGATTTACCGAAAATCCGCGAAATCCGCGAGCGGAACGGATTTTCCGCTCATACTTAGTCGTACTTGTAGGTGCGTGTGACTTATACGTGCCGTTGGGGGGAGGGGGGTTCGCGTAGGCTTGATAGGGGTGTGTGCGTGTCGTACTTGTAGGTGCGGGTGACTTATACGTGCAATTGGGGGATGGGGCAGTTCGCGTAGGCTTGATCGGGGTGTGTGCGGGTCGTACTTGTAGGTGCGGGTGACTTATATGGGCCGTTGAGGGGTGGGGGCTTCACGTAGGCTTGATCGGGGTGAGTGCGTGTCGTACTTGTAGGTGCGGGTGACTTATTAGGGCCGTTGGGGGATGGGGGTTCACGGTCGCTTGATCGGGGTGTGTGCGTGTCATACTTGTAGGTGCGGGTGACTTATATGTGCCGTTGGGGGCTGGGGGGGTTTGCGGTCACTTGATCGGGGTGTGTGTGGGTTGTACTTGTAGGTGCAGGGGACTTATACGGGCCATTGGGAGGTGGGGGGGTTTGCGTTCGCTTGATCGGGGTGTGTGCGGATCGTACTTGTAGGTGCGGGTGACTTATACGGGCCGTTGGGGCGTGAGGGGGTTCGCGTAGGCTTGATCGGGGTGTGTGCGTGTCGTACTTGTAGGTGCGGGTGACTTATACGTGCCGTTGGGGGGTGGGGGGTTCGCGTAGGCTTGATCAGGGTGTGTGTGGGTCGCACTTGTAGGTGCGGGTTACTTATACGGGCCGTTGGGGGATGGGGGTTCATGGTCGCTTGATCGGGTGTGTGTGTGTCATACTTGTAAGTGCGGGTGACTTATACGTGCCGTTGGGGGGTGGGGGGTTCGCGGTTGCTTGATCGGGGTGTGTGCGGGTTGTACTTGTAGGTGCGGGTGACTTATACGGGCTGTTGGGGGGTGGGGGGTTCACGGTGGCTTGATCGGGGTGTGTGCGGGTCGTACTTGTAGGTGCAGGTGACTTATACGGGCTGTTGGGGGTGGGGGGCTTCGCGTAGGCTTGATCGGGGTGTGTGCCTGTCATACTTGTAGGTGCGGGTGACTTATATGGGCCGTTGGGGGGTGGGGGGGTTCGCGGTCACTTGATCGGGGTGTGTGCAGGTCGTACTTGTAGGTGCGGGTGACTTAAACGTGCCGTTGGGGGGTTCACGTAGGCTTGATCGGGGTGTGTGCAGGTCGTACTTGTAGGTGCGGGGTACTTATACAGGCCATTGGGTGGTGGAAGGGCTTCGCGTAGGCTTGATCGGGGTGTGTGCATGTCATACTTGTAGCTGCGGGGGACTTATACGGGCCGTTGGGGGTGGGGGGGCTTCACGTAGGCTAGATCGGGGTGTATGCGTGTCGTACTTGTAGGTGCAGGTGACTTATACGGGCCGTTGGGGGGTGGGGGGGTTTGCGGTCGCTTGATCGGGGTGTGTGTGGGTCGTAGTTGTAGGTGCGGGTGACTTATATGGGCCATTGGGGGGTAGAGGGGTTCGCTGGCGCTTGATCGGGGTGTGTGCGGGTCGTACTTGTAGGTGCGGGTGACTTATACGGGCTGTTGGGGGTTTGGGGGGTTCACGGTCGCTTGATCGGGGTGTGTGCGTCTCATACTTGTAGGTGCGGGTGACTTATACGGGCCGTTGAGGGGTGGGGGGTTCGCATACACTTGATCGAGGGGTAAACGGTTCGTATGTGTTGATGCGGCTTGCTGAGAGGTGATATTTTCCATACGATTCATTCTTCATGCACGACTACTTTGGGCCATACAAATCGCGTACTGGGTTCCCGAACTGGATCGTACTTGTATGGTTGTTCGGCAGGTTTACAATTCGTACGGTTTGATTTCCGATGCTAATTCGTACGGGTCTTTGACTGTGGTTCGTACGGATCGCTGATAATCGTATGCGAATAGGCGGAAATGGATCGTACTACGCAGGTTGGACGGAATTTTTCCATTCGTACGGATTCGGCTACGAATACGAATCGTACGGCTGAGTTTTTTCCAGGATCGAATTCGACCCCAAATTGTACCTCCTTGCCACGCCTCTCCTTTGTCGTCCCTCCGTCGTCTCTCCCAGCTGGAACGGAACAGGAGCACCCAGGCTCCCTTGAGCCAATCACAATGCTGCAGGTCTAAGTGCTGTGGTTTGCTTCAGCAAGGGAATCTGAGCCTGGGCATGTTCTCCATACAGGCTGTAATGCAGCCTGTGCGGAGAACATGCAAAGTGTGGATGACTGTTTGGCTGGCCCCAGGCGTACAGTCAAACAGTCAAACAGTCATGGCTAATTACTGTGTGCCACCACTCCTCCCCCTGTTCCTCTGTCACCAAAGCAGCCTGCCCGCAAAGCTGTCACCGTGGAAAAAATTAAATGTGAGATAGTAACCTCAAGTTATTATCATTTTATTTTTCCTTTATTTTACTGCTGCATAGCAGTGAAGTGACGCTCCTCCGCCTTAGCGAAGGAGCCGCCACTGTTTCCATTTGCAAACCATTCCTGGTAGTATTTGGAGGAATTTGCACATAGGTGATAAGTGGCAGTTGGTAATCTTTTAATGTGGTGGGCAAAATACTTGCCAGGTCTTCACCCCATTTCTTTTTTAAATTTGCCTTGAGAGTTGCATATATGTTAAGAATGACCTTCATTGTGTCAATGCAATCTTTTTGTTATGGGTGCCTCGATGTTTAAACTTTACATACAATATTAATTCTATAATCAAGATTGTGCCACAGACATTGCTTATATACCATGAATAGCCTGTATGTCAAAAAGCATTTTAGCGTGTTTTGCTTCCATCAACCTGCAACCTTGGCCTCAATATGCAATCGCTGGCCGCTCTGAGATGAGGATTTAACTCCAGGGGATCTATGACAGAATATCGAAAGTCAGAATATCGGGATACAAAAATATCGCAACAAAAATATCGATGTCAACAATATCGACATCCTATCTACAACAAGGTAAGTAAAAAAATATCGAAAAAAATATATAGATGTCAAAAATATAGTTTAAAAAATATAGTTTTTTAAAATTAAAAACAATATGTAAAATTAATTTATAAATACTTAAAAATATAATAAATATAGTTAAACATATTTTATATTATTTAAAATTAATAAGTAATATACATAATTTAATAAACAAAATATTAAACAAATACATATACTAGATAATATATATACTTACTTAATAATCAGTTTTAATAACTATTGTAATAACTTATAAATAAATAAAAATATTATAAATTACAAATTCAACTATAAATATAAAATAATATCATAAAAATAAATGTAATATTTATACAAAACAAATTTTAAAAAATTACAAAAAGAATAGAGAGGTGCACTCGATGAAGTCAGTAGCGCAAAGAGTTCATTAATTGTGTGAATCTTCAGTTCTTTTCTTTAATGTATTCTTTATTTTCCTTTTAAAATACAACGGCACAGCCAACGCGTTTCATTCCCTTTAGTGCCTAGGGAATTTCATCAGGGCATATGATGGATAATCATACAGATGTAATAGTCCTTGGTATGATCGCACCTATAGGACTGGTGCTGAAGGATAATCGCGGTATGATCCCAAAGTATTCCTGAATTGGATTGGCGCACAGTTCCAAGCAGAGTATTTGTCGTAATCTCCGAAGTTAACCACAATGTTAGGCTGGGAAAGTCAATGAATATTTATCCTGGCCCCCTTAAAGGATCGTCGTAGAAAAGGGGGGATCGGAGTACACAGGCTGACGAGTGGCGTCCGGATTGAATACAGTAGTGTTTGTCCCCTGCTCCTACCCACGGAATATTGGAAGGCTTCCAATATTCCGTGGGGAGGAGCAGGGGACTGCTGCGACCTTATCACAGTTCTCGCACCCTACAAACACTACTGTATTCAATCCGGCGCCACTCGTCAGCCTGTGTACTCCGATCCCCCCTTTTCTACGACGATCCTTTAAGGGGGCCAGGATAAATATTCATTGACTTTCCCAGCCTAACATTGCGGTTAACTTCGGAGATTACGACAAATACTCTGCTTGGAACTGTGCACCAATCCAATTCAGGAATACTTTGGGATCATACCGCGATTATCCTTCAGCACCAGTCCTATAGGTGCGATCATACCAAGGACTATTACATCTGTATGGTTATCCATCATATGCCCTGATGAAATTCCCTAGGCACTAAAGGGAATGAAACGCGTTGGCTGTGCCGTTGTATCTTAAAAGGAAAATAAAGAATACATTAAAGAAAAGAACTGAAGATTCACACAATTAATAAACTCTTTGCGCTACTGACTTCATTGAGTGCACCTCTCTGTTCTTTTTGTAATATTGCTCTGACAGACATCCTTGGCAGCGGATGGTGAGAGTGGATGCACCAATAACTATTTGGAAACAGAAAAAGTTGATGTGCAAAACCTTGCTCAGCTGCTGTGTGCTTTGGTTTATTGTATAAAAATTTAAAAAAATTAATTTACTTTTAATATTTCTAAAATTAATTATATACTACATTAAGTAAAACAAAACATAACATTTTAAATAACAGAGGAAATAAAATACTATTCCAACTCTCCCAAAATAAAACAGTGAGGAAAATGTTGGATAGCGTAGGGGTAAAAATTACTATTCCCACTCCAGAGAGTGCAACAGTAGGGAAAACGTTGGATAGCGTAGTGGTAAAAATTACTATTCCCACTTCAGAGAGTGCAACAGTAGGGAAAGCGTTGGATAGCGTAGGGGTAAATATTACTATTCCCACTCCAGAGAATGCAACAGTAGGGAAAGTGTTTGATACTGTAGAAGTAAAAATAACTATTCCCACTCCTGAGAGTGCAACAGTAGGGAAAGCATTGGATAGCGTAGAAGTAAAAATGATTATTCCCACTCCAGAGAGTAGAACAGTAGGGAAAGCGTTGGATAGCGTAGGGTAAAAATTATTATTCCCACTCCAGAGAGTGCAACAGTACAGAAAACGTTGATAGCGTAGGGGTCAAAATTACTATTCCCACTCCAGAGAGTGCAACAGTAGGGAAAACGTTGGATAGCGTAGGGGTAAAAATTACTATTCCAACTCCAGAGAGTGCAACAGTAGGGAAAGTGTTGGATAGCGTAGAAGTAAAAATTACTATTCCAACTCCAGAGAGTGCAACAGTAGGGAAAGTGTTGGATAGCTGTAATGGCTGGATTTTCTGTTTAGATGGGATCAGCCCCCAGGGGCCCCTGTGACCCAGCCAAAACGTACTCACCTTCCCTTCTTAGATCGTATTCACAATGAGTAGATATACAGATAAATATACAGGTTGCACCTAAGAATGGGGAATGACAATATACATATACGGATTTTCTACAATATCTTATTCACATCAGTTGGCCTCGCGGTCACCCCGACCCAGACCGTTCTACCCTAGGGCAGATCTGACACACAATCCAGTGTGTCTACACACGGGCCTGCAGAACCCAATGCTCCCTTTTCCAAATTGTTCGCGATCCTGCGAAACTACGCGTCAGTGTCCCTCCTGACGTTCTCACTTATTTAAGCCACAATCTGGTGGATTTACACGTCGGTATCCTTCCCGACGCTCTCATTAACGCCGCATATCAACGACGACCACATTCCTATGAACCATTATTGGGATGATATTTCGGCAATCTACTTGGGACAAAACTAAAATAATAACTTTGAATATGAGTCCAGATTATATAGTGTACTTCTTGCTTTTGGCATCAAAGGTCCACTCACTCCCTCTTTATTCGATTACCATCTACCTGATCGGGATTTCTCATCCGTTCACCTAAATAGCGCTCGACTAGGAATGTCGTTTACCGAGATTGAACATAAGCACCAGGTACACGATAATTCTATATGAATTAGGATATTTATTAACAATAGACATAAATCACATTACTATGCAGCATTACATTTGCAAAGGAAATAAAAGATAAAGGTTAGAGTGCACATACTACAGGTATTGGTCGGACATCACCTGGTTAATGGGAAATCTGGATTCGGCAGTCATCTAGGCTCCTGTCTCGTCTCTGGGTCCTGGCTCGCCTTGCAGTCACCCTCAGCCGTCACAAATACACGTCTGCACCGCTAGGCTCAACCTCGTCTGCTCTCCCTCAGGACCTCGGAACCTTGCTGTTTATTAACTACCGTCTCTCTCTCTCTCTGTATCAGTGCGCTCCGCGCCACTTCTCGTTCAGTCTATCTCAGAGAGTTTCGGTCTTAATTCTTTCTCCGACTTCAAAGATGGCGACTTGTCCACCATGAAAATGAATAATGGCAGAGATGCTAACGGCTAGATGCCGCCTACGGACTAACTGACAAAAAGACTAACACCTTCGCTAATATCAAAGCCCGTTCCTTCATGGAAATTCACGGCCAGTAACCTGCCGCCCACCAAATTCTTGTACCTCCCCGTACCAAGGACACTTTCCCAGCCGGCCGGCCTGAAGTTGTGTCTTCGGAGTGGAGAAAAATACATTCCTTCGATAAGGGTCAGCCTGAACCGGTTCTCTCCAAGCGAACAACAGCTTGAAACTAAAACATTACACTTAACCTAGAAAGCCTTCTCGAGCTACCGGGCAGAAAGCAAAATGGAGTCTGTCTCGTTTAAGGCCTACGGAGCCCATAATATGCATAGCTCCATGAAAAACAGATCGGCATGTTAGCAAATGAGTGAATCATGACTAATACTTATATATCTAACCCCTCACTTAAATTCATAAGCCTTACTCTAAGGAAAATAACACGCAAATGCCTTTATGTATATAAGACAGGGTCCCTGTCTATCGGCCTAATCCCTATGCTATGGGGGTGATAGGCTGGAGTCACTCTCCATCATTCTCCTTCTCCAAAGAGCTAGCAAAAAGACAGCCATAACATTACACCCCTTGACTCCAGTCTATTAACCACAAACTAAATAGAACTAACGTCAGTAGACGAATAATATGAAACAAAACTAACTGATCTACGAGCCTTAGTAAGTCTAAAAAATTGTAATAGGGAAGGGATACACTGAATAAAGCAACAAATTGCTATAAGGATGCAGACAGCAACAATAACCCCTCCCAAAATTTGTCGTAAAAAATGCATGTCAGGGAGCCAGTTAAAAAGCCAGTCAAAGAAACCCTGATCTATGTGTTCTCTAATTTCTGCAGTCAAGTCATGGAGTTTATTAATATGGGATTGGATATCTTTAGAATGGTCAGATAAATTAAAACAGCATAGACCTTCAAATTCAGAGCACTCGTGCCCATGTTTTAACAACAAATAATCAATTGCTGCACGGTTTTGCAAAATAGCTCTACGTTCACCTTGGGAATCTAATAATAAATCTGATAAAACAGTAGATGTTTGGTTGATCGATTTGACCATCCAGCAGGCCATTTTGCCGATTGTTTTGGCATTATAAACGGCCAATGCCGGAACACCAATTATAGAAAAAGCTAAACCAAGATATTCTGATCTAGAAAAAAGATGAACAGAGGAATCACAGTCTTCATGTAATGACATAGAGTCTCGAACAATACGAGAATGGGAAGGGGGATGTGAAGAAAACATTAGCAAACTTAATCTAGTGATGGCACATGGGCCACCAGAAATATTCGCAGGAATATAGGGCCAAGATGAATTCCCGCAGGAAAAGAGCCATCCAGCTGGTAATAACATTGAACGATAATGGCTAGTGGCTACAACTAAACTTTTACAGGTCATATTGTTTTTCACTGAAAGGCACGAATTAGGAAGTCTCTTTGAACATAGCAAACGTTGATGAAATGAAAAAGTAGTAGCGGCTTGGAGTTTCAACCGCAAACACTCAGAAATGGCCTTAGGGTTGCAGGTCATCATGAAACAAAGATCACCAGGGGTAATATTAAAGGTAGTAATTCTGGAATTAATAGGGACATCGAGGTCTGAAAGAAGAGTACATGAGGGACAAAATTCATGGGCCGCGAAATCGCCCAGAATAACATTAGGTCGGGCATTGGATACATTAAACACATGATGCAAAGTTTCAGTAGATGCAGGGACAGCCACCAAACAGGTCGATAAAATGTCAGTGACGGACTTCATGGGGGTAAGGCAAAAATGCGGAGAGTTCGTCACCCGCTTCGCGAGTGTAATCCAAAAATTCGACGAGGTGCGCCACGCGGACCGCGCGGCTATTATTATCCCATCACTCGGCGTCGGTGGATCCTCTCCTCTCCCGGCGTAGCAAGCCAAAAGGAGTCCAACGCCGACACATCCCGCAGCAGCAGTCCAAAGAATGATCTGAAAGAATACAAACACAGGCCTTAATCATTCTCGTAAGTAACATTTATCAGCTGGGACAGCTTCCCAGCCATCTTTCCCTGGCTTCATCACCAAAACGGTGTTGTCATGACCGGTCGCAATAATATCAGCCTGTTCAGGAGGATTTTTAGGCGATTGCACCCACATTTTAGCTCCAGGAAGATCAGATGATCCGAAGCCTTTTTGTCCTCGCACAGTTAGCAACGTCGGGGCAGAGCCTTTCTTGATCTCACCACTGAAGACAGGCATAATCAGTAACTGAGCAACACGGTCAGACTTTTTGATCAATAAGTCAGTCTCACTGCTATTAAGCAAGAGAACCTTAATCTCTCCCTGATAATCACTGTCAATCACTCCTCCGAGTACTTGTACACCTTTCAGGGCCTGGCCAGATCTAGGGGCAATTAATCCAAAACTACCGGCAGGTATAGAGACACCAATGCCAGTTTCAACAATGATTCGATCTTTTCCTGGGAAGTGTGCATCATTTAATGCATGCAGGTCGAGGCCTGCGGAACCTGGGGTTGCTCTACATGGAGCCAAAGCACCGGGGGTAATTTCCCAATATGTGACAGTGGTCGCAACAGAATTAGGTTTTGCATCAACATGTGGAGGAAACAAACGCATCAAAGGAGATTCAGCATGTAACAAAGGACGATTATTTAAAATCAATAAGGCTTGAAGTAGGACATCTCTCCACTGGCTGTAACGGTCATCAGTCAACTTGCGCAACTGTTCTTTCAACAAGCCATTCATTCTCTCAATCAGTCCTGAAGCTTGTGGATAATATGGAATATGAAACACCCAGTCTATATTATTCTCTATACAGAATTCCTGCACCAATCTTCCACGAAAGTGGGATGCATTGTCCGATTGAATCTGGAATGGGACACCATAGTACAAAATAATTAGCTCCAGGGTTTTAATTGTATTCACTTGGGTAGCATTCTTGCAAGGGAAAGCGACCAAAAGGCCACTATAAGTATCAACCACTGTACAAATGTATTGACAATTTCTGCTCATGGGGAGCGGACCAATATAATCAATCTGCCAAATTTGGGCGGGCAATTTACCTCGATGTAAGTGGCCTCGAACAATTTGAGGCACCTCTTTCTTTCTAGAATGCTGGCAAATGGGACAATGTAGAATGGCATCTTTAATTAAAGAAAAGGGAATATGAATTCCTCTATCAGCAGCCCACCTGTTAGTGGCTTTCTCTCCAAAATGTCCTGCTTTCTGATGGGCCCATTTCGCCAATCCCGCCAAATCAGAATCTTGCATGTCAACCAGTGCCTCAGAAATTTTAGACTGTTCATCTGCAATATTATGGAAAAATTTGTCAAGGGAGTCGATTGGAGTATGAGCATCCACGTGAAAGATTGTTACAGTACTCTGCGGAAGCAGTTCCCAAATATCTTGCCACAACTCTTTACCCCACAACTCTTTAGAATGCAATTCCCAATTATGCGAGTGCCATGTCGGCAGCCACACCGCTAGTCCATTTGCAGTGGACCAAGAATCAGTGAAAATATGACATGTACCTGGTAACTCCTGTTTCAAAACTTGGTAAACCGCATAGAGTTCAGCATATTGACTACTCTTACCGTCTCCAGTTGTGCTCAATAATTTCTGTGTAATCGGGTTATAGGAGACAGCTTTCCAATGTCTCTTGTCACCAATGAACTTCGCAGAACCATCCGTAAACCACACATGTTTCCTATCCTCCGCGGACAGATCATCAAATGATTTACCCCACTTCACGGGAGACTCCTGCACTACGGGAACCGAACACTCACTTTCAGCCTCATTGGAGGGCGCCTGCGCCACTCGCTCATGTAAAACCGCCACACCTTTCGGACCCACACGTGCCCTGTCCTGAATGTACCATTTCCATTTAATCACACTAGCCTCCTGAGCATGTCCAATTCGATGGGACTTCGGTGAACTCAAAACCCACTGCATGATGGGAATTTCAGGCCTCAAAATCACAGCCTGGCCTAAAGTCAATTGCTCGGTATCCACCAGAGCCCAGTAACAAGCAAGCAACTGTTTTTCAAAAGGTGAGTAACGCTCACCAGCCTCTGGTAACTTTTTGGTCCAAAAACCTAATGGCACTTTTTGTCTGCCCTGCTTTTGCCACAAACTCCAATTGGCATACAGACCTTCCACGGACACATTCAAATCCACATCACCGTCACTCACAGGCCACAAATCCAAAGCATACTGAATAGCTTCTTTAGCCAAATTAAAAGCAGTCTGTTGAGGTTCGCCCCATTCAAACGCATTCTTTTTACGAGTGACTCGATACAATGGAGCCAAGATCTGACTCAAATGGGGAATATGCTGACGCCAAAATCCAAACAATCCGATAAAGGATTGTGCCTCTTTCCTATTTCTGGGAACAGCAAAATCAAGTATTTTTCGTTTAACCTGTGGAATCACCTCTCTGTGACCCTCATGCCAATTAATTCCTAGAAATTTTACAGCTTGGGATGGAGTTTGTAATTTGTCAGGGTTAATTTCCCAACCTTTTGCTCGCAAACAGTCAATGATCTGATCTAAATGAGACTGTACCTGGTCTTGCGTTTCACCTTGAATCAAAATGTCGTCAATATAATGACAAATCTGAACTTGTGGAGTCGTGGGCACTTCAGACAAATGTTCCGCCACCAGCCGGTGACAGATCGTAGGACTATGTACATAGCCTTGAGGAAGACTCCGGAACGTCATTTGACGTCCATTCCATGTAAAACTGAATTGTTCCTGGCATTCGGGGGCAATCGGAATTGAAAAGAAAGCATTAGCAATGTCAATGGAAGCATACCACGTACCTGGATGCTTTTGAATTCTCTCAATCAATGTAACAATGTCAGGCACTGCAACAGTCAATTTAGGTGTATGTTTATTCAATTCTCGATAATCAACAGTCATGCGCCAAGAGTTGTCACTTTTGCGCACGGGCCAAACAGGATTATTCCAAGCAGATGTGACCGGAGTAATGACTCCCGCGTCAACCAAATCCTGAATCGTAGCTGTAATTTCTTCATGACCACCCGGGATGCGATATTGTTTCTGAGAAATCACTTTCGTAGCTAAAGGGATCTTAACAGGTGGCATGCGTAAACGGCCAACCCGTACGGGTCTGGTCGAAATGTACTGTCTAGTACCAAATTGATAATAACCATCATCCAAATGCAAAGTCATACCTTTCAAAATGTCAATTCCAATAATGTATTCCAAAAGTGGCACAACCAACACAGAGTATTCTCTACGAGGAATTCTACCAATTTTAATTTCAAGTGCAGTTTGAACTGCGGGTGTTTCTTTACCACCCAGACCGGTAATTGTGAAAGATTGTCCATGAAATTTTCTTGACTTACCATGAATTAAAGTGGCCTCCGCCCCAGTATCAACTAACGCTCGGGCCCTTTGGATATTACGATGTTTCCAAAAAATCTCAATATCTACATAGGGTCTGTAATCTCTGTGGGCCCACCTGCGTACCGGAGCTTGACCTATTTCCTAGTCATTTTTCCTGCGTTCCGTCAACCAAGACAGATCAGGGTAAATGTTCTCAGTTTTCTTGGGTATCAGAATTTCTTGTTCATATCCGTCTCCAGTACGAAACGGATTAGTATCGGGTTCAAAAAGTTGTGAGTTACGATCAGAGAGTCTGTTACGATCCTCCCTCTTTCTTACGTCAGGGGAATAACTCCTTGCATCTCTACGTCTGCTAGAGCCACGATCATCTCTTCCTCTCTCACGATCATCCTCTCTCCCCCTCCCATCACTACGGCGGGGGGAACCACCACGTTCATGGCGCCGATCATCACGGCGATCAGAATTCACACGTCGTCTCTCATCACCACTGTCATCCGAACCGCGATCATACTCATTCTTTCGCACACGACGGGCACCTTCCTTTCGATCCAAACCACGCTTACGAAACATATCCCATAGGATATTATTAGGTTCACCATCAATCTCTTCCCTTTTGACACCATCAGCAATGAGAGCAAGAAACATGTCACGTCTAGAGAACTTATAGTCCCCACCAGTACGACCCTCAGGTCGGGATTGTCTTTCAGGTTTAAACCATTCACCCAGCTCACCAAGCTGACGAACAGACTCGAGCACAGCAGACAAAGGATTGCCAGTTTGGTTAATCAATAATGTCATCATGACCTGCTTATAAGCAACAGGAGAAGTACGTATAATGCGGTTACGCACAGAAGATGTTAAAAGACCATCCAATAACCTGTCAGCAGTACTAAGGAAGATACACGTTTTCATGACTTCTTCCTTTAAACGTTGCGACGCATCGCGCAGAGTATACCACGGCTTTTCATCAGAGGGCCAATCAGACTCAGTTGGATATTTATGATTACAGCCATCAGACGCAAGCTGGAGCAAAGAAGTTTGGACATTACCATTATAATTCCGAAAATGGTCCTGAATAGTAGAATCAGAACTCAAAGAGCAAAATCGTAAGCAATCAACAGCATCGAGCATAATACCGGAAGCGCCAAGCTCATAAAGACGCACCATCCAGGTAAGCAAGGTCTCACCAGGCCGTTGTTTAAATCGTTGCAGGATGTCACTGATCTCCTGCTGAGTAAAATCTTCAATACAGTCAAGAGCGATACCACCCGGATTACCAGGGGCTTGTTGTAATTTCCGTCGAAAGATCGGGTGAGCAGAAACTGCGGGAAGAGCTTCCGAGGAAGCCCGCATCTTAGATTTAACAGAACAATCAGGGCAAGCTACGTCATCCGCACGGGAAGAACGAGCACGGTCACCATCGGTAGTCAAATCAATGCACGAAGCAGATTTACAATCACGTCCAGAGCGAGAAGACTCGCGCTTGTCACCCTCCTCTGCCGAGGAGTCAGAAGTATGAGAATCCCAGATATTACCGTCCCACTCATCGGGGTTCCAATCCATTCCAGCTTTTGCTACAACCATACGCACTTTGCGTGAAGACACACGTCCACGACGATGTTTATACTTATATCGTGCAATACGGACCGCAGCCCTTTCGGCAATGGTCTGATATGTCTCAAGTTTATCGGCAAGCAATTTATTTTGACAACGCAACAAAGTGTGCGCATTTTGCAACTCGACACACTGTCCTTCCGAATCTTTAAACTGTTTCTGTAGTTGCACAAACCTCTCATGCAATATTCTGTATGCATTAAGAATAATCCACCCTCTGCGTCCTAAAATAGGAAGCTCATCACCCTTCACTACTGGTGCTTTCTGTAGGCACGAAATCACATCAGCAGGCTCCGCCTGCTCCAAGAATGAAGACCAATTTTCACTCAAACCAGTAGAATCAGCCCACTCACGGGCCAAAGCCTCGTAAGGCGTAGACTCCCAGCCGGGAATCTGGATCGGTAATTTAAAAACCGACGGTGATTTTTTCGCAAACATAATGACACACAAAAAATTATATACACAATTATAAACAAAATTTTATACGTACAAGCCGAGCGCAAACCAACGAGATGAAAACAACACAATGCACACAGGCTTCGTAAACAGTTCGTGACGCCAGATGTAATGGCTGGATTTTCTGTTTAGATGGGATCAGCCCCCAGGGGCCCCTGTGACCCAGCCAAAACGTACTCACCTTCCCTTCTTAGATCGTATTCACAATGAGTAGATATACAGATAAATATACAGGTTGCACCTAAGAATGGGGAATGACAATATACATATACGGATTTTCTACAATATCTTATTCACATCAGTTGGCCTCGCGGTCACCCCGACCCAGACCGTTCTACCCTAGGGCAGATCTGACACACAATCCAGTGTGTCTACACACGGGCCTGCAGAACCCAATGCTCCCTTTTCCAAATTGTTCGCGATCCTGCGAAACTACGCGTCAGTGTCCCTCCTGACGTTCTCACTTATTTAAGCCACAATCTGGTGGATTTACACGTCGGTATCCTTCCCGACGCTCTCATTAACGCCGCATATCAACGACGACCACATTCCTATGAACCATTATTGGGATGATATTTCGGCAATCTACTTGGGACAAAACTAAAATAATAACTTTGAATATGAGTCCAGATTATATAGTGTACTTCTTGCTTTTGGCATCAAAGGTCCACTCACTCCCTCTTTATTCGATTACCATCTACCTGATCGGGATTTCTCATCCGTTCACCTAAATAGCGCTCGACTAGGAATGTCGTTTACCGAGATTGAACATAAGCACCAGGTACACGATAATTCTATATGAATTAGGATATTTATTAACAATAGACATAAATCACATTACTATGCAGCATTACATTTGCAAAGGAAATAAAAGATAAAGGTTAGAGTGCACATACTACAGGTATTGGTCGGACATCACCTGGTTAATGGGAAATCTGGATTCGGCAGTCATCTAGGCTCCTGTCTCGTCTCTGGGTCCTGGCTCGCCTTGCAGTCACCCTCAGCCGTCACAAATACACGTCTGCACCGCTAGGCTCAACCTCGTCTGCTCTCCCTCAGGACCTCGGAACCTTGCTGTTTATTAACTACCGTCTCTCTCTCTCTCTGTATCAGTGCGCTCCGCGCCACTTCTCGTTCAGTCTATCTCAGAGAGTTTCGGTCTTAATTCTTTCTCCGACTTCAAAGATGGCGACTTGTCCACCATGAAAATGAATAATGGCAGAGATGCTAACGGCTAGATGCCGCCTACGGACTAACTGACAAAAAGACTAACACCTTCGCTAATATCAAAGCCCGTTCCTTCATGGAAATTCACGGCCAGTAACCTGCCGCCCACCAAATTCTTGTACCTCCCCGTACCAAGGACACTTTCCCAGCCGGCCGGCCTGAAGTTGTGTCTTCGGAGTGGAGAAAAATACATTCCTTCGATAAGGGTCAGCCTGAACCGGTTCTCTCCAAGCGAACAACAGCTTGAAACTAAAACATTACACTTAACCTAGAAAGCCTTCTCGAGCTACCGGGCAGAAAGCAAAATGGAGTCTGTCTTGTTTAAGGCCTACGGAGCCCATAATATGCATAGCTCCATGAAAAACAGATCGGCATGTTAGCAAATGAGTGAATCATGACTAATACTTATATATCTAACCCCTCACTTAAATTCATAAGCCTTACTCTAAGGAAAATAACACGCAAATGCCTTTATGTATATAAGACAGGGTCCCTGTCTATCGGCCTAATCCCTATGCTATGGGGGTGATAGGCTGGAGTCACTCTCCATCATTCTCCTTCTCCAAAGAGCTAGCAAAAAGACAGCCATAACAATAGCGTAGGGGTGAAAATTACTACTCCCACTCCAGAGAGTGCAACCGTAGGGAAAGCGTTGGATAGCGGGAGGGTAAAAATTATTATTTCAACTCTAGAGAGTGCAACAGTAGAGATAGTGTTGGATAGCGTAGGGGTAAAAATTACTATGCAAACTCCAGAGAATGCAACAGTAGGGAAAGCGTTGGATAGCGTAGGGGTAAAAATTACTATTCGCACTCCAGAGAGTGCAACAGTAGGGAAAGCGTTGGATAGCGTAGGGGTAAAAATTACTATTCCAACTCCAGAGAGTGCAACAGTAGGGTAAGCAGGCCCGGACTGGCAATGCCGGGCACCGGGCAATCCCCCGGTAGGCTGCCAGGGGTGGGGGGCGGTTTTTGGCCGGAGGGCCGTTTTTTTTGCTAAAGGCTGATTTTTTGTACGCTAAGTACAGTAGTCACTTACCTACTACTGTACTTTGCTGCGTGCCTGCGTTTCACTCTCTCCTACCTCCAAGTCCGTGCAGAAAAAAAGTGCAATTTAAGGAATCTGCTGGATAAATAATGCATTGCAAGCAACAGTGCCATTTTAGGGGGTGGGTGGGTTGCGTGCGCACGCAGATGCCTCCACCGCCGCATCTGCGCGGCCTGCTTTTGATCTTCAGTTCACGCACTTAGGGGGGGGGCGGGCGCGGCCGTTGGAGGTGACACATGCGCATTGGGGCTCGCGCAGGACCGTGACGACGAGAGGCCCTCTCTTTTGCCACCCATAATTTAATTATTTCTAGCCCCACCCCGCCCTCCCCTGTCCCAGTGTCCCTGTTGCCGAATGTCTGCTAGTGCTGGCCGCCGGCCGCCAGGTGAGTGTTGTTTCTATGTTTGCAATCTCCCATGCCCTGACCTGGACTTGTACTAGACTGTGAAGGAGGCAGTGGGGCCTCATTACCGTGCGAGTCGAATCCCGGACCGCACACATTCCCATGTGATAGTCATCGCAGCTGGAGGCCTGTAAAGGTCCATCACAGCACTCACTCAGGTATCTCAAAGTATACCTTTTAGAGGCAGAGCACGTCTTTATTCCTAGGCTATAATAGTACACTACAGCTTAGTCACAGCCTGCTGCTCGCAGTTGCGTTCAGGGTCAAGGCTGCGCTTCAGTACCAGGCAGGGGCCAGGTAGGAGCTGTTGCGGGCAGAGCGGATTCAAATTAAGCACTGGCTAGACTTTTTGGTATGACCGTGTACTACTCTGCGCAGTGCTGCCCTTAATACATTTAGGAGGCACGCGAAGGTCAGGCCGGGGGGAAGGGCCAGGGGGAGGGGGAAGGGGAGGGTGGGGGGGCTTGGGGTTGCTGAGTAGTCCCTGCCCTGGGTTCACGTAACAACACGGCGTCACTCATGACTGCTAAAGTGTGTTTATTTTATGAGAGAGGGGAGCCTGGTACTGGTAGTTAAGTTTCTCCTGAGCTGGGCGGGGCCACGGTGGAGTTACACGTTTATTTAGTTTTATTAATTTTAGTGGCAGCCACTACTCTCACCGCACTGCCTGTGCCCACTTGCTCATTGTGCCTTATCATGCTGCTGTCCTGCGACCGGACTTAGTCGGAAACGAAAGGTCGCATTTACCATTATAGACTGACAGTGTTATCACGGAGAGGCTGCTGTGTGGGTCACTGAAGTATTAATCGTCTTTCTAACTTTACAGCCTGATAGACACTGAGCCTGTAGCTCTGCTCACTGCTCTCCCAGGCTCAGGGTGGTACCGCCGCGTGTTAGGCTCCATTCAGCTCTTTATTCATTTATTTAATTAAAGCACTAACTACAATTTAAATATAATTTCGGGCCCTGACTGAGGGCCTCCAGTCCATGGGCGACCTCTCAGTGCTACTCTGCTGTGGAGGACATTGCGCGCACTGACACCAGGCAGGAATTTAAGTCCTGGTGTGCCACTGCTGCCTTCCCAGTCCCTGGTCCCCAAGCAGAGATTCCCGTGGTCTGGGCAGGCCTGTCATACAAAGCATTCTTAACCTGCCCTGGCTCCACGTGTGTTCCGGAAATGATCTGGGCACTTGTGTCCGTCCAGACAAGCGATGTGTTGTATTATTTGAAGAGGCACAGCAGACCACAGCCTGTGACTTCTTGATGACCTGAACTAGCAGCTGGGAAGGTAGATTCTGCAGCCTGTCAACTCTTTAATGCAGCACTGAGCCCCCAAAGTCAAGAGAGGCCCAGCGTCTGCTGCTATTAGAGCAATGCCAGCACCAATTCAGGCGATTGGCAATTTAGCAGAACCCATTATTCCCAATAGTTGGTTAGTGTCCTGTGCAGAAGGGGCTCTCAATCCGTGCCCACAGAGTGACTTCTGCAGTTGGGAGAGTGATGTATAGTTGTGAAATGGTGCACGCAGTACTTTAAATGAAAACATACAAAAAGTGCTGTTGTTACTTATCCACAATACATATTTCCTCCTCTGGAGTGGTTCTCCCATTAAATCTTACAGCATTGCTGAGAATTATAGATGCCCCCCCATTTAAATGAAAGTAGTGCAGGTACTCAGTACCACTTACCATCTGCCCAGTTACAGCAATAGTTTACAGGAGGTCATCTGGATTTAATGATCACTCTGGTAAGGTATTGTAGCATGGAATGGCAATTTTACACTGGGTGGAGACATGTCCATGATCTGCTTTACTGTAGTGCTATCAAGCATAAAGTGTAGGATTAGAGGAAATTATGCTAGTGTATGAGAGCGTTTTGAAGAGTAGAGTTGGTGTTTTGAAGGAGTATGTGCGTGGGAGAAAGCTGAAGGATGTGGTATTGTTTTTTGGCACATGTCAAGGAGGACTGACCCTCCATTACCGATGCTTTGCAGCAGTTTAAAGATAATCTTAGAGGTTCTCGTTGCTCAATTGGGTGAAATTTATATATTTCCCTCATTGCCGTTGCTTGATTTATGTTCGCGAGAAAGTGTCACTCCTAGTCGTTGAATGTCACTCATAATTACAGTGAAATTCTGAAAATGTCACACATATGTAATCTGAAACCTTGGTAGCTAAGCATGAATGGTACTGAGTGCGAATGTACGTGTAAAAATATGTTTGTGACTGCTACAGCCTGTGAGTGGAAGTGTGAGCAAATGGGAGTGTGTGGGTTAGTGTGAATGAGGGTGCGGACCAATGTAGGAAAATGCCAGCATGCCCGAAAGCCTCCGTGTTTGTACGCTGTGTGAGAGAGGGATTGCCTCCATGGGCGCAAATGTGTGAACGTTGGTATTCATGAATGGTACTGAGTGCGAATGAATGTGTAAAATTATGTTTGTGACTGCTACAGCCTGCTGTGAGTGGAAGTGTGAGCATATGGGAGTGTGTGGGTGAATGGAAGTGCGATTGAAGTGAAGTGTGCTCACACTGAAGGGTAGTCGTGTGTAAGACAGCTATTGAGTGGGAATGTGAGTGCGTCGTGTGAACAAATGCAGGTGTGAGGAAGTGATCTGTAAGAACGCAGGCATCGGGCCTGCGCTTAGGCATCAGGGAAGCAGTAGGAAGCCGGGGAAGGGAGAATGGGGTCCTTGCACAGGAACGGACATAAGGGGGCTCATGCTGCGGTACCATCTATCATTAATTGACATACTTGCTACCATCATCAGGCTTTATGAGATGACCATGATGAAAGCAGAAAGTTTTCTCCTCTCCTAAATGGTCACACCACTACAGCGAATGCTGGTTCACACAATAATTCCTTATCAGTTCACTAAGAAAATAATACCCTTGAAACCTTGTGAACGCCCTGCTTGCCCAGGTGTATACCCAAGGAAGGCAGAAGCAAGTGTAGCTGAAAGGGGCCCCATGTCGAGGCATGTTCGTATGAAGGGCTGCAAGTTTCAAAGGGTCCCCTATACTCAGGTATGAGCACCAGAAGTCATGGGTGGGGGTGGTTAATGTATGGATTAGACTCTTGCCCTTCTGCAGCAGCAGAATGCCTTTCTTGCCTAGGCTGGTGTCCCTTTGTGGTGCGTGTTTTCCGCGCGCTCAGCACATGCCCCTTTCGATGCAGTCTCTCAGCACATATTCCTGAGGGTGCTGCAGGAAGAGGGTCATTGCCCAGGTACACTCAGGTATGGACACCATGGATAGCTAAAGCAAATAAAGGGAATGGAGAGTTCTTCTGGCACAGGTATGGACAGCAGCAGAATGGGACACACAACCATATACTGGCCGTCTATGACATACCGTGTTGTCCCCCATGATCACATACACCACCAGGTTGGTGCTTTCTCTGACTGCCCTCAAATTAGACCTCCCCAGTAGATATACCCACCTCAGTGTACGCTTGCCCTGCCAAGGCTTCAGCTGACCCTGCACGGGTGGAAACGCACTCACGGCGCCTGCCTCCTGTGGCTGCCTAGCCGGTCTGAGGCACACTTGGCATGCACAGCGCGGACGCTCGAAGTGTGAGGGGGCTGTGAGAAGGAGTCCTGCGCGCGGTGCCACACGCTTCGAGGAAGGTTATGTGGTTGTACATGCTGAAGCAGCTCATTGATTGATTCAACAATATAATCTATGATCTGCCCCGAAACAGTTGCTTCTATTTCCGCACTGCTGTTTATCTCATGAGTACTGCTATCTCGCTCAGGCCGGCAGTCAAATATGTAATCAAACAAATACGCAAAATCTATAGCAGTTTTACACTGACTCACTCCATTTTGCCTTCCACTACAAATTGATATAACGAGACCATCATGCTACAGTAAGGAGAGTCTGAAGCCAGAGCACATGTATCACTTAAGAGGCATTGATTGGTACAGGTACCGTACAGAAGCAGAAAAACCCGCAGCCTCGTAGAAATAACACCGGCCTTCGGCGTTGTAGTTTCTACCTAATTTTTCAAAACGTTCCCATTACAGTTTGCATTGCATTGCATGCTCATCCATCTCGTTGCTATCTCTGAATAATTATAAAACTGATCTGTTTAGAATGGGACCAGATTTACCGCACCACACTAACTGCCCACCACTGCGACCCCCCGCAACACACAAGATCACTGAATTGTACTGATAAAGCAGAAGATAATTGTATGTTATGGTTACAAGGCCAGTGTCATGTGTCTAAAACCCAGTGACGCCATTAAAGCCAGGAAATGCTGGGGAGGAGGCAAAGGAAAGGGGGGGGAATAATGGAAATTTGGGGGGAGGTAGTAGGGGGAGATAACAAGAAAGACGTTGTGTTCACTCATAAGCTTGATAAAGGATCCATTTTGCCCTTTATAAGAAGGTCCATGTACACCATTGTACAGTAACCCAGGTCTGTGAGGTGCAGCACTCATAGATATTTCGTGCAAGAGAGTTCTCAAAATGCATTTTTGAGAAAATTCATGCAGGGGCCCCACTGCTTCTCAAACTGTTGCGGCTAATGTAGCTGAGATCTTCTCCAAGATCAGGGTGTGGTACAGCTTGTGACGCCAGCCAATATCTTCCGGCATGTCGCCCATAACCCAATGACAGTTCACTGTTTGCATGTGCATTACAGATGCCCAAGTTGTAGGCGTTGAAACAGCTGGGCGGAAAAGGAGAAGCTCCAGAAAAAGTCCCAGCACCATTAGCACATGTAAAATGTTTTTTAGATCCATATTGTTCATACTGACTGCTGAGACATGGTTAGATAAGTTCCTGTCGTCCTCAGATTACTCCAAATTGAAATCCAGTTTCATCTGCTTTATTACATCAAAACAGGCGATTTTTGTTGGCTCTTCCACCACTAACCAGTGCTAAAGTGCTTGCGCTTTTTCCTTTCAAACATGGTAAAATTGGCTTACACCAAATTGGCAATTTTAATTTACTTGGTAGTCCCCAGAATGTGGTTTCTACATGTACCCAGGGACTGTACATTAAATGCTGCTAGTGAACCTGCAACACTTATTGTGCCACCCACGTAAGTAGGCTGTTTAAAGATGTGTCATGTCAAGGCCAGGGCCTTTGTGATAATTTTTCCTGCTTTCTGGCCAGGGTGCCATTTGAGACATTTCCATGCCTTCTGACAGCCAGGGTGCTTATGTGTGTTGTTTCCATGCTTTCTGGCCTGGGTGCTTGATTATGTGTGCTATTTCCATAGTTTCTCGCCTCAGTGACCTGGAGCTAGAGGCTCATGTGTGACATTTCCATGCTTACGTCCTGGGTGCTTATGTGTGACCTTAGCATGCTTACTGGCCTGGTGGTGTGACCAGGCCTGGGTCAGTCCCTAGGTGCTTATGTGTGACATTTCCACAGTTTCTGGCCTCAGTCAGTGGCCTGTGTGCTCATGTGTGACATCACATCAGTGCTTAATGTGTGACAACATGAGTAACAATTTACTATGCTTTAAAAGTTAATGCAATCTAATATGTAATGAAAATTGTGTTAAAAAATGTTTTGTTTTGGCCTTTTTATCTCTCAATTTTTTTGGGGGGGGACAAGTTCAACCCCCCAAACTACCCCCTAGTAGTGGTTGCTCACTGCGCTTGCTCGCTACACACCATATGGGGGGGCTGGTCTCACTTTTACTTTGTTCTCTTTGATTCACTACTTGTGTCTATTTTTGGTGCTCTCTGAAAGAATGTCTATGGGTACATAGGACTAGGTGGATAACCTGGTGCTCTTTAAGGTCATCATCTACTATTTACTGTGCTTTGAAAGTTGATAAAATTGAATATGTAATGAAAAATATGCTGTAAAATTCACCATTTTGGTCTGTCGTTTTCCAAACCCCCCTAATAGCGGTCGAGCTCGCTCGCTGCGCTCGCTCGCTACGCGCCGGACGGGGGCTGGTCTGCTGAAATTTTCCAGGGCTGCTTTCAGTTCCCAGTCCGGCCCTGAGGGTAAGCGTTGGATAGCGTAGAGGTTAAAATTACTAATCCAACTCCAGAGAGTGCAACAGTAGGGAAAGTGTTGGATAGCTGGTGGCAGTCCCTAAAATCTCGAAGATTCGGATGGGCGGCCGTTCCTTCGGATTTACTGCAGCCAAACTGTGAAATTCCTTACCTTTGTCTTTAAGGAGCGCTGGGGAACTTTCCTCCTTTAAAAAAGGATTGAAAACTCACCTGTTTCCTAGGATAGTGTAAACATCGTGGCTGTGTAACATCGCGTATGGTCTAAAAGAGTCAAAGCGCCAGGATGCCCTTTGGGTGACAGGTAGCGCTATACAAATACGTGATACATACATACATAGCGTAGGGGTAAAAATTACTATTCCAACTCCAGAGAGTGCAACAGTAAGGAAAGTGTTGGATAGCGTAGGGGTATAAATTACTATTCCAACTCCAGAGAGTGCAACAGTAGGGAAAGTGTTGGATAGTGTAGGGGTAAAAATTACTACTCCAACTCCAGAGAGTGCAACAGTAGGGAAAATGTTGGATAGCGTAGATATTAAAAATAACATACTTATAAATAAATTTATATTTTTAAATATTAAAAATATTATTTATTAAATAAATCTAAACCATTTACAAATACCAATAAATAATTATTTAAAAAATAATCACCAATTAATAATTAATATCCAATACATTAATTACCAATACACAAATATAAATTTAATAACTACCTAATTACATGTCAAATACTTTACACACTATTCTTCCTATGAGCACACAACAAACACCAATAATAAAATAATACACTTAACATAATTACCAAATAATAAATTAATAAGAATGAATTACCAATTAATACATATTAATTACCAATTAATTATTAATTAACAATATTTTAATTACCAAAAACAATTAATAAAAAACTTATTACTTAATTACATTTAAATTACTTCTGACCCTATCCCCCTGTAAACCCATAACCCACTACAGAGCATAATTATCAATTAATAAATTAATTAAAATATATTACTAATTAACAACAATTAATTACCTATTAATTAATAATTACTTTATAATTCCTAATAAATTACTAATTAATTTACTATAATTATATTTCTTCCCACCCTATTCCCCTGTAAACCCATAACCCACTACAAAACATAATTATCAATTAATCAAATAATTAAAATAAATTACTAATTAATAAAAATAATTACCTATTAATTAAAAATTAATTTATAATTCCTAATAAATTAATAATTATTTAGTATAATTAAATTACTTCCCACCCTATTCCCCTATAAACTCACAACCCGTTACGGTACTAAAATACAAAATTAACTTAAATTACATTAAAAAAGAAATAATACATATTAAATACATAATAATATACATAAAAATTATATAAAAATCGATATTAGTAACATCTATATTACTAACATAGATATTAGTAACATCGATATTACTGACATATATATTAGTAACATCGATATTACTTACATAGATATTAACAAAATCTAGGTTACTTACCTTCGATATTACTTACATTCGATATTACTTACCTTCGATATTACTACTTCGATATTATTGTACTTCGATATTAACAATTCGATATTTTGACTGCCTACCATCTCCAGGATGCCAGCTCCAGCATTTTGCCATAGGTGTTTCCTTATGTCAAGTATTACTTCCACTATTTCAGGGTCTGCATTTTTCCTTGGGTGCCCACCCTTACGCCAAGAAATACCTCCAATGTCCCAGCAAAGGCACTTTGCCCTTGGCGCCTCATAACAAGAAGTTTTTCCAGAATGCAAGTACCAGCATTTTTCCACAGGCCAAGAGTTACTTCTAATATATCAGCGTCTGCATTTTACCATGGTGGCCCTTTCTTATGCAAGAGTTATCTCCAATATGCCAGCTGCCCCATATTACATGGTATGGCGCTATAAGACTGTAACTATATTGAGCATGCCATGGAGGGCGGCAGACTCACCATAATAAACAAGGAAATAAACACAATCTTACTCAATTGCACTGGCACTCTCTTACTCAAACTTACTCCCTCTCGCAATCACTCTCTTACCCGACTCTCACTGTAACTCACACTTTCTCACTCATACCCACTCCCACTCACAGTTACACACAAACATACTCATACTTACTGGTTCCCACTCTCACTCCCACACACAAACACACACACTCACCCCTTCACACTTGCTCTAGGCCCTGGTGCAACTGTACCTGCTGCACCATTGACAGCTACACCCATAACTCACTTCCACGCCCTCTTACAATCTCCAATCACTCACTTCTTATAACACACTCAACCTCCTTCAACAACTCCGTTGCACAGATACTTATTTATACACTTTCTCAAACTCCGATTTCGACGCACTTTCACTGTGATTGACACCCTCAAACACATTCACACACACTCTCACTCAATCTCAGTCACTGATAATCACTCAAAAACGCACACATGTACAGAGATTTTATTTTTACTTTCCCTGTTTCCTTACCTGGTAACTTGGAAGGTCGATGCCAGCAGCAGAATCCGGTGCTGGACATTAGAATCAGCAATTGATGAGTCCCAATGAGAAGCCAGACAGAGCAACAAGGGCGGGTTTGAAAAGGAGAAGACCCACATCAATCCCTCTGCAAGCTTCTTGGTAGGACTGGAAGCTTGGCCATTTAAGTGCCTGTGACAGAGCAGGGGATCCTGCCCTTTCTGCTCTGTGTGGCTTCTCAGGAATGCATTGATGTGAGCCCTGACAGCCCCAGTTTAGCAGATATTATACGCTGTCTGGGACATGCACAGTATTTCTGCTAAATAAAATTAATTGTGCCTATGTGAGGGGACTGTAGTTGAACTATGACCCTCACATGTGCAATTCAGACATCCTGCTAGAGTGATGAGCTTAAACAGCAGTCCTTAGCTGGATCATTGCTCAGCCTCCTCCTCCTGTCATCAGGAGCTTGCTGCAGAGGCTGAGAGGTCTGATCTGTGCACTAACACCATTCATGAAACACGAAACATGTGTTTTCAGCAACACTACTCAGTTAAATATATAGCAGCAGAGGCAGGGGGCAGAGAGTGGTGCCTCATAGGAGGCAGGGCTACGCTTCGAAGCATGTGGGAATGAGCCGCTGTTGTAGAAATCACTCCTGCTGTGGTCACAATTTGTGTCTGAATTCGAATGTGTAATAGGCTTGTTGTGACCCAATTGACTTTAAACTGTGGACTCAGAACAACTTACATAAGTCCTGATCACAAGGGGATACTAATGTACAGCTGTTGCTTGGCTCAGAGGGTGATAAAGACTCCTCTTAGGTCAAAATAGTTCAATTCTTTGTAATGTGGCCATTGCAATGCAGGTCAGTTTAGTATATTAAATTATACCATTGCATTGAATACCATTTACTTTTTCTCCTATATGGGGCCTAGGAATCTGCCATACATGAAGTAAAATTACAATATTTTCTTTTTATGTAACCAGAGCACCCACCATTGGCCGGTGCATTGACACCATTTGCTCCACATAGCTCAAAGTCTACATTAATTGTCTTCCTTTCTTTAATTACTTCAGCAACCCCCTCTTCATTCATCCAACTGTTAATTTATTCATTGTTAGACCTGGCATACTTAGCATGGTTGTTCCCTGGCTTTTTGCCTTTGCCTCCTGGATTTTTGCTGTGTGCTGGATTTTGCTAGATGCTTTGTGCACTTTGCCCCTGCTGATTAGTGCCAAAGGGCAAGTCCTCCATCTGTAAATTGTGAATATGGATTGGTGTTTCGATGACCGGCTTGTTTGACTTACTACTAAGGGCTAGATGTATCAAGCCGTTTCCGATTTGCAAAGGCCGGAATTAGCAGAATTCCGGCGTTTGCGAATCGCAAACGGTCTTTTTGCATGTTTTGACATGTAACAAAAAATCGCAAAATAAGGAACAGCAAAAATTTGCGATTCCTTATTTTGCTTAAGCAGTTAAGAAATCGCAATTTTGCGATTCCTTAAATGCCATGTATGTAGCATTTTGGAATTGCGAATTTAGGCTAAGAAATCGCAAATTACCACTAACTCGTTGTTGGTGGTAATTTGCAAATTCTTTTAAAAAGGCACAATTTTGCATTTGTGAAGGTGGCATGTGACGCACATACATGCCCGTAGGGCATGTATGTGCGCCATATGCACACACACATGTAAATTTCAGGGGTGCAGCAGGGTATCCTTGAGACATCCCTGCACCGTTGAAAATATTCTCAATTTGCGATTAGCAAATTGCGAATCACAAATTGAGAGTTATTTAACAATCATTCCTATGGGCCTCATGGCCCATGGGAATGAATGGGAAATTATTCCTTAATTGCGAATTCGTAAATTGCAAATTCGCAAATAAGGAAGAATAAGAAATCGCTAAAAAATAGCAATTTTCTACATACATCCCATTTTGCGATTTCTAAATAGCGATTCCTTAAAAATCGCTATTTAGAAATCGCAAAAGGGTATGTTGATACATCTACCACTAAGTTCCTAGTACAGTGCATTGTGTGTGCCCAGGGTCAGTAAGTCAAATTCTGCTAGTGGGCCTCCAGCTCTGATTTTGCCACCCCCACAAGCAGCCTTTCAGAAGGAGTCTCAGACCTGCCACTGCAATGTCTGCATGCAGTCTCTACTGCATCCACTTTCCAGGCCCTAACCTTCCCTTTTATTATATGTGAGTCACCCCTAAGGTAGGCTCAAGGTACCCCTGTGTGTAGGGTCCAATGTATGTGAAAGGTAGGACATATACTGATGTGTGTAACATGTCCTGATAGTGAAATCTAGTGTGCTTCAATTTTCACTATTGAAAGGCTATCTGGCCCATGGGATAGAATGGGAATTGGGACAAGATTGAAAGTTGGAGTTTATTATACCTGAACTCAGAGTGTAAAAATGCATCTTTTAGTAAAGATGATTTTTATATTGTGGGGCTGGGGATGTGCATTTACTGTAAACAGCCACTGGGGGGTTGAGGTGTGTCCTGCCTTTCTTGGATGAGTCGGGGTTGAGCCTAATAGATCTGGGCTGCACTTAGAGTGGTTGTAGATTTCCTTGCACCTGAATGGGCCTGGTCTACCTTACACAATGCTGTATCCACCTTCTGCCTGAAAGCTGGGCCAGAGAGGATGGAACTGGTTTGGACTGAGCACAGAGCCTCTCTGCCACAACAGAACAAAGAGAAATTGAGTATAAAGATTGGGTCCCAGACCCCAGAACTTTAGAATACTTAAGGACTCAAGAGAAACTAAGGCCAAACAGAAGAGCTGGGAAAGCTGAAGGAGATATACTGCCCCTTTGCTGTGTGCTGTCTGGGGTTGGCCTGCAGTGGCTGTTTCTTTCAAGGAGAGGAAAAAGACTGTGATGTGTGCCGTGTATCCTGTTTGAAGAAAATATGCAAAGCCTTGAAGTAGAAATTGCCTCCTATTCTGAAGTCTCTGGGACACTAATAAATCACTACTAGCTCCCCTGAACTTCCTTGCTGGAAGGTCAGACCTGCCAAGATGTGCCTGTTCCTGTGTTGGGCCTCTAGAGGTTGGTCCTGCTGCTGGGATCTGGGAAGCAACTACAGAAGCGTGGCATATCCACACCCGTTTCCGACGCAAGATGACAGTGCGAGAAGAATTTTCACGCATCACCATTGCATCGCTGAAGAAACTGACACAGCTCATGCCTGCATCTGGAGAAATCGTTTCATGCTGAGTTTTGTGCACCGATTCCCAAAGTCCAAGATCTCTGCACCGACTCCGACGCAGTCCATGCTGTGCGAGTGCAAGAACTGACGCATCGTGGGACTGTGGCTGGTGATATCAATGCAGCGCAGTTGCCGCCGCACCGAGAACCAATGCATCCCCAAAACCCCAACACATCGCACTGGGGTGCCAAGTCTACAACAGCACCAGGGCCACTGTAAAAAACCGGCACATCAGTGGCAGAAAGGAACTGTTGCATCACCTCCCCTGGAGCAAGAAACCGATCACCTTCCCTGTGCGTAAGGTACTAAAGCATCACCTTCCCTGAGGCTGTTTTGCTTATGATTTTGACGCATCCAAGGCACTTTTTGTTGCAAGTGTTGCATCTATAGTTTGATGTGGACAGAATTGTTTTGACCTTTTAAAAGTCATATCTTGATGAATGTATGTTGGATTTTTGTCATTTCGGTCTTGTTTGGTTTAGATAAAGATTATTTATTTTTCTAAACTGGTGTGGTTTCCATATGTAGAGTTTCCATTGTATTACTGTATATGTTCACAAATGCTTCACACACTGCCTCTGGGATAAGTCTGTCTGCTCATGCCAAGCTACCCAGGGGGTGAGCAGGTGTTGTTTTAGTAGTATATACCCCTTACCCTGACTAGGAAGAAAGGTCCCTACTTGGACAAGGGTGCAAACCATTCCCAGCTATAGACCCCTATTTCAAACATTCACTGAACAGAATTCCACGTCTCCAATCTTATTATTATTATTATTATTATTATTTATTTTTATAAAGCGCGTAGTCACCCGGAGGTATCCCAGCGCTAAAAAAATCCTATCTCCTAAGTACAGTGGGACAAGGGAAGGAGAGAAGGAAAAAAGGAAGGGGGGGGCGGAAAGGAAGAGCAGGGTAAGGGACAAGAGAGGATCACTGTGGAAAGAGGTGAGTTTTGAGCTGTTTCCTAAAACGGAGGTATTGAGGTTCGAGGCGCAGGACTCGGGGGAGTGTGTTCCAGAGTCGAGCAGTCTGGACTGAGAAACGCCTTCCTCCAGATCGGGCTCTCTTGAATTTGGGGGCGACAATGAGGTTTTCTGTGTCAGAACGGAGGGGTCTTGAGGATTTGTAAGGTGTGATAAATTTCTTGAGAGCAGGGGGGCCTTGATTTTGTCGTAGTTTGTGGGTCAGACACAAGGCCTTGAATTTGACCCGCTCTCTTATGGGGAGCCAGTGGAGGAGTTTTAGGGCCGGTTTGGCCGACACTCTGGCAGGGGTATTAGTGAGAATCCTGGCCGCAGTATTCTGAATTCTCTGCAGTTTATTCAGAGTCACCTCTGCTATAATCAAGCCTCGAGATTATTAGGCCTTGAATTAGCAACTTTTGGGAGTCGGTGGGCAGGAGGAGCAGGACTTTCCTCAATGATTTCAGAAGTCCAAAGCAGGTCCCGGCCACTTTCTTTGCCTGTACAGTGAACGAGAAGTCGGTATCAAGCCACACTCCCAGACTCTTTACTTCCTCTCTGGGTTCGGGAAGGGGGCCCAGACAGGCTGGCTAGATGTTCGGGGACAGTGTGAGTCCTTTTGGGCCGAGGAGCAGAACCTCCGTTTTAGACCCATTTAGTTTTAGGGCAGAGGTGTTCATCCAGTGATGGACCTGCACAAGGCAATTGAATAGGTCTGCTGGTTGTTGTTTGGGGTGGGACAGTGACACGACCAGTTGTGTGTCGTCAGCGTAGCTGACGACACTCACTCCGAATGGGATGATGACCTCCTCCAATGTGGACATATAGATATTAAATAATGTGGGGCTCAGGGAGGAGCCCTGAGGCACACCACATTGGAGGGGAATTTCGGAGGAGCGGGAGTTATTCTCCCAAATTTGGTAGGTCCGTTGAGCCAGGAAAGATGTAAGCCAGGCTAAGGCGGAGCCCTCTACACCGGCTCCCTTGAGTCTTTTAATAAGAAGTCGATGGTCCACGGTATCGAAGGCTGCGCTTAGGTCGAGGAGGATCACTGCCACTGATCCTCCTCCGTCCAGTAGCGTTCTGGCCTCCTCAACCGCTGCGAGGAGGGCGATGTCTGTGCCCTGCCCTGGGCGAAAGCCCGTCTGGGAGCTTTTTAGTATGTTATTGGCTTCCAGGAACTGGGAAAGTTTTTTATTGACCAGTTTTTCAGCAATCTTGCTGATTCCTGGGAGTAGAGAGATGGGCCTATAGTTCGCCAGGTTTTCGGGGTCAAGGGAGGGTTTTTTTAACAGAGCTTTCACGACCGCCGCCTTCCAGCTTAGTGGTACAACTCCCTGTTGGAGTGAGGTGTTAATCAGGTGAGTCACGGGGGGATGATCGTGGGGGCTACCTTTTTAAGAATTCGGAGTGGGGCTGGATCCTTGGGGGAGCCGCTTTTTATAGATGTTAGCGTATTTTCCACTTCTTCAGTCGTAACTTGGCCCCAAGAAGAAAGGCGGCAGGGAGTTGAAGGTTGCAGGGGATCGTGTTCCTCGCCCAGAGTCGCGGCTGGAATAGACTCGAGAATTTTGGGGATTTTCCCGTGAAAGAAATCCGCCAATTGTTGGCATTTGGTCTGGTCGGCTGTAGGGTCAATGGGGTGTTTAGGTCCGGGTGCTGGGGTTTTCAGAAGGTCTTTTAGGATAGCATAGGATTCCTTGCTGGAGCATACTGCTTTCTCTATTCTCTCCTGAAAGAACACGGTTTTGGTTTTACGGATGGGGGTTTTGTAATTGAGGAGAGAGGCAGAATAGATCTCTTTATTTATTTCCGATTTGACTTTCCTCCAGGATCGTTCCGATCTCTTGCACTCTTGGCGCAGGGCTTTAAGCTCTGGTGTGTACCATGGAGCCGAGGCTACTCTTTTGGGGTGTTTGAGGGAGGAGGTTTTAGGGATGAGTGCATCAAGAGAGGAGGTTATCCAATCATTGACCTGCTTATCAGCGATAGCAGGGTCGCTGGAGAGCTCAGGGGTGGATTCTGCCAGAGCGGCGGCCCATTCCCCAGGTGCAAGTTTATGCCACCGTCTGTCAGTGGTCTGAATTTTAGAGTTTTGGGGTTTGGTGGGGGGTTTTTCCCAGGAGATTGGGACAAGAAAGTGGTCCGTCCAGGGGAGGATCAGGGGATGCTCAGTGGTAATGGCTGTTGCATTAGAAAGGACGGGATCCAATAAGTGTCCCTTCTCGTGGGTGGGTTCATTGTTTACCAGTCGGATATTGAGTGACGACAGGTCTTGGAGAAGGTCAGCGGCTAACCTGTCTGTAGGGTCTTCAAAATGTAGGTCCATACATCCATTTAATTATTGGACAAGGTTGCATAATGTAAAATGAATTGCACAATGCATCATATTTGCATTTTATTTCAAAATGTTGTCCCCCAAGAATCATCGCAGTGGTCAGACTCGATCGATGCTCTCAGCTGGCCTCGTACTGTATGAGGTATAAGGGAAAAGGGGTCCCTAGACAAAGAACCAATACTTGCAATTTAGTGTACTTATTTCAAAACTGACAAATTATTCAATGCAAGAAGATTTATTTCAAAATTGCATTATTACCTTTCATTGGTTATGTTTCATCAACAAATCAACAAACTTATTATATATGTGCCCACATACACAACAGGGAAGGGGGGTGAAGTGAAGGAAAGTGTCAAAGGTAAAGTGGGATTGAGGGGAATAGTCAGAGTCATTCGTGACAAGTATTAATCATAACTCCAACATATAATATTCATGTGGTGCCTTGAACCAAGGGCCACAATATCATGCTCGTATAGAGTCCAGAAATCCAATGATGTAGACCACCTAACTGTCCTTCAGCTGCTTTGGTCTAGCTTGGGGGGTAGGAGTTGGTGAAGTTTGTACAGTCTACGTTTCGACCCAAAAAATTGCATAGGATAGTAGTCCTTACAAAAACGGTCTTCTTCAGGACAGAATGGTTGTGGGTGGGCAACCTCCAGAAACGTAATAAAAAAATCAATTAATTGATTGGTACACACCAACCTTGTTAGTACATACAAGGGAGGCGGTTAGTTAAAAGACGTGTTGTCGTATATCCACAGAACATGGTCCGGGGTACAAACATGTGTTGAGGATAGCCTCCAAAGTCATCGGAGTACAGTGGAAACTCACCTATCGCACAGGAAAGACAGGTTGTTGTTCCTTAGTTGTTACAGGCCTTGTAATTAGTTCCTATGTGGAAATTACAAAGAGGTCATGATCAAACATTGGTCTACTCGATAACGCTGAAAACCGACACCATACCGATTAACAACCTAATCGTGTTGCGCATTTTAAAGGGGATATACCTCACAGGTGCTTGTGTGTGCTATTCAAAACTCTCAGGAGGCAGGGATCTTGACGTGTTTCTGATGTAACCTAATATGAAGTATGGTTGGAAACTGAAATCAACGTATTCCATAGATCATAAGATACTATCGGCAATATACTTCTATTCATGTGAATCCCTATCGCAGTTATTAAAAACACACATGTGCTTCCATATAGTCAGGAAAGTGTTTCTTATTAAATACAGGACAAATGTTATTCATCATGTAGCTCCTACTGAAGTTGTAGTATTAGTACACCAATGTTTGATAATGACCTCATTGTAATTTCTTCATAGGAACCAATTACAAGGCCTATAACAACTAAGGAACAACAACCTGTCTTTCCTGTGCGATAGGTGAGTTTCCACTGTACTCCGATGACTTTGGAGGCTATCCTCAACACATGTTTGTACCACGGACCATGTTCTGTGGATATACGACAACATGTCTTTTAACTAACCGCCTCCCTTGTATGTACTAACAAGGTTGGTGTGTACCAATCAATTAATTGATTTTTTAATTACGTTTCAGGAGGTTGCCCACCCACAACCATTCTGTCCTGAAGAAGACCCTTTTTGTAAGGACTACTATCCTACGCAACTTTTTGGGTCGAAACGTAGACCGTACAAACTTCACCAACTCCTACCCCCAAGCTAGACCAAAGCAGCTGAAGGACAGTTAGGTGGTCTACATCATTGGATTTCTGGACTCTATACGAGCATGATATTGTGGCCCTTGGTTCAAGGCACCACATGAATATTATATGTTGGAGTTATGATTAATACTTGTTACGAATTACTCTGACTATTCCCCTCAATCCCACTTTACCTTTGGCACTTTCCTTCACTTCACCCCCTTCCCTGTTGTGTATGTGGGCACATATATAATAAGTTTGTTCATTTGTTGATGAAACATAACCAATGAAAGGTAATAATGCAATTTTGAAATAAATCTTTTTGCATTGAATAATTTGTCCGTTTTGAAATAAGTACACTAAATTGCAAGTATTGGTTCTTTGTCTAGGGACCCCTTTTCCCTTATACCTCACAACTACCCAGGTCCCTTGACTTTACTGGGTTCAACCCTTTCTCGTACTGTATGAGGGCTGGTCTAACAAAATTTATTAGAGCTGCTTTCGGGTCCCAGCCCGGCCCTGAATCTGAGCAGGTCTGTCAACATGAATAGTGCAAAGGAGGGAGATACAGTACAAAGCCTCTGTGATTATCCCTAAAGGGTCTAAAGGGTGCCGAGCCTTTGGAACTTTTTAATGTTTATATAAGGGGGACCTTGGGTGGCAAGACCTCGGCAATCCTGGCCAAACTGGAAGAGCTTTTATCTAGATGCCCCCCTTCAGAAAAAATTATTGTAGCTGGTGACTTTAACTGTACATTCGAGCCACTAAGCTGCGATGATCTTTTGAATACTAGGGATGAGGACAGCAAATGGGGTGTGCCCCCTTTAGCCTTGCCGTCTGTTAAAAGATGGTCTGAGGTTATAACTCAAGTAAATGCTATCACCTTGGAATTTGACCTTAGAGCTGCCAATGGCAGAACCCCTTCCGATCTTGGGGGGGAAAATACGTTCAACAAATTAGCATGTCCTTCTAGAATTGACTATTTTCTAGTGGACTTACGCCTCTGGATAGATGTCATCGATATGAAGGTCGGCCTTACTATTGACAGTGACCACAACCCCCTAACTCTAACTATAAAGAATCGATGGTCATCTCAGCCTACTAACTCTATCCCAAGCCAGAGGACCTTACCTTCCTCTAAGGAGATCATCTTGTCCAATTGTGGAAGGCGCCTAAGGTGGTCCAAGATGGTGGGGGATGATTTAAAGATCGTAGTTCATCTCGCCAATTTTGGCTGCAAAGATAGATGATCTGGAGGCAGCCATGGTAGCAACGCAGGAGAAGATACCTCTAATTCACCAAGGTACTATTTGTCGGATTGGCGCTCAGTTTGTAGGAAGTGCTCGCAAAGGCAAAGGTAAGAGCCATCAAAGGAATTCTGATCTATGGTTCACGGCGAGCTGTAAGGAGAAAAGGCAAGCCCTAATAGCAGCTGTAAAAGCAAAAAAATCTCCCTTGATTAAAATTGCGAGAAAACTTGCTAAGCGGGATTGGGAAGAGGGCCATTGGGAGGATCTAAAGGAGGCGTCAAGCAAGAAAAACTCAGCTTCCTTTTGGGATCTAATTAAGAGGAGAGAAAGGTCCGATAATCCTCCGATCCCGAACCACATAGGGAGCCAGGTTTGGTGGGACCATTTTGCTCACCTATATTCTGGGGAAGCTGAGGGAGAGCCAGTTAATCTACATGACATCCAGGCAACAACTTCCTCCGAAGCCACAAACCTGTTTACTCTGAATGAGGTGGTGTCCGCCATCAATAGCATTACCCCTGCAAAAGCGGCTGGCCCAGATGGTATACCGGGGGACCTGTTATTATTGGACCCACTTAAATGGGCCAAATACGTTCTTCTCCTAATTAACAGCATAATGGAAGGAGTGGAAGTACCGAACTCGTGGAAAGAAGCAGAGGTAATAGCCATCTATAAAAAAGGTGATCGCCAGGACCCTGCCAACTATAGGCCTATTAGCCTATTAGACTGTATGCAGAAAGTGGTAGGCAGAACCCTCCTGAATAGGATGCAGCTTTGGATGGAGGAGGTGGGAATCCTCTCAAACTGCCAAGCAGGCTTTAGGAAAGCCACCAGCACAGTCAACCAAGTTTTTAGACTCCTTCTTCTTTATTGGAAGGTGGTAGTCATTGTTAAGGGAAATCTATATCTGGCATTCATTAACCTTAAGACAGCTTTTGATCTGGTCCCACGCGCAAACCTATGGTCAGTGCTCCAGGATATGGGTATCCCCCCTATATTCTATCTCTTCTAATACGCCTCCACAAGGACACCTTTGCCCGAGTTAGATGGGGGGACCAAGGGCAAACCACCGAGAAGATACCAGTAAACAGTGGTGTCCGCTAGGGTTGTGTGCTGGCTCCCACACTTTTTCACTTTACGTGAACGGTGTGGTTGACTTTCTGAGCCAAGTTCCAGCAGATGAACCTACCCTGGCAGGGGAAGAAATTGCTACCCTCCTCTTTGCGGATGATACCCTCCTTATGTCTAAAACTCCGGTGGGTCTCCAAAAACTCCTTACTCGCTTCCAACTTTTTTGTAACCCAAGGGGCCTCACCATTAATATCACCAAAACTAAGTTCATGGCTTTCAACCCTGAGAGCCATTTTAGACCTAAACTCTTCCTGAACGGTTCTTCTTTAGAGAGAGTTCATTCCTTTGACTACTTGAGAGTTAGGCTTTCTGATAAAAATGGCTTGGGGGCACTGCTCCCAATAACCTGCGCGCGTGGGCGGGCGCGCACGTCTGTAGTATGAAGCGCGCAGTGCTGTGTGTGGAGCATGCACACACACTGCACATCAATCAACAACATTCAGCGCCGCTGCTTGTAAAAGCGGGCTGCGCGAAACCGGGTGTTTCTTTAATGTGTGCTTTTGTTTAAAGTACTCATGTTAATTGCAGCGCTGTCACAAGCTGCAATTAACACAAACACTTTATACAAAATCAAACAATGTGGCCATCACCCTGGAGCTGCGCTCTATTGTGAAAAGAAATGCAGCAACTCTACAAACACGGCGTGAAAAGCACACGTCCTGTTTGTACAGTTGCTGCATTTCTTTTCTTAACAGAACTGGGGTGCAGGCTGATTGTGGGGCTTTGTTAAAGATTTCAGGTTAGTCACAGCCCCAGACGGGCGCTGTGATTAACCTGAAATCTTTAACAAAGCCCCACAATCACCCTGCACCCCAGTTCTGTTAAGAAAAGAAATGCAGCAACTGGACAAACACAATGTGAAAAGCACACGTCGTGTTTGTAGACTTGCTGAATTTCTCTACTTAATAGAGCGCAGCTGAGGGGTGATTTACACCTTTCTGTGCTTGGCATAGTGTGCCACCCTAATCGTATTTTACCGTTTCTGTCATTGCATTCCACAAAGATGTGCTTAAACTGCCTATAATATTCATATCTTTTCAGATCATTTTAGGGAAATTGTCTAAAAATGTAATGCTGAGGTGCCATGTTTCAAAGTTTTATAGGAAAATTGACCTATAACACTAAGCCATTTCGATCAATATTTTTACCTTGATGAAATCGGGCTTTCTTTCTCCAATTCGACTATTATGACCCACCACACTTTAAAGTTCCCCCAGTTTTCGGTTTGGACAGACAGCCTTGCTGAAAGACCTGTAGGTCCTTTGTGATGAGGGACCATGGAGTTAATATGAATAAATGGGCATGTTATGCCTACAAAATGACTGATGGACCCAAGAAGTAAATAAAGGCATACAACACAGAGAAACTGGGGCAAATGTTTTGAATCAGTTGGTGTTCAAGGTCAACTAGGGAGTACTGATTTGTCTAAGGGAGGAAGAATATATTACACAGCGATTACTACACTGCCTTCTTGTTAACTTTCAAGGGTGTCCCTGGTCTTTTTACCCAGGCATCAAGCCAGGCTTTAGGCTCTCTAAGTTTCAATATTTTCACATGAACCAGAGCGACCTCTGTGCCTTGCCTTGGCCGGGTCGCCCCCACGCTCCTCCTGCTCCTGCCTGCCGTGTTTTGTTGCTGCCGCTGCAGGCGACCCAGCCGCTGCTGAGCCGCCCGCACTCGTCTTACCCGCCGCTGCCTCCCTGCGGCCCCGCCCCCTGCCAGCCGATTGGCCCCCCCGCTCCCGCCACCCAGCGGACCCTCCCTCCCGGCTCCCTTCTTATGACACCCCCACGCAGTGCAGTGGTCACGCGCAGCGGGCGCACTGATTGTGCGCCGAAAGCGCGCCAAAGGCAAGCCCGTCTACCCCCGTCCGCACCTTGACCGCGCCCAGTGCCAGGACCCCTGGCCCTCGCCGATGCAAGTCTACCCGACGGACCTACGACGCCGCCACTCTCAACGCACTCAACGCCGGCCAGAAGCCTGTCTGCTACCGAGCCACCCCGAGACGCACCAACGGACCCTTCGCCTGCCAAGCCTGCCGATTCACCTGCCTCCGGACATGCACCACCCCCGCCAATTCGAGCACCAGCAGCAACCACCTGAAGTGCATCCTGCTCAACACCCGCTCCGTCCACAGGCATGCCATGGAACTCTGGGACCTGCTCGATGCAACAGCACCGGACGTCGCCTTCCTTAGCGAAACCTGGATGAACGCCTCCTCAGCGCCCGACATCGCCATTGCCATCCCGGACGGATACAAGATCACCCGCAAGGACCGCATCAACCAGACGGGAGGAGGCATCGCCATCGTACACAAGAACACCATCCGCATCTCGACTGACTCCGACGAAACCTTCACCGCCGCCGAACACCTGCACTTCCAGATACACACCGACCCCAAGACCACCCTCTGAGGCACCCTCATCTACAGACCCCCGGGACCACGTACACAATTCAGCAAAGACATTGCAGACTTCATCAGCCCGCACGCCCTTCCCTCCGCCGACTACATCCTCCTAGGAGACCTCAACTTCCACCTGGAGAACAACAATGACAGAAACACCAACGCCCTGCTGGACAACCTCGCCAACCTCGGACTCAAGCAACCGGTGAACACCCTTACCCACTACGCCGGCCACACGCTTGACCCCGTCTTCTCATCCAGCAAACACATCTCCTTCAGCCACTCCACCGGACTCCACTGGACCGACCACAGCTGCGTTCACTTCAGCTTCAGAAGAACTACGACCCACCACCACCCGCAACAGGTTTCCCGCCGGAGCTAGAGCAAGATCACCGCCGAGCAGCTCACCACCTCCCTCAGCAAGAATACTCCCACCAGCACAACGGACCCCAATGAAGAAGCCAGCAACCTCACCAAGTGGCTGACCGCCTGCGCCGATGACCTCGCACCACTAAAGAACCCTCCCAGCAGACCCAGCAGCAAGAAAACCCCCTGGTTCACGACAAACTCAAGGAATCCAAGAAGTACTGCCGCACCCTCGAGAAAGCCTGGCGGCTCGACCAGACCACGGACAACAGGACTGCCCTCAGGCACTCCACCCGCAAACACCACCAGCTGATCCGCGCCACCAAGAAGTCGGCACTCAAAGAACAACTGGACATCAACGCCCACGACAGCAAGGAACTCATCAACATCGTCAAAGAGTTCTCCAACCCCAGCGCCGGAAACAACGACATCACTCCCTCGCAAGACCTCTGCAACTCACTCGCCTCGTTCTTTCACTGCAAGATCGCCGACATACACAACAGCTTTGACGCACAGACCACGCACCCCACCACCGAACCAACTCCCGCCACCACCACCCTCTGCAACTGGACCCGAATCAGCACCAAAGACACCACACGCACGATGAACTCCATCCACTCCGGATCTCCAACCGATCCCTGCCCACACCACGTCTTCAACAAAGCTGACGCCATCATCGCACCCCATCTCCGGGACATCGTCAACTCCTCCTTCCACACCGCCACCTTCCCAGAGAGCTGGAAGCACGCCGAGCTTACAGCCCTCCTGAAGAAACCAACAGCGGACCCCACCGACCTCAAGAACTACCGTCCCATTTCATTCCTCCCTTTTCCGGCCAAAGTCATCAAGAAGACCGTCAACAGACAGCTCGCCGCCTTCCTCGAGACGAACGGATCCCTCGACCCCTCGCAGTCCTGTTTTCGGTCCAACCACAGCACCGAGACCGTCCTAATCGCAGCCATCAGAACCCTGATCGACAACAGGGAAACAGCGGCCCTCATCCTCCTGGACCTCTCTGCGGCGTTCGACACTGTCTGCCACCGCACCCTAGTGAAGCGCCTCAGCAACATCGGAATCCGAGAGAAGGCTCTGGAGTGGATCATCTCGTTCCTCGCCGGAAGAACCCAGAGAGTCCGCCTCCCCCCGTTCAGATCCGAGGCCACCGAAGTCATCTGCGGCGTACCACAAGGATCTTCACTCAGCCCAACGCTCTTCAACATCTACATGAGCCCCCTCGCAGCCATCGCACGCCAACACAACCTCAACATCATCTCCTATGCCGACGACACCCAGCTGATCCTCTCCCTCACCAACGACCCCACCACCGCCAGAGCCAGCCTACACGAAGGGATGAAAGACGTCGCTGACTGGATGAAGAACAGCCGCCTTAAACTGAACTCAGACAAGACGGAAGTCCTCATCCTGGGATCATCACCCTCCGCCTGGGACGACTCCTGGTGGCCCCCGGCCCTGGGCACCACTCCCAAGCCAACGGACCACGCACGCAACCTGGGCTTCATCCTGGACACCTCCCTGTCGATGACCAGACAAGTCAACGCCGTTTCATCTTCGTGCTTCAACACCCTGCGCATGCTCCGCAAGATCTTCAGATGGATTCCCACTGAAACCAGGAAGACCGTTACCCAGGCACTCGTCACCAGCCGACTAGACTACGGGAACACCCTCTATGCTGGAACCACAGCCAAACTTCAAAAAAGACTCCAACGCATCCAGAGCGCCTCCGCACGACTCAACCTGGACATCCCACGACACAGCCATATCACCGGACACCTGAGAGATCTGCACTGGCTCCCCGTCAGCAAGAGAATCAAGTTCAGACTCCTCACCCACGCACACAAGGCCCTCCACGACCTGGGCCCCAAGTACCTCAACGACCGCATGACCTTCTACACGCCCACCCGCCAGCTACGATCGACCAGCCACGTCCTCGCCACCGTACCACGCATCCGCAGAGCCACCACCGGAGGAAGATCCTTCTCCTACCTAGCAGCCAAGACCTGGAACTCCCTCCCCTCCCACCTTCGGCGAACCCAAGATCATCTCTCCTTCAGGAAGCACCTCAAGACCTGGCTGTTCGAGCAGTGACATACCCTCTCCCCCAGCGCCTTGAGACCCTCCCGGGTGAGTAGTGCACTTTACAAATGCCGTGATTGATTGATTGATTGATTGAGCGGTTCACACAAGTGTCTGGAGGTGAAGTGTATTAGCAGATGGTATTTAAACTATGTCAGTCGTGCGTCCACTGCACGTTCCACACAAGCTATGGCGACCCGGGTACACACAGAACGTGCCCTTGTGAGAAGGAGGAAGCATCTTGACCTTCACGTTAATGACCTTCTCACAGAAGCCGCCTGGGCTCTAAACACAGGCATGTTCCATACCGGCGCGTCATCCTACAACAACTCTGCATCAGACCTCGGTGGGCTTCAACTTGTAACGAACCCTCAGACAGAAAAAACACACAAAATAGATTATTTTAATATTTTCTTTTTTAGCGCATTACAATGGTTGAGGTGGGTAAAATGATTACCATTCAAGTTTATTAGAATTTCAAAAGCCACTTCTTATACCAAGTCATTTTTGCATTCTTGCACCGCCGGCACATCATTTTAAAATATGGGAAAAAGTGGCATACGAGTGGCGCAAGGGCCTTGTAAATAAGCCCTTAAGTTTGTTAGATACCTCACATGGGCGTCTGCAGAAATATTTTCAGGGGTAGCATAATTAAATATAATCAAACTTGTGCTGCCGGTATTATACCCCCAGTGCGATCCTGAAATGTTGTTAATGGGCAAGTGAAAAATCCACGATCCGTTGGGTTGGGGGGGGGAGGAAGCTCCCTCCCTTGCAGACGCCCATGATATGTGACTAGACTGAGCACTCACTGCAGCCTAATCATTAAGATATTTTAAGCTGCAAGCGTCAGCTGAAAATGCTTTACTTACACCTGAGGAATTGACAAAGAGATTCTAGGCAGACGTATGTGCTATTATAAAGCCTGGTTTGTACCAGAAGTTTGGGAATGCCCACAATCTTAAACCCCAGACAGGCGCTGTGATTAACCTGAAATCTTTAACAAAGACCCACAATCACCCTGCAGCCCAGCTCTGTTAAGAAAAGAAATGCAGCAACTCTACAAACACGACGTGAAAAGCACACGTCGTGTTTGTACAGTTGCTGAATTTTTCTACTTAGTAGAGCACAGCTGAGGGGTGATTTACACCTTTCTGTGTTTGGCATAGTGGGCCACCCTACACGTATTTTACCGTTTCTGTCATTGCATCCAGATATATGATACAACAAGTAACATCATGCACATATGGGCTCACAGGACAGCATGCCAGCAATGACCAGCCTATCGGTGCTGCTTTCTTACCAAGTTTGGCTCTTGGCTTTTCTCTCAGCTATCATGGACAGGTGCTAAGCACTATTTAATGGGCCACAGATCAGTGTGCTTTCGTTAATCATGTGCACCATGCTTCCCAGAGAAGAAATCCAGTTAATAATTTGCACAGGTTACCAACAAGCCGCATTCTTTCGTTTACAATTTTCTCACCATGTACTTGTTGAAATGTTATTTGTTAACAACAAAGGGCTGGGAAGAGGTCCAAGTTATTTTTTCTTATTAATGCTGATAGTCAGATTTGCCTCGAGTTCCATTGACAGTTATACATTCGTCTAGTACACTTGTTAATTGTTTCTGCTACTCCCACCGCCTGTTGAGCAACCTGTTGCGAAAGATCGGGAAAACAATTTAGTGTTCTGTCTCCAGTAATTTATGTAAGAGCCCACTCGTAATATTTGTGTATCTTGGCTCATGTTTCAAGAATTTGTTTTAGCAAAGCATATACATTACCTTGCCAACCGGGACCAACATTGGTGAAATAACGCTGTAATGTTTGTGTGTGTGTGGAGCACGATAGATAGCTCTTTATCACAAGTGTGTCGTATTACTGGGCTTTCGAGTGTATGACCCAATCAGAGTCGGTAATAAAATGCAGTTGCTTACGAGAATTGATTAGTAAATCGCGTCCTTTGTGATCTGCAGGGAGATAGTACAATCTATTTTGCCTGGGAGTGCTCCCATATGAATGAATTTCTCTGACCCTTATATAGACTTGCTCTTAACCTTGTGCTTTTCTTGCTGTTTCAATTGAGCTTTAGATGTCTTAAAAATTAGTAAAATGTTCAAGTGAAGATATCTTGGTCAAACTGCCTTTAAACTGCTAGGACGGAGAGGATGTAGCCTTATGGCTAGAGCGGTCGATGTAGCCGTATGGCTAGAGCGGTCGACTTCGAAGCTGGGGAACCGGGTTCGAACCTCAACAACGATTATGGGCAAATCACTTCATCTACCCATGCCTCACAAAAATATGTCCTTCTGTAACTGGTGCTCATGTAAAGCGCTCTGATACCCGATGTCTCGGGTCTAGTTCGTGCTATATAAAACTCTTAAAATAAATAAATCATACCTACAAGTAAGGTCTATTGACTTTGTCAATGGTTGTTAGTTGCATAAGATAAATAAGCAGCAACTATGACCTGTGTGTAATATTGAGAAAGGCTTCAACTTAAAGCCCTGGTGGCACCACAATAATGTTGTTGCCCCTGAGTTTCAAAAAGAGAAGGGAAGCAAGTGTTAGTGAAGAGAATACTCCAGACATATGGATCAGTCATTTACACACTTGCGCTTGCCATCTGTTCAGGCCTGCATCTTGGCAAGATTAAAAATCTTTGCAATGCCTAACCAGCCTTCCACCCTTCTTAGTTTGTTCAGGTGAGCACGGTTACATAGAGCGCGCATTTAGAAATGACAAGATGGCGAAAAAGGCTCCTTATAGAACACCCCAACATCAATATGCAGAGACGCTACTTCTGAAGCATTGCCACACCACACTTGCTGTCTTCTCTGACATATCTTTTGTCCTTTTTTCTTCCACTCCCCAGCTGCTCTCACCGTCTCCTTCTCTTCTTTTTCTTCTTCCTCATATCAGTCCCGCTCCACGTTTACCCACTTTCCCCTTCTCCCCATCCCATTCTTGTCTCCATTTCCCTCTCACTGCCTGTTCTTTGCTTTCTCTCTTACCGGCTTTCCATTCTCATTTCTCCCTCACAGTTCTCCAAAGCCTCTGGCTGCCTTTCTTTCTGTCCCTCTCTTACCAATTTCTCCATTACCCCTTCCCCATTTCTCGTCTTTGCGCCCTGACTTTTTCTACTTTGTTCCTCTCTCTGCCACTAAATCCTATTTCTCACGTGTCTCCTCTCCTTTTCCTTCAGGCTATGTTACAATTTTAAAAACACAGACTGTCTGGTGGCCTTTAGGGTCCCGGCTTGGGATACGCTGAGCAAGATAGCGACTAGTATTAAATCTGGCTTGCCTAAAGATCCTGCTCCGGCTAAAGTTTCAAGGGGTAGCACTGAGACTTTGGAGCCATATATCAGACACTTGTTAGAACTCTCTTTTAGCTCAGGTAGGGTGCCGAAAACACGGAAGGAGGCAGTGGTGCTCCCTTTGAAAAAAAATCCGAACATCAGTATGGAGCAGTTAGACAACCTGCACCCCATCTCGCTTTTACCCTACTTAGCCAAGATTGCAGAGAAAGCTGTTAATCAACAACTGACAGCCCATATTGACACTCAAAAGCTGCTCCATCCCCACAATCTGGCTTCCATACACTCCACTCGACGGAGTCAGCTCTGCTCTTCTCCACGGAGACTCTACGTAGACATGTGGATGAGGGTCAAACGGCGGCACTCATTTTACCTGACTTAAGTGCCGCATTTGACACTGTAGCGTATCACACTTTGCTGCAGTGTCTGAATAGTGGAGGAGTGGCTGGTAAGGTGTGGGAATGGCTGGAATCCTTTCTTCATGATCGTAGTTCCCAAGTAGCACTAGGACCATATAGGTCAAAAGCTATAAGCCTGAAGCAGGGGTTCCATCAATGGTCCTGCCTTAGCCCGAGCCTTTTTAATCTTTATGTGGCGCCAGTGGCAGAGATTACTGATAAATATGGGGTGGAAGTTGTGTCATATGCAGACGACACTCATCTGGTTGTGGCTTTGGCACAGCCAGCTGAGAGTGCAGCCAGTAATTTCACCTCTTGTTTACAAGAACTGGCGGTCTGGGTGGCTAGCAACGGTCTCCGATTGAACTGTGATAAAACCGAGGTGCTGATTGTTGGGAAGGCGCCGTCAGTATGGACTTCGGCATGGTGGCCTCAGATGCTTGGCCCTCTACCCTCACCCAGTGAACAAGTCAGGAATCTGGGGGTATGGATTGACTCTAAAACCTCATTCGAGTACCACACTAGACGAGTTGCAGTCACCTGTTTTGGCATCTTGCGGGGCCTCAGGAAGACTTTGGATCAACAGGTAGGAAACCCTTAATCCATGCCTTGGTCACTTCGAGGCTGGACTATGGTAATGCCCTCTATTTGGGAGCAAATGTGAGGTGCATCCAGAGGCTTCAGTGCATACAGAATGCGGCTGCTCATCTGGTGTTGATGCTGCCAAAGAGACCTCCCTCTATGAAAGCTCTGGAGACGCTACACTGGCTGCCAGCGAAAGAACGGGTGCAGTTCAAAGCCCTATGTGTGAGTCATCGGATCACACAGGGGAAAGGGCCCTTTTATCTCCAGAACCTGTTAACCCTATACAATCCGACCTGGAAATTGAGATCTAGCGGGACGGGACAGGTTAAGGTCCCTAAGATCAGAAGAGCGAGAATGAGAGGGCGCGCGTTTCGCTTTCTGACAGCGCAACAATGGAACAGATTACCTCTGACGCTTTGGTTGGAAACCTTAGAGCTGGCTTTTCGTAAAGAGCTGAAAACCTACCTATTCCCTAGTGGGTAGGCCAGAAAGGTTTGTCCGGGGGAATGGGATATATGGTGGCAAGGGAGGCTGTGCTAGGCTGGTACTACAGCGCGGGGACACAATGGTCAGTGTAACCATGCGCTTTATAAGCTCAGTTTACTTACTTACTTACATCCAACTATCTCAGAATATTACATGGAAGCACATTTCGAATTTGGACCAGTGTGCCTCTGCAGTGTCGGTGACCTGGCCAAAAAGGACATGAAAAGGCTGAAATTGGATCATAAATCCAAGGCTGTTCAAATCAGGGGCCCCGGAAATAAGTTTGGCCCTGGCAATCAAAATCCTTAGGATGTCCCTGTGCATTTGTTAAAGTTTTCAAGTTAATCGCAGCACCCATCATGAGCGGCAATTAACATGAAAATCTTAACAATAGCTCACAATCACCCCGCAGCACAACCCTATTATGAAAAGAAATGCAGCAACATAGCTGCCAATTTTTCAAATTGCAATGTGGGATGTTTTCATACTTTCACTGTAATTATTAGTGCCATTTTGAACAGGGCCAGCTTTAGTGCAGGTGGCGCCTGCTGTGACCGTGTTTGTTGGCGACTCAATAACCACCTCAGCCACGGATGCTCCCATTACCAACCTTTAACAGTGACCCTCAAGTCTCCAAAACCCCTCTCTCTTTCATATTTATATTGTTTAATGGAGCCACTCATACCAGTGTAAGGTGTTAAGCACTTTACATCACATACACATTACACAGAGACACTGAATCATAGTGCGTAAATCAATGTATAGGAAATGTTACATCAGACAGAGGAATAAAATGTCTTTTCTTAACAGAGCTGGGCTGCTATGGTTTTAAGAAAACGTTTGTAGTGATATTTGGCACTGCACACACGTGTGGTGTGGTTCCTGGTGCACATAGCTACAGCTGAAGCGCACAGAGACCCTACACTGCCACACAAAGAGGAAAAAATTAGAGGGAACATTGCTTGGGGGTCGCATCTGAGTAAGATGCTACTAAATCATAAACGGGTGACGGGTGCCATTTCAAGAGAGCAGCGCTCCTCTATGTCCCGATTGGTTGCTCCGGCTCTAGTGGTGTATGAGGGTAAAGCGGTGAGATCGGCAATTTACGGCGCTGAACTCTTTGGCTTTGAGAATATTGTAGAGATCAAAAGATCAGAAAATAAATTCATCAGAGATTTGGTCTCCGACCCCATCCATACACCCCTGTAGCCATTATTCCTCGATATGGGTAGACGCTCATTTAGTGAGAAGGCCAGACGTCATCCCCTATTGTACTGGGCAAGAGTAAGACGCACCCCAGAACTGACACATTACGCTGCTGGCCTTACTGAGTTGATTGCTCTGGATACAAATAAGAGAGTAAAATGGCTAAGGGATCTGAAGGATCTATTGTGCAAACTAGGCCTAGCAGAATCCTGGGAGGATCAGGCCCCCCTGACCAAGGTAGAGATTAAAAGAATTTACTGGAACTGGGTTAACTATCAGCTTGTGCACCACTCTAGGCTTGGGAGACTAACTGACGAATTCCTCCTTCACAAATACGTTAGTTACCAGGAACCATATTTAGATTTTATTAGACTTCCTAGAGATAGGATTCTCTACATGCAGTTCCTCTTTGGCTCCTTATACTTAAATTCCACGCTTGATCAACGGGACCCCACAAAATATACCTCAGCCTACTGTCCATGTTGGGGAGCACAGCAAGAATGGGTAGCCCACCTATTATTTGCATGTCCGGCCTATAAACAGGCTTGGACAAAATGGCTCACCCCAATTTGCACCCAACTGGGAACCAAGAACCACCTATTGGCGCTTCACATCCTGCGGGCAGATGCCTCAAGGTCTCTGTTCGTATGCGGAGTTGCCAAGTACCTGGGCTGTGCATCGAATATCCGCTCAAAAATTATTTACAAGGTAGTGGTTCCAAACTGAACAATGATTTTCTGTGCAGGAAGCACTTTCATGATTGTAACTTTGCTAGTAACTGTTGCTTAGAGATATGCTGGGGATATTCTAATAATAATAGAAAATGTTTCCTCTACCCTGTAAAGGCAATGCATTACCTTTGGGAAAATCATGTCTTAATCCTCTGCTTTTAATTTTTAACTTATCTTATTTTAATCTTTTACCTTCTTTATATTGTATAAATGCATTGGTATTCCAGATTTGTTATGGTTCTGTACCGCTTTTATGATCCTTGTGATTGAATAAAGCATATTTGAATTACAAAGCCTCTATAAAGCTATGAGAATGATGCAGTTTAATGCCATGATGTGTGTAGTTTACCGAGTGCTCTACTTGTGGGATTCATGGTAGAATGAAATTGTTTTCACTTGTTTTGGATTTATATTTGTGAGAACCATGATTTTTGTGTCTTTAAGACTAACATGTGAGGCCCACTGTTTGTATGGAAGTTCTTTTTCAGCTCTGTTTAGAGGCTTTCCTTAGTGGATGAATCATTTTTTGACACAGTAGTCTGGGAATCTCTGTCATGCAGGACACACTTTATGTAAGATAGGTTTCACAGTGGGTTGAGTGATTAAAGTCTTTGCAAAGTTGCTTTGGGCTGAGACTGCAACCCATGCCTTCCCCCTTTTCATGGCCAGAGACGCCTGTGTGCCTACGTCTGAGGGCATTGTGCCTAGGACACAGAGAGGTAGGTGAGAGCACGTGTTTATCGTGTTTATGTTTTAATTTCCTTCATGTGCATTCGAGAGATGTGTTTCATATGCTAAGAGGTGAAGGACCAGACCTTTACCTAGCAGAGCTATTTTCATGCCAGGATGTTTTTTGCTAACTTCTACTGTGCGAATGTTTGATAGAAAGAATGTTTACCAGAGTGAACCCCCTCGCCTCCGAAGAGTGGGGCCAGGGCCACCAGGGTGACACGTGGCCAAAGGCCATGTGCAGCTGCTGTCCTGGAGATACAGCTTGTGCCGCCACCACTTCTTGTGGCTTCTCTCTTTGACACCTCTAATGGCATCTCTCTCTGCCACCTCGCTATGGCTCTGTAGGGTGGCACCAGTGACCACAAAGAGGGCCAGGGAAGCTGGGAATCAGTTCCGACTGCTGCACCTGATGTTTCACGTGCATTTGTTGCTTAGATTCATTGCACAGTTTGTACAAGGATCACGCCGTGAAAGAGGGTCAATTACTCCTGAGATGATGCCAGGCAGACAGGAAGCACTCTTGTGGTGAAATACCAGGCAACCAACAAGCATTGTAGAGGTGATAGAGCGCTCACAGCACTTTAACATATCTGGGTGCATCCTACTCATGGTTTAAACGCATTCATTCATATTTGTGGTGTGTGCAGTGTATTATGTTTATTAAATGCATTTATGCATTTATTCTACATCTTAAGCAATATATGTAATGTTCACCTTTAAATAGAATTTAAATGTGTTAAAGACACCATCATTTCTGTATGTAGAATGTGCAGAATGACATTATATTCATATAAATGTAGCTGTGCGTTGTTTAAGTGGGCCCAGAGCTGCAGGTTGTTGATAGTTTCGATACTTGTGGTAGCTAAAATAAATAAGTTGATGAGTTTTTTTGTGTGAACAAGAACAGTATGCTCTCATCCTATTGCGTGTATAAAGAATTCAACATTGTTATTTTAATTTAAGGAGATAACGGGAATGTCTTTGAAAAGTCTAAGAAGCGGGAAGGGAGGATATCTTCTGTGCCTGGCCTATCTACACTCCAAGGTCACTAGAAGAAAAGAAGAATTAATTAAAGAAGCAATGGAAATTCACCTCAACCTTCAGAAGTGAAATGATTTGTCAAGTGATACATTTAGGAGGGGGCTAAGATTGTCCTTTCGTATTATGTACAGGGACAGAGAAATCAGACTTCTACATTTTTGGAGAAAAGGGAGCATCCTGAGAGTGAGCTCCATAGCCTTAAGCTAATTTGACCCAATTGACGTGAGTACTTCTCAGGAAGTCTACATGTGCTGACACCAGGGCCGGCTCTAGGCATGGGCAGTGTGGGCAGCTACCCAGGGCCTCGCACCCAGCTGTAAGACAGGGGGCCCCACTTCTCTGTGAAAGGCCACACTTTCACAGATTCCCCACCTGCTCCTCCAGGAACCCCTCCCCACACAATCACAATACACATGCAAGATGGCTTGAGTCGACCTTGCTGATCAGGGCGTGTTGGCATTCCTTAGGGTGCAGTGGTGGGGGAAGGCACAGCAGCTGGGCCAGCAATTATGGCTCACAGTGTCAGGGGTGGGGCAGCACCTGTGTTAAGTACCAGCCATTCCCTTGCTGCATTTTGTTGCTAGGTGACAGAAGGCCCCTTTGTTTCCAGGACCAGCCAGACACAGGTAAGGCGAGGTGGGTGAGGGAAGGGGGGAGTAGCCAGATCTACTGGCTCTTGTTAACTTTTGCAACACCCATTTTTTTTAATGGGAATGTGTATTTAAAATATATGTAGGGCAGTGTTTTACGAAATGCCTCGTTACTGCTTCGAAGGCCAGAGGAGGGGTCCCCCTTTCCCTGGGCCTCTAAGCACTATAGAAAGCTGCAGGGTCCAGCTGTGGGAGCCCTCTTCCCTGGGCCTTGTAGACAGTACTCCCTCTATCCTTTCCTTTATTTGTCCCCCAGTGAATTTAATCCAAAAAATAAAAACACTTTTGCTGGAAAGGTCGTCTTCTTTCTGACATTTTTCACTTCCAAAGTGCAGCCTTGGGATGGAGAGAAATAAAAGGTTCAAAATGTAAAAAAGAACTAAAGCTAGACAGAGTGGGTCAAAAGGAGGCCATATTAGTTTTATTCACACCCTAAACACATTAGTGCCACTTTGCAGAGTTTGCCAGTGAAGCACTACTTTTGCTTTCTTGTCTTTCTCTGAAAAGCATTGTTTTCCCCGGATAAGGAAGTGCGCTATTCCTGAATGTACTGCAATACCTGCTTGATGGGCGGATTGGATAACAAAATGCATGCCATGTCTCTGTATTCACGAATGTGGTCTTTTTAAACCATATTGCTTACGTTTTGTAAGGATATAAGCAAAGGATATTGAAACTGGCCCCTTCCGGCCCTGTAGTTATGGCCTTAACTGTTCATGCGAAAGCACTCCTCTCATTGATTTTTGAAAAAAAGTGTAAAAGCGTTAAGGTAACCATGTTGTCCCTGCTTACATTTCACATGCTTTTAATTAATCTTACATTCTTTATGAGTATTTGCTTTTTCTAGGATGTTGTCACTTTTTTTTAGGCAGCATATTGCTCTTGTCTAGAGCCAAATTTGAATTGAGTCACCTCCAGGTGTTTATAGCGGATCGCAATTGGGTTGTAGTTGAAGGCAGTGCGAGTTTGTCTCAGTGGGGCAGTATGGTGTTCAGTGGGGGAGAGGATGTGGCACTATGGTCAGAGCTACCGAATTTATAACTGGGGAACCAGGTTCAGCCTTCATGACCAGTCCACCAGACCACTCTCCTGAGAGAGCACATTTCCATGCTAGACCTTAGAAGGCCCAAAAGACCTTAGAAGAATGGTGTCTGAGCACCAGCAGGTAGACCATAGTGGTGGCAAGTGTGGGTTAATTATGAAAGCCTGTCCACTACAACCCCTATTGAAGCTCACCTCAAGTCTTTTGGGCAGGTCCTCGAAGCTGCACACTCTAGAGCACCAGTGACTCTGCCATTGAGGTCACAGGACCCTTGAGCAGGAAGGCACTAGGGCGGTTCGACCTATGAGATCGCACTGAGTACTGACTTCGGGTGGGGGCGTCATGTTTGCGAGTATATTATGTTTCTAAAAGCACTTGTTGCCTCCTTCCTGGCCTCCAGCAATTTTTGGCAACAATAAAAATGTCATGATAACTCCGGTGATTAATGTTCTTCCTAGAGAGAGATAGAGTTTTGTCAAGTGAAGGTAGCGCAGAGGGTTAATGTGCCTGCTGCAAAGAACATGTACCATGCAGATCACTAAGTCCACATAATTTAAATAGGCCAGTGGGTTACTACTTTTGTCAAAGAGATCCTATTGTTACTTGCAGTTTATAAGTCAAAATCCTAACATAGAACAATGAGCTATTAACTGACATCTAAGAGCTGCATGCAAACTGCAAGGTATAAATTACAGCGCTATGGTTTTTTCCCCAGTCTTTGATTATCCTAATGTTGCAAAAAGGGTTCATTTGGACAGAAATCAATTCATGGTATTACATTTTAAATTTAGAGTTTGTGTTTCTCCACATCAATCACTAATAAACTATACTGCCTACTAGTATGATTGTAATGTGACTCCTAGTCCTTTGTCTTATGGAACATTACCTATTGTGATTTACACACGTATGCTTGATTGTTTCTGTGTAATGTGTGATATAAAGTTCTCTGACTCCCTACACAGGTATCAGTTATGATGTAAATCAAATAAATGCATCTGAGCAAGAATGTGGTTATGGTGACTTGAGTGGCACTGTTAAAGGGTGGTAGTGAGGGAATCCGTGGCAGAGCGAGTCATTGGGGGGCACCAACATTATCGCACATGGCTCCACCACTGCTAAAGGCATCCACTTCTACTTCCTACAGTGCTACCACCAAATCAAAAACGTTAACCCCTTGAATCTGAAGTGTACCTTCAAGTCAATGCATGATTTAGCAGTGGTCTTGGTTGTTTTAAGTCTTTTTTTATTTATGTACAATCTTTATTTGTTTGCAATGGTGTCTTGTAATTATGTACTATGTTTTGTGTTTTTGCCCTTAACATAATTCTGGTGAGTAAAGAGCCCACACACAAAAAAGATTGTCCTATGTCTCTTAGCATGTGTATGTGGGATACTGATGAGAGGATTTACGTTAAAACAAATTACGAAGTATTAATGTCATCCTAAGGTAGCACAATAATGGCACAGAAAGATACAGGAGCCTTTTTTATAATTTGTAATTATATCCATGGTGTGAGAGGTTTTCTCGTGTCATTTTATATTTTGAATGATCACCCCCCTCATTACCTCAACGGGATCTCCCACTTTGATGAGGCAGAACTAGAAATTGTATCATGCACTCATCTGGAAACAATCAGTCAACGAGGAGTAAATAATCTACATATTTGTGAGACCTGCTCCTAGCTTTTCCATCCAATGTGAAAAATGTAATATATTTAATACAGTTTTAAAATATATGGACTTATTTTATTTGTATAGTTATCTTTTTGTCCATGTTACTGATAGCCACGTTAGGTCACTTCGGGGATGCCAAATAAGATCAATTGTCCTGTGATGTCACTTTCTGTGATCTCACTTCTTGCGATGTTACCAAGGGCGGCTCCTCCACTTGGGCGGAGGAGCGTCGCACTACTGCTTTCTCACAGTGCGAGAAGCAGAAACACAAAATGCTAAAACTACCATTTTATGTTTCTGCTTCTCGCACTGCGAGAAAGCAGATGTGTTTGGTTGGGGGCGGGCGGGTCTGCTTGAGGGCAGGGGAGGAGTGTCTTGTCCACTGCTATGGGCGCTGTCTGTTTGGTTGGCCCTCCAGACGCGAACCCCCACAAGATCTACACTGGCGCCTCATGCTGGCCACAACTGGATATTACATGCAAATTAGAGGGGCCTTGCATCTTCCCTTTTGCTGAGGGCCCCAGAAGCTCTAGGACCGACCCAGGCTGACACCTTTGGGAAACGAGGTAGGCCTTATAATAAAATCCATAAACTAGAATTCGGAGTCTGTGGTCTTTAAAGCATGACTACATTGTAAGTATAATCTTGAAATGTTTATTCCCCTAGACAACTTTTAGCAGGCAAATAAAAGATCATCAGTGCTAAATTTGTAAGGTAAGGAAAGGCTTAAATTTAGCTAAGTCAGAGGTGAGGCCCAGCAGGTAGCAAGTAGTCCTGTGGTGAGGCCAAGCAGACAGCAAGCATTTGTATGTCAGAACCATGCAAGCCATTACAATGCATGGCTTTATAACACAGTTTTTACAGTGACCCGTTTGTACCACAGCATTACTTTACCACGCTAGTCCTTACGGCAAGCAAATTCTTGCATTAGGGAAAGCGCTGGGGTTTAGAGAGGGATGAATTACAATTCCAACTCCAGTCTGCCTAACAGTAGTGAATGAACTCCCAAGCACACGTTAGAATTAAGACAAGGTTTCCCAATTAATGAGCGAACAAAAAATAGTATTTCACAAGACAAAATATACACAATTTCTTTGGATGTTCTTTTTTTACCCCGTGTTTTATTCTGTTGATTTCAGCCACAGCCAACACGTGTTTCGTCGCATTCGGGGCGTAATCCCGCGACTTCCTCAAGGTTATAATGTCCAAGTGCAAGATTGTAAATGTGGTGATACTTCTGACCCAAAAAGGAGTTCTAGTTCGTGATGTAATCGTCCAGCTTACTGACTGAACACGGCGGTACAGTATGCTCTTGGAGGTCTCTGCGGTACTGCTGAATATGAGATTATAATTATCATTGGAAACTTGGATTTGAAATTGAAAGGAAACTTATTGCTGGATGATTACATCACAAATTAGAACCCCTTTGTGGGTCGGAAGGTTAGCTCAGCCGCAAGTCATCCAGGAAGGGCCAGGCACACCTCAACTCCCCTCCCCTAGTGGCTGTCTACAGCAAATGCAACCCAGCCCTTGTCACTCTAAAACCAGACAGTCAATCTACAACAGTTAGAGGCAAACAAAATGGTAAACAAGAAAATGCCTACTTTTTAAAAGGGCATTTTCAAACACCCAATTTAAAAAGGATCTTTACTAAAAGATGTGTTATGAAATCATGAGTACAGAGAGCCTAAACATTATTCCTCCATCTTATACAAGTATACTTGTAAGATGTTACAAAGTATCTTCCATGCTATCCTATGATACAGATAGCCTTTCAATAGTGAAAAATACAATTGGTAGTATGTTGTTATGTTATGTTATGTGCCGCCAAAATTCTTGGTGTTTGGTTCGATGAGAATCTGAATTTTGTAACGCATGTAAAAAAAACTGGCAGGCACCTGTTTTGGTGTGTTGAAAAGTTTGAGAAAGTTTCTGCCCTTCTTGCTGAACTCGGCCAGAGAGACGGTTGTTCGGGCACTGATTCTTTCTCGCTTGGACTATGCCAACGCCCTCATAGTTGGCAGCCCAGGTTTCCTTGTGAAGAAACTACAAGTGGTTCAAAACTCGGCTGCCAGACTCCTAGGGGGGCTGTCATCCAGGCACAGTGCTCGGGCTCTTCTACGTTCATTACACTGGCTTCCTGTCGAAATTCGCCTGAAATTTAAAATGCTCCCAATTCTGCAACAGGCCCTTTACGGTCTTGGTCCTACCAATTTGCAGAAGAGACTTACTTTTTATACACCAGCGAGACAGCTGCGTTCGTCTTCACAGCTGCTGATGCAGACTCCGAAGTTTAAGCGCCAGCGACTGGGGGGGAACTCCTTTGTGCGCAAAGCTTGTCTGGCCTGGAATTCGCTGCCCTTGGCTTTGAGAGCCACTCAGGATCCTCTTCTGTTTAGGAAAGCATTAAAACCCCTACTGTTTTAATTGGTATTTGTTCATCTTCTGCCTTTTTGCTGTTAGCGCCGGGACACTTCAGAATAGCTGCGCGCTGTATAAATTAAAATAACATAACATAAGTATCACCACATTTACAATTAATGGTGAGGCCAGGCAGACAGGCAACAAGCACTCTAGAGCTGAGATCAGACGGGAAGCAATTACTCGAGTGGTAAGGCCAGGCGGACAGCATGCACTCTAGTAGGGAGACCAGGCAGACAGCAGGCACTCTAGTAGGGAGTCCAGGCAGACAGGAAGCACTCCCTTGCTGATGGTTAGGCATACTGTAAGCACTCCTTTGGTGGTGGTCAGGCAGACAGTAAGCACGCCAAAGTTGATGCAGTTTGTCAGCTGTAGACAGGAGCATACAGGATCGGTCGCCAATTATAGTCTCTCCTTTGTAGCTCAGGGTCTGAGGATGAGAATGTTTCTTTCAGTGGGGGGCCTTTCTTCTGCCTTCACGCAGGGGCGGCTGGTGTTAAAGAGTGTGAGAAGCATTGCACTCCCACCATAGGGCAGAAAGAAAAAGATTTGAAAGAAGACTGAGCAGCTGGAAATAAACTACAATTGCTGATCCGTAATGAACTGAAGTGAATTTCTGAATTTCTGAATTTTTTATGGCAGGAGGAGTCCAAGGAATGTGGTCGGAGGCCTCCTGCTCATTGCGTATGTGATGAATGAGGAAGAACTTCCTCGCTCTGGAGGCACAAATCAGGCATATGATGACAAACTGAGTGGAATGGTGGCTTTTCAATTTTACAAATGAGTTTCTCTATGGGTTGTTATTTAAATGGCCCAGGGTGAGACCAGAATAGAGCCTTTAAACATAATGGCTGGGGCCAGGGCATGTCATGTGAACAAAGAGGGAGTAGGTGTGACTCTGCCCTCTACCTCCTTCATTGATAGCCAGCAACTGCTGTTGGTCACGACGCAGCTGTTTTTTCTGTCCTGTTTTTGTTGGCTATAGGACTCTTGGCCCTTTACTACTGCTGTTCACTGCTAAAGTGCATATGGTCTCTGTGTAAATTTTTATCTTGATTGGTTATCCATGATTGGCACATTTAATTTACTGGTAGGTTCCTAGTAAAGTGCACTGAGTGGGCCATGGCCTGTAAAATCAAATGCTAATAGTGGGCCTGCAGCACTAGTTGTGCAATCCACATGAGTAGCCCTGTAAAAGTATCTCAGACCTGCCACTGAACTTTCTGCAGATCAGTTGACTGGGGGTGAGTGTTTGATTTGCTCAAACACTCCGTCCATCATCCCCCTTTGTATCGCTTTGTTTGGCCTAAGTTGGCAGGGTATGCTCAGACGTGAGTCCCTTGCTCACTTGGCCACTGGATTCAAGATAGCCTGGCTGATGAAGATTATGAATCTGAAACTGGTCCCAGGATTCTTGTTTCCGGTCCAGAGAAGACATGGCTTGGCAGTTCGGGCTGGACTGTTCCCATGAGGCACAGGGTCAGACTGATTTGCATATGGCCATGTCTGAACTGGGGTGGCTAAGTGAGCTAAAGAATGGTGATGGATTAAACCCAGATCAGTTGACTCGGGTGAGTGTTTGGTTTGCTCAAACGCTCCGTCCATCAACCATTTTCTTTTTCGCTTTGTTCACCCTAAGTTGGCAGGGTATGCTCAGACGTGAGTCCCTTGCTCACTTGGCCACTGGATTCAAGATAGCCTGGCTGATGAGGATTATGAATCCGAAACTGGTCCCAGGATGCTTGTGTCCGGTCCAGGGAAGACATGGCTTGGAAGTTCGGGCTGGACTGTTCCCATGAGGCACAGGGTCAGACTGATTTGCATATGCCCATGTCTGAACTGGGGTGGCTGAGTGAGCTAAAGAATGGTGATGGATTAAACCCAGATCAGTTGACTGGGGGTGAGTGTTTGATTCGCTCAAATGCTCTGTCCATCATCCCCTTTTGTATCGCTTGGTTCGCCCTAAGTTGGCAGGGTATGCTTAGACGTGAGTCCCTTGCTTACTTGGCCACTGGATTCAAGATGGCCTGGCTGATGAGGATTATGAATCCGAAACCGGTCCCAGGATGCTTGTTTACGGTCCAGGGAAGACATGGCTTGGCAGTTCAGGCTGGACTGTTCCCATGAGGCACAGGGTCAGACTGATTTGCATATGGCCATGTCTGAACTGGGGTGGCTGAGTGAGCTAAAGAATGGTGATGGATTAAACCCAGATCAGTTGACTGGGGGTGAGTGTTTGATTTGCTCAAAGGCTCCGTCCATCATCCCCTTTTGTATCGCTTTGTTCGCCCTAAGTTGGCAGGGTATGCTTAGACGTGAGTCCCTTGCTTACTTGGCCACTGGATTCAAGATAGCCTGGCTGATGAGGATTATGAATCCGAAACCGGTCCCAGGATGCTTGTTTCCGGTCCAGGGAAGACATGGCTTGGCAGTTCAGGCTGGACTGTTCCCATGAGGCACAGGGTCAGACTGATTTGCATATGGCCATGTCTGAACTGGGGTGGCTGAGTGAGCTAAAGAATGGTGATGGATTAAACCCAGATCAGTTGACTGGGGGTGAGTGTTTGATTTGCTCAAACGCTCCGTCCATCATCCCCTTTTGTATCGCTTTGTTCGCCCTAAGTTGGCAGGGTATGCTCAGACGTGAGTACCTTGCTCACTTGGCCACTGGATTCAAGATAGCCTGGCTGATGAGGATTATGAACCCGAAACCGGTCCCAGGATGCTTGTTTCCGGTCCAGGGAAGACATGGCTTGGCAGTTCGGGCTGGACTGTTCCCATGAGGCACAGGGTCAGACTGATTTGCATATGGCCATGTCTGAAATGGGGTGGCTGTGTGAGCTAAAGAATGGTGATGGATTAAACCCAGATCCGTTTACTGGGGGTGAATGTTTGATTTGCTCAAACGCTCCGTCCATCATCCCCTTTTGTATCGCTTTGTTCACCCTAAGTTGGCAGGGTATGCTCAGACGTGAGTCCCTTGCTCACTTGGCCACTGGATTCAAGATAGCCTGGCTGATGAGGATTATGAATCCAAAACTGGTCCCAGGATACTTGTTTCCGGTCCAGGGAAGACATGACTTGGCAGTTCGGGCTGGACTGTTCCCATGAGGCACAGGGTCAGATTGATTTGCATATGCCCATGTCTGAACTGGGGTGGCTGAATGAGCTAAAGAATGGTGATGGATTAAACCCAGATCAGTTGACTGGTGGTGAGTGTTTGATTTGCTCAAACGCTTTGTCCATCATCCCCTTTTGTATCGCTTTGTTCGCCCTAAGTTGGCAGGGTATGCTTAGACATGAGTCCCTTGTTTACTTGGCCACTGGATTCAAGATAGCCTGGCTGCTGAGGATTATGAATCCGAAACCGGTCCCAGGATGCTTGTTTCCGGTCCAGGGAAGACATGGCTTGGCAGTTCAGGCTGGACTGTTCCCATGAGGCACAGGGTCAGACTGATTTGCATATGGCCATGTCTGAACTGGGGAGGCTGAGTGAGCTAAAGAATGGTGATGGATTAAACCCAGATCAGTTGACTGGAGGTGAGTGTTTGATTTGCTCAAACGCTCGGTCCATCATCCCCTTTTGTATCGCTGATGAAATTGAGTCTTTGGAGGATAATGCGTCATGCAAAAATGGACTACATGCTCATCGGAGACCTCAACTTCCACCTCAACAACCTCAGTGACCTGAACTCCATCACCACACCCACCCACAAGGCAGGACACACCCTCAACCCCATCTTTGCAGGAGATAACCACGTCCACTTCAGCCACATCAAGCAATGCCCCCGGCCAGACCAGCACTGCGATCATTTCCACCTCGACAAACCCACTGCGCACAAACCTTCACCCCGCCCCACACAAAGGTACTGGAGTAAGGTCACTGAGGAGCAGCTCAACTTCACCCTCATCTGCGCTGCCCCCCTACCCTCAACCGACACCACCCTCCCAGCCAAAGAACTCCAGATGGTCACCAACTGTACAGACAAGCTTGCACCCCTACGTAACCCCCACAGAAAGGCCACCTGATTCACCTCCAATAGTCCACACCCACCTGCAAACATCTTGATAAAAATTGGATGAACAGCATATCTTAGGAAGACCGCACCATCTACAAAATCGCCATTATAGAATACCACCAATGCATTAGATCCACCAAAAGGACTTTCATCCAAAACAAGCTCCTCACCAACTCAAAGGAACTCTCCAACATCATCCAGGAATTCACAGAACCCCCCAGAGAAGCCCCAGATACCACCCCCTCCCTGGACTTCTGCACCAAGCTTGGCCCCTACTTCAATCTGAAAATCAAGGGCCTTTACGACAACTTCAATGACCATACACCTGGCTCTGAAACCACTCCCTCATCCAGAAAACACCATCCAGGCCACCATCTTCTCCTGGACCCCAGCCACCACCAAAGACACTGCATCGCCCATGAAAGGCATCCACTCAGGAGCCCCCACGGCACCTGCCCAGGCACGTCTTCCACATGGCATACGCCGCCATCGCACCAGAAGTGCAGCGCACCATCAATGCCACTTCCAAAACCAGCCTCTTTCCCGACGACTTGAAATGTGCAGAAGTCAGGTCCCTACTCAAGAAGCCCTCAGCAAATCCCAGTACCTGAAGAACTACGGACCCATCTCCCTCCTCCCCTTAACGGCCAAAGTCACCTAGAAAACCGTCAAATTCGAACTAATGAAATTCATGGAAGAAAACTCCATCCTCAGCCCCTCCTAAATCGTATTTTGCAGCAACCGCAGCACTGAGACAACTCTACTCGCTGCCACAGATGATATCTGAACCCTCCGTGGCCAAGACTACACCGCAGACCTGATCCTTCTCAACCTCTCTGCAGCCTTTGACCCCGTCTCCCATCGCACACTCACCGCCTGACTCCACGATGCCGGCATACAGGGAAGCTCCCTCGACTGGATCCACTCCTTCCTCACCGGCAGAACGCAAAGAGTCAGACTTCCATCCTTCCACTCTGAACCCACAGAGATCAACTTCAGAGTACCCCACGGATCATCGCTCAGCCCCACGCTCTTCAACATCTACATGGCCCCCCTCACCGCCATCGTCAGACAGCACGGACTCAGCATAGTATCCTATGCTGATGACACCCAGCTCATCCTCTCCCTCACCAAGAACCCCCCCACTATAAGACTCAACTTCCAGGAACGAATGAAGGCCGTTGCATCCTAGATGAGCAACAGATGTCTAAAGCTCAACTGGGAGAAGACAGAGGTCCTCATCCTCGGACCCTCCCCCTCTGCATGGGACAACACCTGGTGGCCCACCGCCCTCGGCATCCAACCCACCCCCACAGACCATGCCTGAAACCTCAGAATCATACTTAATTCCTCCCGCTTCATGACCAGACCGGTCAAGGCCATCACCTCCACCTGCTTCAACAACCTGCGCATCCTCCGAAAGCCCTACAAATGGATCCCCCCGAATCAAGGAAGACCGTCATCCAGGCACTCATAACCAGCAGACTGGACTACAGAAACACCCTCGACGCCGGGATCAACATGTCTCTGCTCTGCAAACTCCAGACCATGCAGAATACTGGAGCCAGACTTGTCCTCACCATCCCTAAACATGAACACATCTCCCAACACCTGTCTAACCTCTACTGGCTCCCCATCGAGAAGCGAGTAACTTTCAAAATACTCACCCACGCATACAAATGCCTCCACAACACCGGACCCCAATATCTCAACATAGGAATCTCCTTCCACGTACCCAAGAGGAACATCCGATCCACCGCCCTCACCCTGGCCAAATCCCAACGCATCCACAGAGCAAGAACTGGTGGAAGAACATTCTCCTATGTAGTGGCTAAGACCTGGAACAAGCTCCCGATCTACATCAGATGCACCCCCACCCTGCACACCATCAGGAAGTCCCTAAGACCTGGCTCTTCAACTGACCGGAGCTGTACCCCCCCAGCCCCCCCCCAGCGCCTTGAGACTCTCATGAGTGAGTAGCGTGCTTAAAATCCCTGATTGATTGAATAATGTTAGGGTCCTCAATGTTCCAGCAGGTCTAGAAAGAGAGAACATCAAGGGCCTTATTATAGGCCTATTTAAGGAATGTATCCCCTCCATTGATACTGCAGAACCTGAGGCAGATATACAGAAGATTCACCAAGACTCATTTTCAAAGAATTTAAACAGGAAAAATCCCCGGAAAATCTGCATTAACTTTCAAACCTACACTTTTAAAAGAAAAAGTTTTTTCCGAGGCCTTAAAGGCAGGAAGGTTCACCAAAGGGGACTGGGCTTTTCGAGTAGGTCTGAAGTTTCAAGAATTACACAAGATAGACAGTGGGAGTTGAACAAATTCATTCCAGAAAAAAGATCTTTAGGCACTACTGCCCAAATGAGATTTCGAGCTCTACTGAGAGATATGTGGAACAAAAAGATGCACAATACAAGGGACACGAAAGAGGCTAGAACTCTGCTTGATCAGATGAGGGCGCAGCAGAAACATAAATAATAAATGCCAGATGAGGCAGAGCGCTCCAACGTATATAGGTACATACCCAAAGTAGGTTTAGGGAGGGTTCCCCAGGGAACGTGGGGTTCGAACTGGGCACTTATGGCTGTAGTTTGGTTAGAAATGCACTGTGTGGCGAGGACGTGGGGAAAACAACAAAAAAATACATAAGTCCCCAGTCACAGAAAGCTAGAGCAAATGGGTGGAGCTGTGCATCTAAGAAAGGCAAGGCGGGACACCGATGTGTAAGGAATGTTGAGGGGGCTAAGTTATCAAGTAAAGGGGATGAACACTGTGCTAAAATTGTGTCTGTTAAAAGGCAGATTTAAAGAGCAAAGTTTTAGCAGTTTACTGTTACACGTGGCCTCAGTTTTTATAGATTCAGGAATATGCGTGCCAAATTATACATTTTAATCCCAATCTTCTGAAACCGTAATGTCTTCATCTAAGCCCTGTATACAAACTAAACCCAATCTTGGTGGTACTGGGGGTTGTCCGTGTTTTTCCAAGATTAGGGGTATCCAATCCTTGCCTTTCAAACTACTCTGAGGTCTCTCAAGAGTACATTTGAGGTATTCCAATATGGCAAATGTGGTTCTGGGTTTTGTAGCTGAAATTTTGTTTGGCTAATGGTTACAGTTTGACGGTAAATCACTATTATGAGTAGTAGCCCCAAACAGCTCACATCTTTCTAAAGCTTGTTTGCAAATCAATTCAGGCTGTGACTGTTGATACGGTAAGACTGGTTAGGAGATGAGTGGTAATATCCTTGGCCTAAAGATCATGATAAAGGGGCTGACCTTGCATGTGAAGTGCTCTCCTAACAAATCAAGACATTTTCTAGGGCTGGCTTCTAAGTTTAAGGAACAGTCAGAAGACCCCAGTTATAGTCAAGGGAACTGGAATCTACTTGGTAGGAGCACCAGGCAGCATGGGGAAGAGAAGTGAAGTACATTGTAATGTTGCAACTTAAAACACAAGGGCCTGTAATATGTATAGTCCTCTATCAAATCATTAGGAAAATTATGATGAGAAATCCACTTTTTCATCATCATTTTTCCATTGTTCTCTTGGGGAAGGAAGGTAAATTTCACCCTTTCGGAGATAAGACATGTCTGGCATACTGAGAAAGTATTGCAATTTTGTATTTGTGCCATTCAGCAGAAACCCCGATAGATTTTTTTTTATTTGAAGTTATTTGTTTATTTCATTTTACATTGCATAGCTCACTGTATCACAGCAAAACTCACAATATAACTGATGTGCAGAATGAAAACAAAACCTTTTTACACGCACAATAAGCACAACCCACTGGGCGAGACAAGCCCTTCTTATTGGACATGTTACTACATCTTCATCGTTACTAACAACGTATACAACAAGCACAGGGTGAATCCTATTTACCGTGTATGGACAGGTCACTGAGCAGACCGACAGAACGTTCATAGGTCAAAGTGTTCAAGTCAGAATAGTTAACATTCTTCACATGTTGAACAGTTACAAATCTCAACCGGTGTATGGAGACTAAGGAGTGGTTGGTTCTTTCGTCTCCACCTTCTGGCTCTCCTGCCTCTTTCCCAATCAGATATTGCTGGTGTAACCCACAATAACGTTTGGGAAGAGACTGTGGTGGAAGGAGCTCATTGTATGCATCAGATTGTGTGTTGCCTTAAAGCATATCTGCAATCCATTCAGAGATTGGTTGAAAGAGGCCCTATGACCAGTGCATGGCTACTCTGCATTTGGCGAGTAACAATCCCATTGCCACTAGTTTCCTGCTGCTGGCTGTAATCTCCTTTTCATACCCCAACAACACGACTAGGGGGATTGGCACCCACCGCTGTCCCACGACCCCGCTAAATATCGAGAATACTTTCCCTCATAAAGTTAAAATCCTGGAACAGTGCCATGTCACATGGAGGTACCCAGGGCCTCATTTATGAAAGCCTTGCGCCACGGATGCATCACTTTTTCACATGTTAAAAGTGCCTGCACCGGCAGCGCAAGGCCTTCATAAATAAGGCCCTTAGTTTCCTGCTCCACTCATCTGTCGCAATTAGCTGAGTCCTGCAGCCCGTATCAAAACCATCTGCTGGGAGTGTAGTGCACCCTATTGATGTACTTAAAGTGTATCAGACGATGCCTGCCATTCAGGGACACACACCTTGTCACTTTGCAGAAGTAGGCCCAGCATTTGTCGTCTAGTATCATGTCTCGGCCCCTCTTCCATTCCTGTTTAGCTCAGTGTAGGGGTGTTTTCCTGGGTTCCTGAGCTAGGCAATGTAACACTGTGACTAGTTTGGCTGCGGAGTTTGCCTTAATAATATGGGAAAGCACGGGAAGGGAACTAGGTTCCTGAATATCCTCTCCCATAAGTTACTGCAATGCATGACAGGCCCTGGAAATATTGAAAACTACAATGGCGTGAGACCCTGTGTACCCTCGGAAAAGTCTTCCTAGCAACGTACCACCCCTTCTTGAAAGATGTCTTCCAATGTGTGTATACCCACGCGCTTCATTGTGCGGAGCACTTCCCGTTCCGTGCCTGTTGGAAACCAGGTACACAGTCCAGCAGTGTCAGCAGAGAGTAGATGAGCGCGCCTGTCTGGGTGTTAAGCCGTCTGTGCCATGTGTGAGCCGTGGAATTGAGGGAGTCCAATACAACGCATCGTCTGATTGGGGACTTAAGTAGGATCTGCGGTAGTGTGTGGGAGTCTGTAGATTCTCCCTCAATGAACAAATGTGGCAAGTCTGGGGGGCCGTGAATCCACGCTTATGCATGAGAGGCCTGCGCCACCCTGTAGTTTAAGTCTAAGTTTGGTGCTCCCAGTCCCCCAGCAACATACAGAAGAGTCAGTGGTTCCCATCAAACAATCAGTTGCTTTCCAGCCTAAGCGAGTTTAATCAAAGGCTTGCGACAGTTGGCAAACATAGAACGTGGCAACAGGATGGGAATGTGAACAAACATAAATAAGAAGTGGGGCAGGATAACCATTTCCATTAGCGAGATGTGCCCTAGCAGCGAGAGCCTTATCCACCTGTTAATGTCATCCTCTAGTCTTGAAATAGCACTCACATAGCTCTCCAAAATCACCACAGACGAGTCAATGTGGATCTGTATTCCTAAGTAACGTATCAGGTCTGAACTCCACTGCATAGTAAAGTCTGAGTGGTGGTTATCACCGGACTTTGCAGGAAGATTAACCATTTTGTTCAGTTGATCTTAATTCCGGATATCCTCCCAAACTGCACCACCTTTGACAATACTGGGTTTAGATTGGTCCCGGCGTCCTAGTGTCATCCGCATATGCTAAGATTATTAGTTGATATCCGGGAACCGTAGCCCTCTGTGTTTGTGATATTCCCACAGTGCACAAGCCAGTGGCTCAGCTACCAGTGCAGAGAGGAGAGGAGACAGCGGGTTACCCTGACAAGGCCCTCTGGAAATAGCTATAGCAGCTGTGACCACCTTGCCCAGTTGTATCCTAGCCGTGAGGAGGGTGAAAAGCATTGTAACTAATTGGATGAAATTGTCCCCCACTCCGATTCTCCTCAATACTTCCTTCATGAACGCCCACTCAATGGAATCAAATGCCTTCTCAGCATCTAAGAAGAATGGAATGGAAAGAGTTCTTATATAGTGCAATCTGCCACCCTACGGGTATCCTGGTGCTTCGACCGAGAGAGGTAACCGCTCTACAACTTGCTCCAGACATCTTAAAGGAAGATGAATCAGACCCTAGGGAAGAGCCATGTTTTAATGTTCCTCTGAACTCGAGCAGAGAGTCAGTTTGTCTAATGTTCTGAGGAAGCTTGTTTCAGACAAGAGCAGCGGTCACATTAAAGGCCCTTCCTTTCATCCTAGATCGTTTAAATCTAGGAGTTACCAGCGAGCTGGCACTTGAAGAGCGAAGTTGTCTCTTGGGATAATACCAAGAAAATCTGTCTTGCAAGGGAAAAGGGCCCAGATCATGTACCGCTCTGTATACCAGGCATAATGACTTAAAAAGGACCCTTTCCTTGATAGGCAGCCAGTGGAGGTCCTTCAGAGCCTGTGTGGAAGAAGAACTGCGCTGTCTATTTAGTGCCATTTTTTGCAGCTGCAGACTGGACTCTCTGCAATCCCTGAAAAATATATGGAGGGGCTCCCAAATATAAGGAATTGCAGCAGTCCAGCCTGCTAAGCACTATGTTTCTCACTACCATTGAACGCGATTCTTCTGGCAGTAGTTGAAGTGTCTGACGCAGCACGCGCAGCACAGAAAAACACACCCTGGCGGTCTGGTTGGCCAGTGACTCCATTTGGAGATTGTCGTCAATTAGAACCCCCACATTACGTAATGTGCTAACTGGAATCAGTGGTTCCTCCTCCGGAGTTCACCTAAACTCAAGAGGGATACGGTTAGACAACTTAAGGGAAGAGCAATACACTACCTCAGTTTTGCCACTGTTAAACTGTAAAGAGTTTTCTCGGAGCCAGCTAGCGGTACAGTGCATACACTGTTGAAAAGTATCCATGGATACTGCATGTTTTCCTATCAAAAAGGTCAGCTGTGTATCGTCAGCATAATTAATTAAATCGACTCCGAATGATTTAATAATGGAAAACAGCGGCTGTAGGTAAATAATAAAGAGTATGGGGCTGATCGCTGAGCCCTGTGGTACCCCATGAACTACTGGGGTTTTGTAAGAGGTGGACGGTGCCAAAGACACCATCTGATGTTTCCCAGTTAGATAAAACCGCAGCCACTGCAGAGCCTGCCCTTTCACCCCTATCCTTTTCAGTCTCTTTACTAGGATGGAGTGGCTTACCGTGTCGAAAGCTGCCGTCATATTGAGAAGCACTAGAACAGAGTCATTGCCGTTGTCGGCCCGCATATGCAGATTGTCTTACATAGTAACCAAAGCCGTTTCAGTCCCATGCTCTGGGCGGAACCCAAATTGGTCCCTGTCCAAGACTTGACTATACTCCAAAAAATTAGATAGCGTCTTACTTACTGCCTTCTCCATGATTTTAATCGGGTAGGGCAGAAGAGAGATATGATCTGAAATTTGCTGGATTCGTTCGATCCAGAGAGGGTTTCCTAATCAGAGAAGTCACCACCGCCTGTTTCCACCTCTCCGGAACGATTCCAGTTTCCAGAGATTGGTTGCAAATTTGTCACAACCAAGAAAAAGATCCTTGGCCACATGTTTTCCAGATTTTATGGGGCAGGGTGTCCGTAGGGGAGCCTGAAGACACGCTACACGCCAAGTTATTAAAGGAGATATCGGTAAGAGTTTGGAAGTTGTCTAAGGTCACTATTTGCTCCTGATTCTTATCCTCCATCTCACTGGAGCTATTAGCTACGTCATTGCTACCCGTAGGGTGGAAAGTACCAATGATTTTGATGATTTTTTGATTAAAGTAGGAGGCAATTTCTTCGCACAATTTTTGAGAGGCCGCCACTTTGTTACTGAGGCAAGTTGGTGATGAAAGCTACTTAACTATCTTAAATAGGGCTTTCATCCCATTTGTCGCCTGTATAATGAAATTGGCATAAAAGTCTGCTTTAGACCTAGTGATAAGCTCCTTATATTCCAGTTGTATTACTTTCAGCTCTTTTTTGTCTGAAGACTGATAATTCTTTCTCCATTTCCTCTCTGCCTGCTTGTAGGTCAGGCGTAGCTGTTTCAGGCCTTCATTATACCAAGGGGCTGAGATTCTCTTCCTGTTTTTTAGTTTCTTTACTGGAATTGCCTGGTCCAGGATGTTAGTTATGAAGGTGCAATAGGTGTCATAATTTTCCTCAACTGTGGCAGTGAGGCTAAAATAGGTTACACCCGAAGGGATTTCAGAAGTCCTAATTTTCTCTAATTTGACCATTCCCTCCCTCTCCGATAGGTGGCTAGGGGGTTAACTTGGTTCTCAGGACAGAATTGCTTAATATTGAAGAGGATTAAATAGTGATCAGTCCACTTTTGTGGAATTATGTGAAGTACTTCAGTCTCATCTTCATTGGAAAATAGAAGGTCAAGCATATGGCCTCCCTGGTGGGTAGGATGATTTATCAACTGTTGAAGGTTGAGATTCGCACATATATGTTTCATATCTCTGAATTGGCTACTGAGCCTCACATCAGGAGGTGGAGGAGTGTGGCTCACTGATTAGAGCGGCAGACCCTGATGCAGAGGTCTGGCGCCCGGGACCAGGGTTCAATTCCCGACGCGGCAGGGTCCTGAGCACAAAATGTCCACGGACTCGATAATTCTCGCCTCGGTGCCTATTCTAATCATGGGGTCCCACACTGCAACTCTGGGCAATAGCTTGCTTAGTCTCCACTACAGCGGCCCAGCCGCTGCGCGATGCCTGGCTTTCACCTTGGGGATGCCCAGTAGGGGTTATCTCACAGGGAAAAAGCCAGGACGGGTTCCCAAGGCAAGTGCCTTGATGCCTTCGGGTGATACGTGAGCTATATAAGTCGCAATACATTTACATCTCTCAGATTAAAATCGCCCAGAATTATCATTTTAGAATATGAGAGCGTTAAATTCGTAATAGTATCAAATAAGGTTTGAAATTGTGTACTGTCTCCTGGTGGCCTATAGCATACCAATCCTGTCAATGATCTACCACTTGTTTCTTGCAATGAGAACCCTATAAATTCTATCCCTTAAATTATATCTACCTTCAGAGCCACAAAATTCAACTCTTCCTGAAATATCATCCCCACCCTTCCCCCTCTACCCACTACTCTGGGGTTATGCAGAAATGTATAACCACCTGGACATGCCAGAGCCAGTTCCACCACAGACTCAGCCTTGGTCTATGTTTCCGTTAGGAATAGGGCGTCCATTTTCAAGTTTTCAATCATCATTGATATCTCTGTATGATGTTTAACTAGGGAGCGGCTATTAATTAGTCCGCATTTGAGATGCTTTCCCCCATTAACCGCAGAGGTTGCCAAAAGCTTGCATTCCCTACTATCCCTCTTACCTAGACTTGCCAGCATTTCTCTGGAATAAATCTTATCCCCCTGTTTGCTGTTTGAACAAACAGCATGGCTGGCACTGTGCGCGGCCGGTGCGTGGACGGGCGCTGACGGGCTTTCATCTGGCGCGCCAATGGTGCTCCTGCTGCGTGCGCGCGCTGCGCGCTTGCATTGCTCAGGTTAAGTAGGCAGGCACGTGCAGGACAGCCCAGGACTAGAGCACCTCCCAATATGGCGCTACAAGTTGGCCAAAAATCACCCAATCCCTCACTCAAGATGGCGTCTATAGCCGGGAGAATGCCTAAACCTCGCTCAAGCAACGAGTATGATGAGTTATTTTTTAATGTGCGGGTAAGCAAGTAAAATGAATTATTTTTATTGTGCAGGTAATACTGCAGCAGCCTAGACTTCTGGATATAGTCTTTGAATTGCATAAAAATAGTTAATAGATTTAAGGTTAGATTACACCTGGTTACAAACCCTGCCTGCTCTAGTCTCAACCTCAAGTGGCATTAATGGGATTAAAGTATTAGCCAATATTTTAGCATATATCTTGACGTCCACAATTAACAAGGCAAGGGGTCTGTCGGATGAACAGGCTTCAGGTGGCTTCTCTGGTTTCAGAATCATGATTGTCCGTGCCTCTCTCATAGAGGGGGGCATTGTTTCTGCCTGTGCCATGTGTTTGAATAATGTCATTAGATGAGGAGCAAGTTGATACTGAATTGCCGTGTAGAATGCTGCTGTAAGTCCGTCTATGCCAGGGGCGTTACCAGTGCGCATAGACTTAATTGCTGCTATGACCTCATCCAGAGTGAGAAGGGACATAATGTATTCTCTGTGAGTGTTTCTTTGCCGTGTCATCTGTATTTGCACCAGATAGTCCTGAATAGCATTGTCTTCAGAAGGGGATTGGGAATCGATGGAATCTATTCGCTACATCTGTTCTATCGTGTAGCAGGAGGCCGTCTTCATCTTGTATCTCTGTGATGGTATCCTCTTTTTGCTGAGGGTGCAATAAGGTTGCTAAGATGGCTCCCGGTCGTTCCCCCTCGCCATAGACCCTTGCTGCGACATATATGTCAAGTTGTTTGACTTCCCTGTCTGCTGTATCCTTCAATTCCTTAAGCGCAACTGTTATATCCCCCAATATATATGCATCCCCTGTCCTTTGGAAGGTTTGTACAAGTGCTGGAATATCCTTCCTCAAGTGTGTCAATCGGTCCCTCAATGACCGGAGCACTCCGACGTGCTTAGAAATGACTATACCATCGATATCAACTTTAAAGCCCTCCCAGATAGTGGCAAAATTGTCTACAGACCTGTAATGAATCAGGTGTTGGCACAATTTGGAGCTCATTCCACTCGCTAAGCCATTACTTACCACAGCCCCTCTCAGGACTCATGAAAACACCACATATAGAATACCTGCCTGAGAAAGGAATAACACAAGTAACAACACATATACAGCTAGAAATACTGAAGATCTGGAGCCATAGTCTTAGGGGATATGTACAACAATACAGCAAAACTAACACCTTCGGTGACAGCTCCTCACTGCACGGCAAGAAACAGCAAAAACCAACACCTTCCAGTGACAACTCGCCACTGCACGGCAAGACAACGCGCACTCAGCACGACAACGCAATTATGCGAAAAAGCACCACCTATAATTTGGACATTCCTGATGAGAGCCGGTTTCCCTTCCTCTAAAAGGGGTCCGGCCTTCCCTCACAGGAAGTATAAGATACAAATTGCACTTGTAGTCATCCCTAATCACTAGCAGACCACCTTCCTGTCATCAGTTACCTGCAAGAAGGGCAACTTACCATCCTTCTGTGCGACAGCACCTGGCTAAGAAGAACCCATACTCCCTCTCAGAGACAACAGACAAATGAAACTATTTCACATTGGGGTCTCTTTATTACACAATGATAGAATGACAAGGAAAGAAATAAGTAAACATTACACTGAGCAATCACCAACACATACATACACATAAAAGGCTGAAAAGAAAAATATGGTTAAGCATAAACAGGTATAATGAAAACATTCTTAGAACACCTCACCATATTTCCATATATCTGGCTTTCAAGGGGCCCATTTTTCTGGTTCGATCAGGATTCTCTGTTATCACCAGACCACCATCACCAACAGACCAGCATCTGATGTTACTCATGGCCCTCGCACTCCACTCGGTTTCAACTGGCTTCCAACTGGCAACTGTCTACTGACCCTTCCAGCCGAACAACTGGCTTTCAACTGGCAACTGGCCCTCTAACTCTCTTGCTAATATAGAATGCAGCTTTTCCAGAGAAGCTTCTAGCAAGCACCTAGCCTCCCATCAGATTCCTGGACAGCTCTGTGCCAAGGACGCACCCCCAGCCGGCCGAACTGTTGTTGCGTCTACGGCACAGGGCAAGTACATTCCTCCGATAAGAACCAGTTCTCCCTGGAAAGAAAGAGCGAACAACAAGTAGAAATGTAAGCATTGCCTCTCACCTAGAGGGGTTGGAAAGATGGCGACAGTTTAGAACATGAAGTCACTCGAGCATAGGCCTCTATGCTCGCGAAAGATGCAAGAAGACATAGAATCATGCCAAAGCCAATAGGCAAACCCTGCCACTAAGCAAGATAAAGTCCGAAACATAGAGAGAACTTCAGGCCTACACATCCCTATGTTATATGATGATGTGAATTGCAAAGCATGTCAAAGGCAATTGGCTACAATATGCTGAGATGGTGGTGGGCAACGGTCACGGTCATAAGCGGACCCAATCATTACCAATACCTCTGTCATTACATTCCACCCATGACCATTGTCCAACACCATCGAAGCTTCAAACAATATGCAAACTATTACAGAAATAACAACAAACATAACTGACAGAATGAACAAAAGCAGTTCTAGGGCAAAACATATTCTAGACTAGGCAAACATTGAAAATAACACCATAATGCAACTAAAAACAGTGGACTGAAAGATACACCACCCAAGATAAAACAAAGCATCAGGTAGCCACCTAAGGAGCTAATCCCACAGTCCTTTACCAAGGGTCCATTGACTCAAGCAACAGTTCAATAGCGGGAAATAAGAACAACCCCATTCTGCAAAATAGCTAGTCTAGTACTACGCATGTCAAGCAGGAAATCAGATAAAGCTATCAAGGTGTGGTTAACATATTTATCCAGAAGATAAGCCAGTTTGCTAATAGCCATAACAATATGAATTGTCAATCCAGGAATCCTAACAACTGAAGCAGCTAAATTAAGAGATTCAGACTTGGAAAACAGAGTGATAGTAGACCAAGCCAAAGGCAATAGGCTGAAGTCATAATTCACCTAACCCAAAGAACAGTATGCACCTAATCCCTCTGTATCCACTATGGAGCTCATGCGTGCACCATCACCAACAACATTGCACCTCAACATCTCCTACCTTCTATTCTTTGGCAAGACTGTTCTACTGAAAAATAGCAAACGTATAGAACAGAAGAGAAATAGAAATATGCAAGGCCATTCTACATTAAGGCTAGGATAACATAGCATACTAAAGTCAGTACACCATGGCGGTTATTGAGGGTTATCACAGGGCATCAGATCACAAAAGCAGCTCATTCGCTACATTGCACCCCATGACCCCTGAACATCACCATTCACATATATTAAAAAAGAAAATCACTGAACTAAAGGCTTAACTATAAATGAGGCACTGCATCTCTGAACTGCAAAATTGGAAGTATAGCAAAGGAACCATTAACCTTACAACAGGATAGAAAAAGAAAACTATCATTGGGGCACTGTATGCGTTAACTGCAAGAATGGCATCAAGGCAGAATAACCAGCTTCTGAGGAAAACCCCATTAAAAATGTAAATGTCATTGAAGCATCCATTTAAAGGCAAAACCATGGAAAACTATTTTTTACAGTGAAGAACACAAGACTGCAGGCCATAATGAAAAGCATACTGGTAAGAAAAAATTACATTACAGCTTCAAAAACACAACTTAGTATAAATCAGCATTTCCTGTGTTGAAATGGCTACACAGAAAACATTACATTCAAAGCAAATCATTACTAATTGTTGGTTCTTTTTAGAGCTTCACTAGATGAGTAAGGAACACAGTAAAAGATATGATGATCACTATTAAACAGGTCAAGACTGTAACACGCAAAGCCAAAAAATCTAAAAATAATTCAGAAATATCCGGCTGCTTGTTGCATTGAACCTCTAATGATTAAACTGCAAATTTCACTGCCATAGCAGCCAACTGTAGCTCAGAAAATATTTACTCTAATTGCAGCAAAACATCTCTATTGAAGGGGGAAAAAAGTTAATTTCTGTGAGAAAAAAAAGGACTCTTTACGCAAGCAGTTCTCCTCTGTGAAAGACACACAGGTTTCATGCCTTCAAAGTTAGCCTCACTTGAAAATAACAGTTCCAAATGTAGCACACTCTCTTCTTCTGTTTTAAAAGGTATATCGTCACACAGTTGTTGATGCATATTTAAATGAACACTGCTATCTCTGTCCAAGATGTTATACCTCTGTCTGCCAGCTTGAATACACTTTTCTCCCGAGTCTGTAAACTCATAGGAATTCCAAACATTTTCATCCCACGTTTCACATAGCAAATGAGCACATTTTAAATGCATTTTTACTAAACACTTGAAAGGGATCCAGCCCTTTTCGGCCTAATGTAGCAAGCTATTTACAAGCCCTTTAAACAAAACACTTTACATCCAACAGAGCACAAGTAACTCAGCAAGTGGGTTTTAGCACAATTTGGAGCTCATGCCACTCGCCAAGCCATTACTTACCACAGCCCCTCTCAGGACTCATGAAAACACCACATATAGAATACCTGCCTAAGAAATGATTAACACAAGTAACAACACATATACAGCTAGAAATACTGAATATCTGGAGCCATAGTCTTAGGGGGTATGTACAACAATACAGCAAAACCAACACCTTCCGGTGACAACTCGCCACTGCACCGCAAGAAACAGCAAAACCAACACCTTTCGGTGACAATTCGCCACTGCACGGCAAGACAACGCGCACTCAGCAAAACAACGCAATTATGCGAAAAACCACCACCTATAATTTGGACATTCCTGATGGGAGCTGGTTTACCTTCCTTGAAAAGGGGCCCGGCCTTCCCTTACAGGAAGTATAAGATCAAATTGCACTTGTAGTCATCCCTAATCAATAGCAGAGCACCTTCCTGTCATCAGTTACCTTCAAGAAGGGCAACTTACCATCCTTCTGTGCGACAGCACCTGGCTAAGAAGAACCCATACTCCCTCTCAGAGACAACAGACAAATGAAACTAATGCACATTGGGGTCTCTTTATTACACAATGATAGAATGACAAGGAAAGAAATAACTAAACATTACAGTAAGCAATCACCAACACATACATACACATAAAAGGCTGAAAAGAAAAATATGGTTACGCATAAACAGGTATAATGAAAATATTCTTAGAACACCTCACCATGTTTCTATACATCTGGCTTTCAAGGGGGCCCATCTCTCTGGTTCGATCAGGATTAAGCATTAGCGAATTCACGATCCGCGGATTTGTGGATTTACGAATTCGCGATCCGCAAAATTCGCGAATTTGTGTGAATTTGCAGATTTTTTTACTTTTGCGTGTTCGCGGGGCGCTTTGCGTGTTCGCGGGGCGCTTTGCATGTTCGCGGGGTTTTATTTGTGCGAGACCGCGATGTGCCCTCTGGTTCATCACTGCCACCCTCTCGTTTTTGTGCCCTTCTGCCCTCTGTACCACTTGTTTTTGTGCCTTTCTGCCCTCTGCCCCACTCGTGTTTGTGCCCTTTTGCCCTTTGCCCCACTCGTTTCGTTTCAAAAACTTTATTCGATTCATAAAATGGATCATAAAAGTACTGAACATACAATTCATCATACCTCATAAGATAAGAAAGTTCTTATTTAAAAGTACAGTTTTCCAAAATTTATGAAGACATAATAATGACCATAAAAATATATAAAACATGATTTTCACCAGGGGATATTCTATACAGTATAATACTACCCATAGGCCTTCCTGATCTTTAGCGAAATTCTAATAAAATTTAGCATGGCACAACAAGTTTCTACGGAGGATAATGCTGACAGATAATCATACCCTTCTTTATAGGTGCAAGGTTGCCTCCCCTTCAAGATTGGTTTAATAAACCGAAGTCTTGGTTCTTGATATAAGGAGCCAAAAAGGACCCCATGTATAGTGCTTTGGCTATCCCTATTATTACATGGACAAGGGGGCAGCCTCTCACACCAACCCCCTTGTTTCGGGAATGCAAGCAAAAAATGCAAAATGTCCAGTCTAAACCTTGTTAGTAGGAATCGCCATTGAACATTGAGGGTAAATGTTAAGTAAAACTGAGGTTGGGGTTTACAAGCATAAACAGTAGCATCGTCCAAAGGTGGTGGATTCAATGATTTCCAATACTTTGCCTTTATGTCCACCTTATAATTTCCCTCTATTTTCCCAGGATTCTCATAATAGGAACCCAGTCCAATCTTATTTAACATGTTACAAACATAAGACAACCAGGGGATCTGTTTTGAGTTTTCTAAAGCCATGCAATCGATGATAATGTCTTTAGTAAGTTGCAGGTCTTCAGATTTCCAAACTTTGCCCCATAACAATAGAGGGGCCAGGCGAATCGTATCAGAGACACTGACCATGCCAATTTCTTTGTGGCAGAAAATGTTCGAACAACCTTTTGGAACTGATAAGACCCTTTTTATAAAATTATTTTCCACCACCTGTATCACAGATGGTATTTCGGTCCCCCACACCCCTGCCCCATAGGTGGCCACCGATAGACATTTTGAAGTGTAGAGGGTTTTGAGGTGCATAACATGTTTTTGCCCCAGTTTACTACAGAAACGGAAAATGCCCTCTATGGCCCGTGTCATGTTCTGGGCTCGAACCTTCATGACCGGCGTCCAGCTTAATTTGCTATTAAACAAATTACCAAGGTAGTTAAAATTTTCCACCTTTCCAATTATGCGATTATTTACCACGAACTTCCTAATATTTGACCCTTTGGGCCCACAAGACATTACAAAGGATTTGTCAAAGTTCACCTTTAAATCGAGGTCAAGCATGAATGTATTGAAGGCATCTAAACATACTTGCATGCTGTTTCCTGTTAATGTCATTAGGACAGTATCGTCTGCATAAGAAAGGATGGGAATGCTTTTACCATTAATTTTTGGGAAGTCACAACCCTGGCTTAATAGATACTTTTCTAACCCATTTGTGTAAACGAGGAACAGAAAAGGCGCCAAAATGCATCCTTGACGCACACCCTCAGTGGAAGGTATTGATTTAGTTATTTCACCTCCAGGGCCAAATCTGATTGATACAGTTGTTGCTGCATGTAACCTGTGGAGCAATGTGACCAAAGGTTCCTCAAAGCCCATATCATCCATCATCCGCCACAACTTATCTCTACAAACAGTGTCGAATGCACTTGTCAAGTCCATGAAGGCAAGATGTACTGAGGATTTTTTTGCCTTCATGTACTTGCCTAGAATTAGTGCCAGATTAAGGCACTGCTCGTTAGTCCCCTTTCCACGCCTAAAACCATATTGGGAGTCAACTATAAGTCCTGTAGAATCTGCCCAACTTTCTAATCTCGCCAGGATTACCCTACCCAGGATTTTACATGAGGCATCTATTAAGGAAATCGGGCGATAGCAACGTGGGTCGCACCTATCGCCCTTCTTAAAAATCGGCACTACAGTTGCCTCCTCCCATGTACCAGGGATGCGCCCAACCACAACAGCCTTGAAGACATTCAGTAATATGGGTGCCCACAAGCTAACATTGGATTTAAAAAGGTCCAAGGGGACAGCATCTGGGCCTGGAGCTTTTAGTGGTGCTCCCTTCCCTAAGGCTTCCTCAATCTCTATCAGTGTGAGTGAAGAGCTGAGGGTCAAAGCCGAGGGAGGTGCCACCAAATCCCCTATCCCATCCGTACCTGCCCTTGTTGAAATGGACTTAGGATTAAAAATCTTAGTAAAATGTTGAACCCATTGTTCAGCGGTGACCTGCATAACTATAGATTCTTTATTTTCGCTCTTAAAAAGGGGTCGATTTAGGACCTCCCAAAAGAGTCTACTATCTTTTAGTTCTGCAGCCTTTTCAAGGTCTTCCCAAGCGGTGTTTTTTAGGTCCTGCTTCCTTTTTGCAATAGCATCCCTATAGGCCTTTCTGCTAGTCCTTACAAGCTCTTTGTTTCTTGGTTTTTGGCGCAGAGCTAGTTTTAGTGATCGGTGTGTGGCAGAACACACGGAATCAAACCATCTAAAGGCCTTTTGGCCTCCCTTCCCCTAGGGTTTCCGAAGGTGCTTTGCTACATGACCACACAATTTCTCAAAGCTTTCAATAACCTGATGGGGGTCAGATACTGGGGCCAGACATGATTCCATTTCCGTTTTACATTTAACAACCATGTCTTCCTCCAGTTTTATCGCGTTTACCTTCCCCCATTTCACTGTAACACCCTGATTTTTACTATACTTAATTGGCTGTTCCCAGATCCTTGGTAATTCTTGTATTGGCACGCACAATGACAATATTAGGGGATTATGATCACTTGCGGGATTAGCCACCACCTCCAACTTATCAACATACTTGAAAAAGCTACTGGACACCAGGACAAAATCAATTGTGCTCATCTCCCCCCTTGTACCCTGAAAGGTTGGTATATGCGGAGTATCGGGGGCAGACCAGGGGTCTACCACACACAAGTCATTTGTGATGATGATATTATTCAAAGCATCCCCCTGGGGTGTGTGTTTAAAGTGGGTCAAGGGCTGAGAGTTCGAGTCCTCTAGTCCACACACGTTCGAACCTCCAAAACTGCACAGCGTGCAGTTAAAATCGCCAACCCAGATGAGAGACGATGAAGGGTGCCTGCTGCGTGCTTTACCCACTGTATCCTCCAAACTTTGTATTATCGCGATGTCATGTCCATTAAGATGTTATAATACCAATTGATTAATAACACAGGTTCCGGGAAAAGATGTTCTAACAACAGTAGTTGGTACCAGTTTGTCTCCACCAGTTTCGAAGTTTTCATGTTCTGTAGTTTATAGACAACGCTGTTGTTATACCACCCTTTGCCCTCCCTGATGTGGATGGAACAGCCAAGACAGTGAATGATTGAAAACCCTCAATGTCGCAGGTGGACCTGGTCCACGTCTCCTGTAAACACAGGATTCCATGGGCCTCCACAAAATCCAACCATGCCTCGTCTTCCAGTCTGCCTGTTAGTCCGGAAATGTTCCAAGATATTAAGGATATTAAAGATGGCCCCTGTGTTCCATGGTGGCTTCCCAAAGCATCTCGAGTGTCGGAAGGATCTTGTTCAGGCAGTAATGATGTCTGCTTCTCATAACCCAAGGAGATATTTCCCCCAAACGTGACAGCATTCTCTACTTGAGGGGGGCCAATACTCACAATATCACAGTCAACAGTCACCAACGCTGAAACATCATTGCAAAGTGTCCCTAAGTTTTCCTTCTTTCCCAAATCTAGGATGTTAGGCGCATTGCCTTCAGACCCAGTTAGTGGTCAGTCTACCCCGTCCATACCCATTAATGGATCAAAGCGGTTCATCAATGGGATATTATTATTATTATTTGGGAACCATCCTGGGTAATCTACGCCTTGAAACCTTGGTCTCCGTGGGTTAAAAGGAACTTGTATAAAAGGGGCCATACTTGGTGGTCCCATGAGCGGGCCATTTGTCTCATGCCATGGGACGTGATAATTTTGTGGGCCTTGATTCCTGTTCAGGTTATGTGCCCAGCCCATGTGATTTTTACCATTTGTTCTATACCCACGGTGGTTGGGATTTGGGGCAGTCTGATAAAGGTTGGGATAGAAATATTCAAGCCCCACACACTGAATATCTCCCATTCTACCAAACCTCGCTTTACTACAAATGATGTCCTTAACCCAGATATCTCTAAAGTTGATCAGGATGCAATCTCCCTCCAGGTCTTTTTTGCTTGGCCCAACCCAGGGGACCCTCCGTACACTTAAGATTTTTGTGGCAGTATCTTCGGTTAAAGGCCTATTGGTATTTAGCCAAAATTTTGTTTTGTTTAAGAGGTCCTCCCTTGTCTCATATTTGTTCTCTGCAATTAATGGAACACCTGTCAAAATTGCCATATACGGGGCAGACTCCGAGGTATATTTACATAGATCTGTTTACCTTGTAAGGGGGTTTTACTAGGGACTAGATGTTTACTAGCTGGAGTTTCTTTCCCTTCAGTATTTGGCAGGGTCGGGGCATCTGTGTTTATAGGTGTAGCCACCACCATGGAGTTGTTAACCTTAGAGTCTGCAGTAGTCGCCGGCTTAGTTTTAGATAAAATAGCTGGCGCTATGCAAGAGGTAATGCCGTTAGGATCTGTAGACATTGCAGTTTTAGGTTGCTGTGGTTGTATCTGGTTGTTCTTAGCACCCTTTTTTGCTAAACTAGAGTTATTATTACCACCAGTAATAACGGGTTGTTTGCTATTACCCACAAGACTCTCCAATAGAGCGGTGTTTTTAGATGTTAAAAACTCTAATTGATCTAGTTTTAAGTCAATGATTTGAGTTTTTTCCATCAGGGGATTCAGCAGGATTTTTATCAACTTCTCAAGACTGGCCATGAGTTCCTTATCTTGTTTATGGGTTGGTTTTTTTATCTAAATTTGAAATGCTTTTTTCCATATTCAAAAGCTGGGATCCTATCTGTAAAAGTCTATCTTCAAAGGGGTTTAGAAGCTTTTTAAGTGTTTCCCATACCACAGTTAAAAATTCAACGTCTTTCCCTTTTATAACGCAGAATGGCACCCCACTAGTTTCATTCTCTATTACGAGATTCTTATTATCATGAGTTACCACCAGCGAATCTATGTCAATTTCTGGTGTTAGAACAGAAGGCTGCTTGTTGATCATTGGGGGTGGATCATGGGGTAACGGAGATGGTGCCTTGGTGGATAACTGTGCCTTCGCAATCTTAGCCTTCACTCATTTTTGTGCTCTTCTGCCCTCTGCCCATCTCGTTTTTGTGGTCCTCTGCCCCACTCGTTTCTGCCCTCTGTCCCACTCGTTTTTGTGCTCTTCTGCTCTCTACCCCACTCGTTTTTGTTCCCTTCTGCCATCTGCCCCACTCGTTGTTGTGCCCTTTCTGCCCTCTACCCCACTCATTTTTGAGCCATTCTGCCCCTTGCCCCACTCGTTTTTGTGCCATTCTGCCCTCTGTCCCACTCGTTGTTGTGCCCTTCTGCCCTCTGCCCCACTCGTTTTTGTGCCATTCTGCCCTCTGCCCCACTCGTTGTTGCGCCCTTCTGCCCTCTGCCCCACTCGTTGTTGTGCCATTCTACCCTCTGCCACACTCGTTGTTGTGCCCTTCTGCCCTCTGCCCCACTCGTTTTTGTGCCATTCTGCCCTCTGCCGCACTCGTTGTGCCCTTTCTGCCCTCTGCCCCACTCGTTGTTGTGCCCTTCTGCCCTCTGCCGCACTCGTTGTTGTGCCCTTTCTGCCCTCTGCCCCACTCGTTGTCATTCTACCCTCTGCCCCACTCGTTGTTGTGCGTTTATGCCCTCTGCCCCACTCCTGTTTTATTTTAGAATGGCAATTTCTGCATTGAATACAGGATCTATTAGTGAGTATGGGGAGAATCTCCAAAGAAATGCTGGGGCCTGTTTGATGGGGCATTTTAAGTCCAATTGTACAGATGCATGGTCTGAATAAGTGCTAGGGTGTAGGGTACATATCTCCATCTGCCCAGATAGCCTCCTAGACGCGAGCCAGTAATCAATCGTGTGTATGTCATGGGGGCAGAATAGTGTGTGAACCCTGCAATATCGGGACAGTGCTGCCTCCACGCATCCACCAGGTCAAAGCTCTCAATGACATATAGGATGACTCCAGCTGCGGCTGAGGGGCGATGAGCAGGCCCCCTTGGAACGAACTCTGAGCTGATCTAGGATACAATTAAAATCCCTGCCTATTATGAGTGGAATATCCCTGTTGTGCAGCAAGACATCACCAAGACTGTGATAGAAGTGTGGGTCATCATAGTTGGGACCATACACATTGACTATATTTACTGATAACTAACCCATGGCATAGTACTACGCTACGCTCGTGGAGCGTGCATAGTTTGTGCTACTATGCACTACGCAAATTGCACGTATCACAGTGCAAAGACACATAGTGTAGATTAACAGGCATTTTTTGCTTGCTCGTGGTCCTCAACGTCAAGTTGGCGACCGCAAGCGAGCAAAATCACCAACCCGGTGAGACTTGTGATTTTTGGATGCAGAGAGCTGCTAAGTATTCTTCCTAAAGACTGCCATTTGGTGGACAGTTCGATATAAGGGTGGGACTGCAGTTCCTGTCGTCAGGGTTTCAAATGTCTTTTGAAAACCATCAGCCTTTTGGGTCTTTTCCTGATTACAGTCAGGAGTGGCTATGATAGTCGGGTGTACACCGCTCACACCTCTTGGTGTCGTCTGTTGTTAGTGCTCTAGTCTAGGGATGGCCCTGCTGTGAAGAGCATTACTCAAGGGAAAAGGCTAAGTCCGGAAGACAGCCTAAAGGGATACATGAAAACAGAATCGGCCCAAACTGGTTCTGAAAGTGGAGAATGAGAATACACCCCCTCCCCCCCCGCCCCCCCTGTCTGCTATAACTGAATAAGAATGCTGCTGACTCACTTGTTGTTCCAGTTTCAGTTTCTCTCTGACCACAGCGTGGGTGCTACACTAAGTATAATGTAGGACTACTGCACAATCTGAGCTGTTGTTGTATGCCTGATAGCCAGATACCCTGAGGTGAAGGCGTATCACTTGGAAATTAATCTGCATGAAAAATGGCTTCATCCTGTCCTGGAGATACTTAAAACACCTGCCTGAACAAAAAGGGAAGGTGAAACCTAACCCAGCAGGTGGTGTTGAGAGGTAATATGGCCAAAGCAGTAGATTCTGGTGCTGTTGTCCATCCACTTGAGACTCAACAAGAGTGTAACTTGCGTGCTACTGACTCTGAATCAGTCATTGATCCTGAAGAGAGGAACAGTGGCACTGCTGAAGTACACCCAAGGAAATCTGGACATCATCACTGTTGTTGCAATCATGGCACTAGCCTTAGTGTGCCTGATCGGCTTGCACCGCTGTAGACCAGGATTGGCGTTGATCAGCTGCATACTTTTTATGCTCCAAGTAACTATTGCCATGTGACTGTAGCACATATCGAGTTGTAACCAAGCAGCAAACGCCACTGAAGAACACTGTGAACCTGTGGCACCTACCCCAGGGTGACTAACAAATTTAACATGTGGTTAGCTATGGCTTTGCTAATTGTGTTTGACACAAACTAAGCTGGCCAGAAACAGCAGCCTTGAGACACTTTATGCACGTGTACTGTAGTGTAGTTCCTATATTCCCAATAGGCTCTGCGCATTGGAATAATATATCCTAGAACTTAGGTCAACTAGGTCTCTATCGAATATATTAGACTTAATTGTGAGTGCTAGCTAGCTCAGAGGTAACTAGAACATTTCTTGTATAAACAAGAAGGGATTCGTTTCTGACAACCACATAAACATGACAACTTTGTTTCCCCAAGAAAAAAACTGATCTTCAGAATCGTGGAAAAAATAGATACATATTTTACTCAGTCAGTCGTGCATCCTTCGTTTCATCAGAGGTGCAGAGAAATAGAGAGACGGGCGTTTTCAATAAAAGGGTTTATTGAACAGTCTTCTTCTAAAGTGAACTGCCACAATCATAATACTGGTTGCAAAGTATAATGCGTACAGTAAGAAGAGCATTATAAAATAATACTGTAAAAGCATTGTATGGTTTCTAAACCATAGATAAATACATACATAAATAACAGAGACTAAAAAGTACTCAACTGGTGCTTCTAAAATACGCCTACCCCAATGTACCTAACCTAAGTATAGTACGCGGGAAGAAGTAAGTGAGGTGTAGCATAGGTTTAGTTTTTTTTGCCAGGAATCTAACCAATATTTCTCTTACGATTTAGTCAGCTCCGTACCTTGGTTTTAGAATGAAGGAGGTCTGGTATCTGTGTCTCGGACTCGATTTCCCAGCACCCCGCGAGGGGAGCTTGGAAACACTGGAGCTGGATTCACTGCTAGAGAATGGACCGCTTCTCGATCAGTGCTTCAGCTGGAAGGTCGGCTTCCTTCGGCACTTGCTGTAGCGAGCTGCGTCGGGCAAGTAGATAGTCAAATTTGTTCCGAACCACTGTGTGTTTGCTAGGGCAAGTGTAGGCATATTTAACCTTGCAGGTGCCTAGTTTGACGTAAAGTCAGACATAATAACGTCATCAAAGAACCCCAAGGGAATGGTAGTTCCTTGAAAACTTCATGATTTCTAGGAAAAATCAATATTCAAGCAAGGGGATGTCCCTGACTGCTGAAGCCGAGTTTTCCAAGAAATCGCTGTTGCTTTTTGGAACAAGTGGAAGTAGCCATGCCTGTATTTGAACTGGATGGGTTATGTCTAAATATGGGTATGATTTCTATGCCTATATAAGGGCAATGTGAATTATACCTATATAAGGGCATGAATTACGCTTGGATTCTGAAATGCTACACAACATTACCAAAAGCACTGATTGGTACTTTTGACGACAACTTTCAATACACCTAATTGACCACAGTCGTTGCTGACAAATTCACTTTGAATCTATTTGGTCGCTGTCCAGGAACCTATACCTTGAAGAAAGATGCCCAGCACGGCCTAATGACTATTACCCAGGCTCAATGAGTCAGTAATTTGTCAGTAGACATAGCCTGACATTTGACCTCTGCCTTTAAACACACTGCAAATATGGCAAGATAAAAACTACATTTAAAGGCATGTTTATTGCTCATTCCCCTTCTGAACTCAACATGGTGATTTTGGGGGTGCTGCAGCACCTCCCAGCGTACACCTACTTCCATCCCCTATGCAGACCCTGCCTTCTTGGTCTTCATTTAGCCCCTCTTTCCGAGGCGCATGGTAAATTTGCCAGGTGAAACTGTCTAGCGGAATTAGTGCAACCATGTGCTTGTGAATATTTCGTATGATGCTACTGGTCGACTATGATTTTCAGAAGCGGACTAGAAGTGTACTTGCAGTTTTTGATTTTACCACACGTGTTTCCCCCTCCATGGCCTGGTTCCCCAGAAAAAATAGCTCAAGATAATACCTGGAAGGATTTGCACAAGGGAAATACTTCTTGGTTTGAGCACAATTTGCGCCTGACTTGGTATGTCGAGTTGACAGTTTGTCTGTTCGGTGCGATATCTAATGACTAAAGTATACTGCATGCACTTTCATCACAGCTCCATTTTGAGTAGGCCAGGGCTGGCCCTGGGCAAGGCTGGACGATTAGTAGAGCGCGCCGTCATTATGGTGGTCGCACGGCTCCCCTGAGTGTCCAATAGGCAGCGTTCGTCGGGCGTGAACTGGAAGCGCAGGCGTCCAACATTGGGGTCCAACCGGTTTAGAGTGGCCTGGCCCGTGCCCCTCCTCCCCCCTTAAAAGCGCGTGTGGGGAGCAGAACAGTTTTTTGTTCCTTTGCTCCCCACAGACATGGCCCGGGCCACCAGCGGCCCATAATTTGTTTTCTTTTTTTATATTCTTGCAGCCGGAGCATCAGCATCAAGTCGAGCTGCAAAGTGGAGGAGCTGCAGGCATTCCTTTCATGCAGAGCATTCTCAGGGGAGGGAACATGTCAAACTCGATGACGAGCAATCGGCTGGAGAAGCAGCTGGCAGGCGAGCCTCGGCCGAGGTGTTGGGAGTTATCAGCTGTTGAGTGCGCTGCGGAGAGAAGAAAAATGATCAGCTCTGCGAGGTGAGCGCGTGTGTACTCAGGGAGGTCTTGCCTTTGAAGCTGAGCCTTTCATTGTGGTTCGGTCACCGGAGTGTAGTGCTTGGGGCCGAGATTGCACTTTGTGTGAAGGCGAAATGCCAGAGTTCATCGCTTGAGAGTAGCTGTGTGTGGCGGTTTGGCAGCAAAAAATTTCAGTTAAACAGAGACCCAAATTTTTACATAGATTGTGTGTGTCTATCTTTCATGACTAAGGCCAGTGGGGTCAATTGAGGCATTAACAACGAGCGCTTCTGTTCACATGTGTGTTCGCCAATAGGCCTTTCCATTGTTCTGTTGTGAAGGCGAATGTTCCCACACATGCGAGGCATGATGGCGATCTTTCTGGCAGCATCGGATGCCTGACCTCTCCAGGGTCCCTCAGCATGCACACTTCCAAGACGTGCGTCATTAGACAGTGGCAGGTCAAACAGCCGATGTCAGCCATTGTTTTGGGTGAAGTAGGCAGGGGTGACTTCTCTCTGTTTCTCCAGTGAGAAGACACACACATCATTCACTGACTGAATTGAGTTTGGGGCAAAGTCTTGATTTAGTGGACTTTTGTAGAGATTGTGGCAGTACGGGGGGCCCATGTCGGCGTTTGACCGGTCATAGCAGAGAGGGGTTCCATGGGGTTATCAACATCGGAAGAATGGAGGGTGGAGGCAGTCCCCTCAGTCAGAGGTGTATCGCTCTAGTGTTTCTGAGGTTCTCGGCTGAGCCGCGGAAACACTAGCACACTATGTATCACCTTCTGGCCAGGCGTGGCCAGAAGGCTATAAATAAATGGGCCAAAGTCGCTCGGGACTTCCGGTCTGACCCAGTAACCAGCGTGTGGGAGTCTGGCTTATTCGTTAATGCCCATAACGTAATTTAGTGCAAGCCCCTCGACCTGCACAATTATTGCATGCCCCCTTTGTACTCGACAGCCCCCACACTGGCAACGAGGATGGGATCCCGTTGATCGCCCTGGAAGCAAAAAACCACACCTGTACTCGTGCATCGCAGAGGAGGCGGCGAGCGTTGGTGCCGAGAAGCGCTTGAAGCCAAAAACGGCGACATCAGTAAGAGGCGTGCATCAAGAGCTGCGTGGGGCACCGGTAGAGGAAGCGCCAGGAAGACGAGACCATCGGCAGCAGGCCCGTCTCGCGGGGAGGCCTGACCGGCAGTTTGTAAAATGCGCGCATGCGCAGAAGCAGCGAGGAGGCACGCAGAAGGCCCGAGAAGGGCACAGGAACACTGAAGCACCCCGCAATGCCGGGAGAGAGAAGGGCAGTGACAGGGAGGACCCACATCCAAGAGAGAAATGAAGAAATAACAAATAGTCATAATAAAACAAGCACTGACAAAAGGCAGAAGAGGCAAGAGAACAAGCATTGGCAACTACTCAGCCAGCAAAGCAGCACAGGCAAAAGGGCAACGAACACCACAACAAGCAGGGGCTTGAGCAAGGAAAGCAAATAAGACACAGCGACATAAGGAAGGGCAGAAACAAGAGGCGCCCACAACAAACAAGCAGTGGCAAAGCCAAGAGGAGAGCAGAAAATAACTGCATCAAAACACCAAACGCCAAACAACGCAGAGGAAAGCACTAGGCGCTGAGCATTCTACAATGTCAAACCCACCAGATGCCGCAGCAGAGGGACAACAACAAGGGGCACCCCCTATACAACTTCCAGGGCCACCGACGCTGCAATCAGCCCACTCGCAAATTCAGGCCCTACCACCGTTCAGCGAGCTGATTGATCCTGCGACAGCGGCTCCGAGATGGGCGGTCTGGATTGGGCGACTGAATAACTATTTTGTAGCCACCAGAGAAAAGGATGAGGAAGTCAAGAGGTCGCTACTCTTACACTTTGGGGGAGATGAGATCTATAAACTCTTGGTGCACTTCCCTAATATCGGAGCAGCCAACAACTATGACGCAGCGGTAGGATGCTTTCCATGCGCGCCTGAGAGAACTGATAAGCACCTGCATGGAAGATGACCAAACGAAAGAAGTTACAGCGCAACTGATTCAAGGATGCCGTAATAAACCATTGAGAACACTGATATTGCGCCAACCACGCATCACGCTAGGAGAAATACTAATCCTTGCTCGATCGCATGAGCTATCAGATGCCCGATCCACAGCGATGGAGGCTGCCCTCAACCCTCACGCAGACACCAGAACCAACGTGAAGACCGAAAGAGAAGATGCCATCCACAACCCTGGCCGGGGCGGGCGAGGACGATGGCCAACCCGGACAATGCGACAGGCGTCATGTGGCTACTGCGGACGTCAAGAACATAACCAAGATGGATGCCCCGCGTGAGGGAAGACCTGCTCCAAATGCAGAGTGCCAAATCACTTCGCAGGTGTATGCAGAGGTGGTTTCCGCGGAAGAAATCCGTCAAGGAAGAAGACAATGACTGGAGTAGTCAGACACCTAGCCCAGGACGACGCTCAATCTTCACGCTCCACAACGACCCAGCATAGTCACCACGCGCGCCTAGATGATTCCTCTACTGAGGAGGACGATGAGTGCTATTTTGTATCCTTCACGAATGACTTGAAGAGAAGGCGAAGACCCCAACCTAAATGCCAAATTCAAATTGATGGATCATCAGTGACCAGAGTGATAGATACTGGCGCCACCCTAAATGTGAAGGGCATACAGCACTATAAGGCCCTCAACCCAAAACCACGACTGGTACCGTCTAAAATTGGATTCCTGACGTATGGCAGCCAAGAGCCACTTCCTCTGCAGATGTTAGTGCTAGTCAAATCTGAAGATCGAGAAGTGACGACATTCCACGTCGTCGACAAAGAAGTTGACCTACTCGTCGGGAGCCACACTGCAGAAGATCTCAACCTCATTGCTTTTGCCAATGCCGTGAAGATACTCCAAAGAGAAGACATCTTGCACCTGTTTCTGTCCCTCTTTGAAGGATTGGGAACAATCAAAAGGCCACCCGTGAAACTTCACATTGACAAAGCCATTCAACCAATTGCATTGAGACACCAGAGGATTCCGTTCCATCTACGGAGAAGTGTGGCTCACAGGTTAGAGGTGCCAAACCCAGAAGCAGAGGTCAGCCCGGGGCCAGGGTTCAATTCCCAACGCGGCAGGGTACGGAACTAATGTCAGCGGGCTCGATAAATCTCGCCTCGGTGCCTCTCCAACCATGGGTCCCACGCTGCAACTCTGGGCATGAGCTTGCTTAATTTCCACAACGGCCCCCTCGCTGCCGGGGATGCCTGGCTTCACCTTGGGGATGCCCAATAGGGACCATCTCACAGGGAAAGCCAGGACGGGTTCCCCAGTGGTACACAGCACCAAGAAACCCTAGGGTGAACGTGCACTCTACAAATTCATACTAACATAACATAACATAACATCTACGGACAGCAGTTGAAAAAGAGCTAGTCCAATTAGAGAAACACAGAGTCATTGAGAAGGTGACAGGCCCGACACCATGGGTGTCTCCCATGTTAATAGCAGAGAAACCCCAGCAGCTAGGAAAAATAAGAATTTGCATCGATATGAGGATGCCTAACAAAGCAATAAAGAGGGAGAGACACATCACGCCCACAGTGGATGACATCTTAGCTGATCTTAACGGAGCCCAATGGTTCTCAAAACTAGATCTGAACGCCGGATACCACCAATTGAGGCTAGCCGAAGAGAGTAGATACATCACTACATTCTCGATACATCTGGGCCTCAGAAGAGACAAAAGACTAAACTTCGGAATATCCTCCGCAGCCGAAATCTTTAAAAACACCATAAAAGAAATCTTGTCAGGACTACAGGGAGTGTTAAACGTCAGCGATGACATCTTAATACGCTCCAAAGCAAGCGTAGAACATCAAAGGAGACTGAGAGCTACGCTCCAAAGATTGGCCGAACACGGAGTGACATTGCACAAAGATAAACGCAAATTCTTCCAGAAGTCGATAGAGTTCATTGGCTATGTTTTCAACTCGGACGGAGTCAAAGTGGACCCCAGAAATCTCAGGCTATCAGACACGCCCCTACACCAATGACAGCCTCTGAAGTGAGGAGCTTCCTGGCCATGGCCCAATACTGTGCAAGGTTCATCCCAAACCTGGCTACAATTGCCAAGCCACTACGAAACTTAACAAAGAAGGAGAGCCCGTGGAGATGGACCAACACAGAGGAAGAGGCATTCAACAAAGTCAAAGCGACGCTATTGGATGGGACCACCATGGCCTATTTCGACACGTCAAGACACACCGAAATATTGGTAGATGCCAGCCCGGTCGGTTTGGGGGCCCTACTCACACAAGAAATGGAGCCAGGGGTGTGGGCTCCATTGGCATTCGCGAGCAAAGCGCTCACCGTAACTGAGGCGCGATACTCCCAGATCGAAAGAGAGGCACCAGCTGTGAAATGGGCCTGTAACCACTTCCACCTATACATCACGGGTCACCTGTTTCGAATGGTAGCTGATCACCAGCCGTTGATACCTCTGTTCAAAGGCACTGCTCCCCACCCACCACCTCGAATTGAACGTTAGGGCTTTCAAATACAACAATATTAAATGGACCTTGTGTACAGGCCCTGGGCGAAAAACCCTGCTGACTTTTTATCTCGGCACCCAGCTACCGAGGAGGCGCTAGAGAGCTAACAGGAAAAACAAACTGAGGAATTTGTGAACATGAACATGATATCCCAAGCATTGTCGGCAGACACAATTGTAGCCCAGTATGCCAACGATGTGATACTCCAAAGAGTCACGGACGCAATACGAACAGGATCCTGGGAAGGTGTCTTGCAAAATGTCCATGGCTGGAGTGAAGCTGACCGACTGTGTCTAGGCCAATTCTGGAAGGTTCACAACTAACTCAGCATCGCGGAAAATGGGCTTATACTGAGGGGGCCTCGAGTTGTGATAAAAGCCAGAATGTGTGAAAAGGTATGGTTCCCCAACCTTGAGAAAAGTATTGATGCAGTAGTGCAGAACTGCTGAGCGTGTCAGCTGACCAGCGCCCCTGAAACTCCAGTGCATATCATTACTGATGACCCCGCACCATCTCAATGGTCATTGGCCTGTCTGGATTTTGGCAGCTTTCCGGATGGGAGAGTTACGTAGTGCTTATAGACAGCTACACCAAATATCCCATTGTGGACCTAGCACCATCCACTAGCTTCGCAAATGTCCAGCCGATTCCAAGCAAATCCTTTGCCATGTTCGGCATCCCGCATGTCCTCCAAACGGACAACGGTCCTCCGTTGCAGGGAAACCAGTTCAAAGCGCTCCTGCATGCACTGGGAGTGAAACATCATTGTATCACACGCAGTGGCCCTAAGCCAACTGGGAAGTGGAGAGGTTCATGAGGACTATCAATAAAACTCTGAGAATAGCTATGGTAGAAGGAGAAAATCCAGAGGAAGCATTCCAACACTTCCTTAGAGAATACAGGAGCACACCTCACAGCACGACTCAATGATCACCCTGGTCGCTCTTGCTGGCTGGACCAAGGTGTGAATTGTTGCCCATGGCGGAAGACTGGGTGCCTGACCCATACCGGCCTGAGAACACCCAAGAGCGAAGATGGCAAGCTAACGACAAAGCAAGTCGGAGGAGGAGAGCTCATGAATGGACGTTAGTCCCTGGAGACTCAGTGCTCATTCGAGCCAGGAGACCACGCGGGAAATTCCGTACCTCCTACGAGGCGGAACTATGGACAGTCAAAGCAACAAGAGGCACAGCTATAACAACACAGCAAAATGGAGAAGAAGTGACAAGAAATGTCTCGTGGTTCAAGCGAATACCATCTGCACCTAGCGACAGGGAGCAAGCCAGCGAACCACCGACAGGAGAGAACACGGTAAGTGGGTCAGAAGAATTTTCTCCTGACTCGCCAACAGTCATCCCTTTGACGGCACCACCATCACCACAGAGAGACAGTCCAGAGCATACCCCAGCAAGAGGAAGACGACAATATAACCTCAGGCCAAACCCAAGGCCTAGTCAGAGGCTGGCAGACTTTGCATGTTAAATGCCTTAATGTTATTTGTTCAAAAGACCAACTTGGGAAGGAATGTAGCGCTCTAGTGTTTCTGAGGGTCTCGGCTGAGCTCCGGAAACACTAGCACACTATGTATCACCTTGTGGCCAGGCGTGGCCAGAAGGCTATAAATAAATGGGCCGAAGTCGCTCGGGACTTCCGGTCCGACCCAGTAACCAGCCGGTGTGAGTCTGGCTTATTCGTTAATGCCCATAACGTAATTTAGTGCAAGCCCCTCGACCTGCACAATTATTGCATGCCCCCTTAGTACTCGACAGCCCCCACAGAAGGCCCCTGTGTTTTTCGTGGCGGTGGGTTCTCGGTGAGGGATGGAGTTTTTTGCGCACACTGCAATACTTGGTACAGAATGGGATTGCATAACAGGTGATTGAAAGGGCAATCCGTTTACATTTGAGCAAATGGTTTCAGAAGATTTTCCGAATCTGTGGCAAATGAAAAAGTATGTTTTCGAATGTTTGGTTGCTTCTATATAATCCTGTGAGGTCGGCGGCCACCATGGACAAAGATAGTGATTGGTATGTGTAACGCACAACTGTCTTTATATAAAACTAGCAGCCCGCCCCGGCGTTGCCTGGGGCTGGGGGCAGCATCGCAGCAGGAGATGCGCAGCAGAGCGGCCGGGAGCAGCAGAGCGTACTTGCAGTGTTTCCTTGCTCCGGTTTGTTGGTCCTGGCCGCTTCTGCCCAAGCTCGTGTCCGCTGTTTCCCCCGACGTCTCGACTTTGAGGAAAAGGATTCCGAGCACTCATGGCCCCCACCCGTCTCTCGGTGCGCACCCGCGGCTCTTGTCCGCTGTTTCCCCCGACGTCCCGACTTTGAGTAAAAGGCTTGCGAGCACTCATGGCCCCCGCCCGTCCCTCCGCCCGCCCCTCGGTCAGCACCTGCGGCTGCTTCACTTACCTCAGCCTCCGCTCCTCCCCGTGCTGCTGAGTTTACTGCTCCACTGCTCCTCCGCTTCTCACCGCTCCTCACCGCTTGTCCGCCGCTCCTCCCCGCCTGTCCGCAGCTCCTCCCTGCGCTCATGTCCGCCGCTCTTCCTCTTGCTCCTGAACGCCGCTCTTCCCCGCGCTCCCGATGTCTTCACGCACGTCGTGGCCGGCGCTACTTGCAAGGGACTACTTTTTTTTATTCCTAAATTTTTAGAACGTATATATCTTTTTTTTATATAGCCTATGCCTTCTGCTTGCCCTGAGGTTTTCAAAGCTGTCTTGGGTGTTTGGATTGGTGGTGTACTTTTCGAGTTTACCTGGCTCAAAGGACACAGTTCTCTCTTTATAATAGTAGTATAGATGGCCAATCTGACAATGGATTGCTAGTTTGTAGTCCGGTGATCATAAATCTACTATTGCTGGAGTGACGTTGACCTTGTGCGATTTCTTTCGCACTGCACATCTTACATCTGATGTGAATGTAGTTTATGAGAACCAGCACAGTCCCTGTGTCTAGGCCTTACTGTTTCCTTCCAGTTCCCTGGACACCTACGGGCAGGCACAGGCCTGGCCCACTTTTTTAAGCGCTGCAGTTGAGAAGCTCGTCAACGCTGCTTTTTTCCTCCGCACACATCGTGTTAATTACGCTTTGGGGAGTGTGTAATGCTAACTTATTGTCAGCAGCTTTTCATACCATAGTATTGGGCATCCGCAAATAATGATGAATTGTTGAATGTAGCTCTTCATGCCACAGTATTGGCTATTTCAGAGCACAGTGAATAACCGTTGTTATTATTACTTAATGTATGGTTCCCAGTAGGATTATATGTCAAATCACATGGCCTTTCGTCCCATATGTAATATGTCATGTCTTTTGTTGTGTTGTACCTTTTAACAAGTAGATTCTTTCTATTGGAACATCAGTATGTCATTTGGAACTATCTTTGTATTGGATCTCAACTGACCAGCTTTGGGTCTACAACTCCATTTGTGGCCTCCTTCTTATTTGAATATATCTATTCAACAAACTTGGAGAAAGAAACCTAACTTCAGTATACAGAATTCTTCTTTACCCCGTACTACACGTTATGGTACCAGGAGTGGGGTATGAACCCTCACGGACACATGTCCATTGACACTCAAACTATTAGAGATAGAGTAGCTGTCAAACAAACCATACAGAAAAAGGCTTATGACAACACATTAGGTTAATTTTGTCCTGACATCAAGATTAATGATTGGGTCCTTCTTACAAAACCATACAAAGTTCCTAAGGGTGAATCTAAGTTTACTATACCTGTTCTGGTGGTCAAAGTCACTAAATCTTCTGTTCAATTGAACAATAAAAGTTGGTGGAATAAAAACAATGTTGTTAAAGTTGGAGACAACCAAGTAAATATTTTTAACGATGTTTATGCTAGCAAAAGAGATGAAACTGATAATGATTTCACTTTTGGACCTGGTTTTGAAGTGGTCAGTCACTCAAATGATTCTGAATGTATTCCTTCACAACAAACTAATTCTTTTAGATGTTCACAAAACTGATTCTGCCAGTCCAACTATACGTGGCCATCGTATTTGCAAAATGGCTGTCAGATTTGAAGATTACGTAATATATTAATTTCTATTTATAAGGGGGGGAGGGTATGTAATATGTCATGTCTTTTTTTGTGTTGTACCTTTAACATGCAGATTCTTTCTATTAGAACATCAGTATGTCATTTGGAACTTTCTTTGTATTAGATCTCAACTGGCCAGCTTTGGGTCTACAACTCCCTTTGTGGGCTCCTTTTTATTTTAATATATCTATCCAATAAACTTGGAGAGAGAAACCTAACTTCTGTATACAGAATTCTTCTTTACCCCGTACTACACGGTACATAGGTGGTGTTTTTTAGAGGCAGCTTCTGGGGCCCGCGTGTCATGACTCACACTTGAGATGAGGTGAAAACAGCCTGTTTTATGCTCTGAAAGTTTTTAAAACTGTTTCTGTCATCTCATCTTGTTACATTAAAAATGTTTAGGTTATCACTGGTGGGGTTTGGATCCTAGATATTCGAGTTTTGGTGCCTGCACTGCTGAAGAGCGGAGTACCACGTTGGTGTTACCTGCGGGTGTTACCGCGTGGGTGTTTACTGGCGTTGGTGTTTACCACTTTTGATGTTTACCGCATTTTTGTTTTTACCGTGGGGGTGTTACCGTGTGAACGTTACAGGATGAAGGTTACCGTGGGTTACCACATCGGTGTTCATGAGTGATTGTTACCGTGTAAGGGTTACCACTTAGGTGTTAACAAGTGGTTGGTACTGTGTGAGTGTTAGCGTGTATTATCAAGTGGCTGTTACCGCATGGAGGTGGCTGCAGTGATGTTTCCACATGGGCGTTATTTGGTATTAGCATGTAGGTGTTACTGCATGGGTGTTACCAAATGTTACAGCGTGTGTATTACCGTGGGGTGGTTACCACGTATTATCATGTCCATCTTAGCATGACTACATCACATGATACGAAGGAGCAAGGCAGGAGATCACTTAATCTCCCCGTGCATAACAAATATGAATGTTTCCTCATGTAATGTGATTGTTAAGTGTTCTCAACACAATGTCTTATTTCAATTAAGCTATTTTGTAAAACTCTCGGAGTCCCTCAGTTTTGGGTTAGCCAGCCCTTAAATGAGCTGACACACTGTTACACTAATCTTAATGCTGAGAGTAACTAATGACAAAAACATGGAAATTAGAATTTCAACCAGCTAGATGGCTGTTATAATTCACTGGTGATAATGCATAGCAAACCGAGGATCCGGTATATGGGATGCCATTTCATGACCAAGTTGTCTGATTGTGATTTTAATGAGGATATGTTTGCTGGTCAAAACAACAAGTGTACAAGGTAGCAGTCAGAATACACACATTTTACGTTGGGTGCGGGTGGGCTTCAACCTGCATGGCCAGATTTCAATGTTCAGCAGGTAACGCAACTTACGCTACGCTAAGCGCTCTCATTTGAAAGTCTGATTTCAATGTTCAACAGGTAATGCAACTGGTACTATGCGTAGCGCTCTCAAAGTCTCTCTAAAAATCTGATTTCAATATTCTTCATGTAATGCAACTGGTGCTATGCTTGGCGCTCTTAATTGGAAGTTTGATTTCAATGTTCCTCACTGAATGCAACTGGTGCTATGCTAGGCCCGCTCATCGAAAGACTGGTTTCAATGTTCCTTTATGTAATGCAACTAAGGCTATGCTAAGCTGTCAGATCTGAAAGTCTGATTAAATTGTAAAGTTTTAAAAGCCCTGCATGGCGGGCTGGGGACCATTCGTGCTTGGAGTGAGCTGGGACCATATCAAAAGGAACACAAGTTATATATACGGTATATTACCTGTTATTCTTTTTGTAGTTCCACAAACAAATCCTTGCAGAAGCTAAAGAGTGATGACATCCTGGTTAGCTCACTCTAATTTCATGCCACATTGTGTGGTAGAACTTACTTATGGAGTGAGAATGTGTCTGGTCAATCTGAGCGCGAAGAATGCAATGGTACGCATCCATGGAGTGACAATTATTTACCATCGTAATGGAGAAACCATTGACATTTTTTCAGGTTGAAACATGACTGCCCTACTGTTGGCGTCACATCAAGAAATTCCAAGCCGTGGTGATGTCACATCAATATATTCCATGTTTTTGATGTCAGTCTTGAGATGTCACTTACATACATGATCGGTATTTGTGATGTCACATCAATACATCCCAAGCCTTGTTGTCACACCTTCGAGAGTGCCACATGCACGCGTGTGCTGTTACACATATGAATTAGGAGTCTGGGTCAAATAGCATCTATGCACCCTTTGCAGGTACACGTATGCATTGGAAGCTGGTTATGCCACGCGCCACCTCTGCACTTGTGTGCTTGTACACGTATTCAATATATGGCTGTGGTTTGTCACACAGTACCTATGCATCCTTGTGCTCGTACACCTATAATAAGTGATGTATTGGATCACACAGTACCTCTGCCCCTTGTGCCTGAATGCTTATGCATTGGATGTCCATGTTGTTTCACACGTTACCAATTCACCCTTGTGCTTGTGCAATCAAGCTTTATATGCCTGTGGTTCGTCTCACAGTACCTACGCACCCTTGTGCTTGTACACTTATGCTATTAATGTATTGTCACACAGTACCTCTGTGCCCTTGTGCCTGAATGCTTATGCATTGGATGTCCGTGTTGTGTCACACAGCACCTATGCACCCTTGGGACTGTACAATTAGGCATTATATTCCTGTTTTGTGTCACACTGTACCTAGTTCCTGTGTGCTTGGGCACATTTCTGCATTAGATGCCTGGGCCGTTTCATACAGTACCAATGCACCCTTTGCTTGTACACTTTTTAGGCTAGATACATATGTGGTGGCACACAGTACCTATACATCCGTTTGCTTGCGCATTTGATGTCCACGTTGTGGGCTGAGGGTGTGAGTGGTAAGGAGGGGTACAGTCTCATGATGTGGTCAATGGGCCTGGCATATGAACCGCATCTCTTATCCAAAGGCTAGGAGCACTAATCATCTGTGTTTTTCATGTACCTTTATGTATGGTGGATCCATGAATGTGATACCTGTGAGGTGATCCACACCGCAATGACGGCGAGATGTGGGCAAGAAGTAGGGACCGGAAGATCTGGAATGCGTGCGGCAAGCGCTGGTGATATGTGCTGCCATGTTGCGAGACTAGAGGCCTTGATGGCACTGCAGATGTGGCCCTGGTCAGGGCAATTTCTGCTACATGGCGATGGGTCGCTCCTCACAATCTTTCTGTTCAAAAGAGTCATGGGTTTGGCCAGCCAAGACGCTGGGATGGATTCAGATAACTTTGGGACCCACTCCTTTAGAATTGGGGCTGCCACCGGGGCAGTGGCAATGGGTTTAAGGGAGGAGCAGGTCAAGAGGATCGGTAGGTGGTCCTCTAACTGCTATAAGCGCTATGTGCAGCTGCACATGCTCTGGCCCATTGGTTCTTTTTCATGCGAATTGCAAGTTCTTTATCCTGTGGCTCAGGGAGAAGTTTGCATCATTACATAGTATCATGTGCAGTACTGTAGGTTTTTAACCTGTCAGTAGGGCAATACACTGACGGATGTTCTATTTTCACGTTTGCTTGCAGTCTCACGAGACCAGGGCACGTATGTTGGGAACAAAAATAGAGTTTCATGGACAGGGCAGAATGTGCATGGGGCAATTCAGGGAGCTGGTGAACCGCGCTTTAAAAGAAAGTAAGGGACCACCAGCAATCTGGATCCTTCACCTGGGATGAAGGGTTTTAGTTGAGGAGCTGCTCATTGAAGTGGGATGGTTGGCAAAGAGGTGCTGCAATGCTAAGATCGTCTCGTCTCACGTGATCCCAAGGTTCCAATGAGAGGGGGCAAGTCAGTGTGAGCATTGAATCATGCGGTGAAGCGGATCAACAATAAGTTTGATAAGCTGTTCAGGACCCCGAAACTGAATTCAATAGGACGTGGGTACATACGGGGTGATCAGTTCTTTTTTGCAAAACGGGGTTCACATATCATTCAAAGGGTCGGCAAGTCATGGAGGACATTTTAGCATTGTTGGAGGGCGCAAGTTACAGGGCATGACCTCCTAGTGGTCTGAGGGGAAGGACAGATAGTCGGGCAACTATGCTGTCCTGTGGCGGTAAAGTCATGATTAGAAAGCATAGTTTTCGGCCCTTAGCAGTCAGAACCATGTAACTCTAGGGGCAGAGACAGCCGGTAGGTAGGCTGTCGGGATGCTGAGTCCAGGGGAGTCACTCTTGCCAGGGGGCCGGTGGCCACCCTGGCACACGCATGTGCATCAGGGCGCAAGTATGCAGAATTTTTGCAGCCCCCGTTATGGAGTTTAAGTCACATGGTGTAGGGGGGGCCCGGGGGAAAGTGTCCGTCCGATAAGCTGTACCCCCTGCACAAGCCTACTCCGGCGGAGTCATTTGTAGTTTGCTGGGATCTGGAGGCTGCCAGTCATTGACCTTGCCATAGGCTCTAGAGGGTACACGCAGAAAGTGAACGTATGCATTATTAGATTTACGGTAGGAGTGTTGTGTGTATTAGAGTTTGTTAAGGTTAGCCACTTTACATCATCTGTCTATACAGACTTCTACATGATTGTACATGATGTTAATAAATGTTTTTTAATTTTGTAATAAATACGTCCGGGGGATACTCCCCCTAATCCAAAAATGGTGTGGTCTTAATGTTTGACTTGACAGAGGGAGAGATAATCCATCTGTACAAAGGCTGTGGATCCAAAAGGTAAAAAAGGGGACTTGGGGAGTACCAGGCCATATACCAGGCAGCAGACGTTTTCCTGGTGAGCGGCAGGGTGGGAGCTGATTTTACTGCTGGCGGGTGCTGGTTTTGTTGCTGGGAACTGCGAGTAGCACTGGTATTCGGGGGTTCAGAGGGAAGGAGGTGAGGGGTCTGCTGTTACTTGACTCAGAGAGTCAAGTACCTGTATGATAATGCCTCTTCAAAACAATGTAATTCTTTATAATGTGGCCATTACAATGCATTTCCGTTTAGTACATTAATATTACTATTTCATTTGGCATCACCTGTTAGAAGAGATTCTAATCATGAATTTAGAAACATTTATGCCCCTCCCCCTCTGCACTGTTGACGATGCAATTAGTGACCAAGAGGGGCAGTCAGTTTTCCTTTGTTCCTATAACTGGCCAAGTGTGCTAATTAAAGTAGACTAACATTGAAGCATTTTATTTTGTTCTGCACACACACTAAACTTATGAATTAAAGGTGCTCTCATGTAATGATGAAAGAAATGGAGGCACTCTGAAACAACCTAGGATCACACAATGTGGTCTATTGGAATCCGGACTGGTGCACAATTTCCTGTTTTTTTTATATATTGCAATTAATCCTCTTGGAAGTTATCATTTTACATCAAAGCGTAATGCTTTGTTTTTAAATGTCATCCTTTCTTCAATTACTTCACCCCCGCACTCCACACCCATCCAGCCATTCATTCAATCATTCTTTGAGCCATGCAGCACTGCCACTAATCTTCATACATGCATGCAATGATTCTACAAGGGAAAGTAATGAAACGTGTTCTAAAATGCACAATATTTTCATTGTTCCCCAAAGAATTTCTTTGAGGGGAGAACCGCACCCCACAACTAAATTCTAGTGGTCAGGATTGCTTGCTTCTCTAGCTCACTATACACAGTGTGAGGGCTGGTCTCATGAAACATGCCAGAGCTGGATTTAGTTCCCAGTACTCCCTGATGGGAAGGCCTGACAACATGAATAATACGAAAGAAACTAAAGATTTAACAGCCTCCTTAAAGCTCTGAGAATTGAACAGTGATAGGCCAAGGTGTATATTATTTATACCGTGCTCAACTGGTGTGATAATATGAAACTGTTTTCGCTGTTGTTGAATTTAATTTTTGGAGATCAATGGTATTTGCTTCACGTGCGATGCCTACGGTTTACAGCAGGTCTTTATCAGATCTGTTTGGAGGCTTTCTTCAGTGAAAGACTAAAAAACTGATCTTTTACACATTAACCTCTTTATATTTGTGTAAGGTAGGCTTCTCAGATGGATTAGTGACTACTATGTTTGTTGATTAGCTATGCGTCGAGGATGCACACCATACCTCCCCCTTTCTCTTCATATAGACGTGTGCCTGCCTCTGTTGGAGTACATTATGCCAGGAACGCAGAGAGGTAAGAGAAAGTCTCTGTTTACATTACTTGATGTGCTTTAGAGAGAAATGTTTCATGTCCTATCAATCAATCAATCAGGGGTTTATAAGTGCGCTACTCATCCGTGAGGGTCTCAAGGCGCTGGGAGGTAGGGGGTGGGAGGGGAAGCAGCTCAGGGTCAGCCAAAGAGCCAGGTCTTGAGGCTCCTCTCCTGAAGGTGTGTAGGGTAGGGGAGCGTCTGATGTTGACTGGGAGTTCGTTCCAGGTTTTGGCTGCACGTAGGAGAAGGCTCTACCCCCGGCTCTGCGGATGCGTGGAGTAGTTGCTAGGGCAAGGTCAGCGGAGCGGAGGTGTCTTTTGTGTGTGTGGAAAGAGATTCTTTCGTTGAGGTATTTGGGTCCGATGTCATGGAGGAATTTGTTGGCGTGGGTGAGTAGCTTGAAGGTTACTCTCTTCTCGATGGGGAGCCAGTGTAGCTCTCGCAGGTGTTAGGTCATGTGTGCATGTCGTGCGGTGCGGAGGATGAGTCTAACTGCTATTGGATGAATAACCATATATTTACTTGGCATCACTATCTTCATACCAGGATGTTTTTGCCAACTGTCTCGATATACATGTTTGGTGGAAAGAATGTTTACCAGAGTGTACCTCCTGGTCTCTGGGGAGTGGTACCGCTGCAGGAGGGTTAGTTGCTTTTTAGGGCTCTCCTGGAAGGTGTAGATGCACAAACAATATGTTATGTTGTTTGATTAGAAGAAGAACATGCAAACTATACGTGCAAGCTGAAAAGAGCTCTCTCTCATGAAGGACTTGTTTTACGGCTTACTCGATGCATGTTACATCAAAATTTCTCCATGTTGTATGCCTTTCAATATTGTGTCAGTCTTTTCCTGGGATTTCCTAGCTTTTCCCGCTTGAAAAATAATTTTAATGAAAATAAATACATATTTTCAAGCAAGGCAGCTGATCACTTCTAATCAAGGGCTCACATGCTCCAGTAAAGTAGCAGTAGTGTAACATCAAGCTAATAATGTTCTCTCAAAGAATGGGCTCTCTTGCTCATTTCCTTTTATTCTCTTCTGAGACTAACTAGGAGCAAGGCAGAGTGGTAGCCCTGGCTGAGATGCAGCTGATTCTGATGATTAATAATTCAGTGTTCCGGACAGAGGGGGGTATTTACAAGCTCTGTGCACTGCCGGTGCATCAGTTTTAATATGGGAAAATGTGACATACCGGCAGCGCAAGGGGCTTGTAAATAAACCCCACAGTTTTCCAAGGTGCAGAAGCACTGGGCCCGATTTTACTGGCAATAAATTCTTGATGGTAAAATCATGTGAGGCTTTGGGTGTAACAGCAGCAAAGCCTCGCATCCCAGCCCCTGCCAGCCTTTTTATTTAACAAGGGTGCTTGCAGGACCACCTCCTGCTAAAAACATCCTCCCCTTGCCCTCCTTTGCCATCCCAGCCCCGTTCCTCCAACTCAGCTCCACAGGGAAGCCACTGCTTCCATTTACCAGTAGCTCAAATCAGGTGGTAAATGGAGCAATTAAGCCCTAGGAATATGGAATTCCACATGTTGTTCCATGTCCACACAGGTAGTCCACATTCTGAGGATTCTAACTCGTAATAGGTGATATTATCAGACCCCGCCCAGGATATTGCGGCATAGATTTGCAAATTTTGCAGCATAACAAGTGAAATTTAGCAGCTCAAAAATTGACATATAGCGGCATTATTGAGGCACTTTATTTTACTTGTAATCATTACTTTTCAGTCTTAAATCAATGTAAACTGTTTAAGCAGAGTATTCCACTTTCAAATAGGCATGTTTAAAGTGTATGAGAATATTTGTTTGCTATGCTAAGTCCCCAAGTCCTGTAATGGCTGGCAGCAAAATTGTTGACATGTTGCTGGCAGCCAATCAGAGAACTTGATGGACTCTGACTTCCGCAGGAGTGATATGGCCCAAGGGAAATAAAAATCCCAGGGCCAATCATAACTCTCTACTTTTAAACTAGAATATCTGCAAGAGTCTAAGACAATCCTGCTGGGTTCCAAAACAAGAAGAGAGGGGATGCAATGGTGCCCAAGGCTGCTCCCAGTTGGCTGTCTAATCTTGCCCCAGGACAGGGTGCAGGCACCTCTTCCCTGACCACTGGCATCAACCCTCTCCGACCCTTCTTACAAGCCTGCACTATAGTTTGCTGTAATTCGATTCTCTCCCGGCTGCTCATGCATTTAAAAGTGTGCAGTAAACAACACATTGCACATGTGATCATACTGACAGACCTCTACCCCCATCTTCCACCACCCCTGCTCCACGGCACAAGTCCTAAAAAATAGAAAGTGGGGGGACTAACCAAGTTAGGTACTTTGCAAGTCACTTCCCACTTAGGTTTATCTGGTATATCATGAGTACAATTAAGCGCATTATGATATTTACCAAATTAGATTTGCTTTAGGCTTGCTCCAAAAATAGTGGTGCAATCCCAAAGCAAAATCTGGCCTCAACTAATATATAATTTTTTAGAAAGCCTTGCCACAAATACATTGGCAACAAGGAGAAGCATGGCATTGGCAACAAGGAGAAGCATGGCAGTAAATCTCTTCTGCTTAATTGGTTGCAAAATCTGCATTTTAAAATATTTATGTTGGTAAGGCTTCTGCTACTGAGGTGTCCAGCAAATCTCAGGGAATAATAATAATGGTTAGATAATTCTGGAGGAAAAAGCATTGCTGGAGAGATCTGCGTTTTTTGTAGTCACAGATTTGCATCAAAGTAGTATGGAAGATTAATGTGCCAATCAACTAATAATATCACTACACTGTTCTGGTGTACATGGATCAGTATACATCGACCACCTAATGACGCTACACTTTTCTTCTGTACAGGGTTCTCAGTATGCCAAACACTTAACAATGCCAATACTTTTTACAATACGTATCACTCACGCAATGGCTATACACCTTGTGATGCACGTGCTTTCAATGTGCCTACCTTCTAATAACACCAGGTTGCCTTTTTGGAGCATGGGTCTTTCAGAACTTCCTCAAACTAATAATGCAACACTTTACTGGGGCAGTGGTCGCGTATTGTTGCAACCAGTAAAGCTACAGCACTTTATTGGTTGCCAAGGGTTCTCAGTAAGCTAACTACTTAATGCCGTCACATATGTCTGAGGCACAAGCTTTTCAATGTGCCTGCCATCTATCGTCACTATGCTTTTTATGTTCTTTAGGGCTTTTGATGGGCCACCGACCTAGAGCCACCACACTTTCCTGGTGTCTATGGCTTGCTATGTATCAAGCTAATGCCTGTGGTTTTCTTTTGCAAACAATTATCTGTATATGCTAATAGCTCAATGTTGCACCACTCTGGCACACAAAACTCTGAATGGCAAACCATCTACTGCCACTACATGTTTCTGGTGCACAGGCCTCATGTGGTAAGCACAAAGGGTCACTACACGTTCCCAATGCACAGGGCTCTTGATATGGCTAAATGCTGGAGGGTATGTATTCTGTGCAGTGATGTTGGTTGGTAATGGTAATTCTGGCTGTTGGGAAGCTCGACATGGAATTCCACCTATCTCATAATCAGGGCCTAATTGTGGAATCTACATACCTCTACAGAGAAACAGTTCAAATATCGGCAAGTAAGGCTGGAAAATTAGAATCTAAAGTTATCTTATATTTACTAGAAGTCTAGCCTTGCCAGTTCTTTTCAAATGGACATACAACCCTGCTCTTATCTACCCAGAAATGGCACTCCTCCAAATCTTTGATGTTAGGTTGTGTGTATCCTGCGGCGCAGCTAGACCTGTTGAGATCTGTTGCAGTCAGGGTGTTTGCCTCCCTTCCCACCCTCGTCAGCTGCATGTAATAGCGGGCGTCCCCCGCTCCCAAAACTCGGGCCACCCGGCCTCCCCACTTGCTACGCAACTGTGTGTATCCTTGCTGACAGAATTTAATTTTTATCCCCAAATTTGGTTTAAAAAGAAAGGCAAACAGGCCTTTTCTGCTAAATATTAGCTTCAGCAGAACATGCTATTCCGTTTTTTGATGCATTGGTGTAAGCAGCTCTGCTGCAGGTGATGGCAAATGTAGTGTTAAGGCACAATATACATCTTCATGTGAATAGAACGGCCTAGAAAAGTTAGGGTGTGTAGAAAGCTGTTTCTTTTTTTATGATGTACTAAAATGAAGTACACTGTGCAAGAAGTCTAGTTAGACTCAGATTAGTATACAGAGGCAAAAGTAGATAATACTAATGCTTTATATATGGTGGTTTGGGTAAGCAGTTAGGCTTATCAGAGGCTAGTGCTAAGCATTTGTTGTACTCAAAGGTTCAAGGTTCAAAATAAGCTTTATTCGATATTTAGACAAATATCATATAAGCATACCTTCATATACATGATTTAAAATGCATTTCTATAACAAAATGAAAATGTCTTAGTTTAAAATTTCATACAAAGCTTCGGAAAGAATAAAAAGTCTACGTTTAAAAAAGACAGATTAAAAACAGAGAGGAGTAATCACTATCTCCAATCTCAATCTAAGGTTTTCCTAAATTTTATCACTAATTTTAAAAACTGTTCCATTTTGATTGTCACCTCCTTATCCTCAAGTTCCTGTAGACGCTCAAAAGCAGTTTTACATGTCCTGATATTCCATCTCTTTAGTAGGGGTAGTAATAGGGCTTTTCTCAGAATCCCGTAATACTTGCAGAAGAGAACGGTGTGAATGTTAGATTGTTGTGAAGTAGTATCACAGGGACAGAGACAGGTGATCCGTGACCAGTCATTGCATTTTGGGAATGTTACGTATTGATAAAAAGAGCCCATTCTAAATCTGGTGAGTAACATCCTTGAGTAGCACGGAAAATCTGATGATAGGTATGATTGGAGGCCCTTCTGAGGTGTTGCCCTTTGATATGCCAGGATGGTGTCAGAAGATTTTTGTTTGTTCCATCTCACTGCTTCCAAGTGCTCCATTAATATCTTTCTCAAATGTTTTCACGAGATATTTTCAAGTGACGATGGATCTGTAAACCACTCTTGGTGCCCGATCTCAAAAAAGGAATTTCTGACATAATTCAACCAGTTCGATTTGTTGGGATGTTTGGCCCCTTTCAATTTAAAAATGTCTTGTAGCACCTCTCTATTAAAAGCAGTCTCAGGGGTAGTCCAAATTTTGTGCCAGAGAAGGGGGGGTTCAGTTTTTATAGTATCTGTTATGTACGGGAGATCCAGCTCAATGTGCATTTTATATACAGAGGTTGCCTTTGAGGCAGCGAGGAGATACCTTAGGAATTGATTTTCCAGAGTTTGTAACATTGAGATGTTTTTATCTATTCCCCAGAGGCCAGCCCCGTAGATAGCGGTAGATGCACATTTTGCTTTATATATAGTTAGTAGTTGTTTAACTGGTCTGCCCCCTATCTTTCCTGCAAAATCCCGGAGACCTCCAATCGCTCTCAAAAAAGCGAGTTTCCTCTTCTCTATTGCAGCTTTCCAGAGTAACTTTCTATGTAGGCAGATTCCCAAATATGTAAATGCCTCCACTGTCTCCAATCTTTGGTTCTCAATAAAGATGGGGCATGGAATTTTTTGTCTTTTGTTGCATAGCATGGTGTACGATTTTGCTATGTTGACTTTGAGGCCCCTGTCATTCATAAAAGTCGTGAAAGCTGATACTGCCTTTTGTAGGCCCACTCTGGTCTGGGATAGAATTGCAGCGTCATCTGCATATAGCAGAATTGGAACCGATTGTCCTCCTATTTTAGGGAAGTCACACTCGATGGTTTTGAGATGCTCGCCGATCGCGTTTATATAAAGGGAGAAAAGCAGGGGAGCCAGAATGCACCCCTGTCTAACCCCTCTGTTGATGTTAAAACGTGGCGAGCACTCTCCCCTCAGTCCGTATCTCACTCTGGCTCCTGCATCACGGTACAAAGCCTTAATGAAAAGAAGGATTGATGGATCCATCCCGAAGTGGGTTAAGATATCCCATAGTTGGTCATGGTGGACACAGTCGAATGCTGAGGTGAGATCTATGTATGTTATATACAGACTGTGCCCTTTGATGTCGATGTATTTTGACTTGATTAGATGTAAATTGAGGACCTGTTCAGTTGTACCTCTGCCTGACCGGAAACCATATTGTAGTTTCGAGAGTATATCTTTTTCCTCTATCCAGGTGGTTAATCTTTTCAGGATTATACGTCCAACAATTTTCATTAAGGTGTCGAGGAGAGATATGGGCCTGTAGCACGATGGGAGGTGTCTGTCTCCTTTTTTAAAGATTGGTATTACTATAGCCTCTCCCCAAGTTGGCAGGAGCTTTGTGATGCTTATAGAGTTAAGGACGGAGGTCAATAGGGGAACCCAGAATTCCATCTCTGCCTTGTACACATCTGCAGGGATTGCATCCGGTCCAGGGGCCTTCCCAGGCGGGCTTTCTTTAATGGCTGATTCCACCTCCTCAAGTGAAAAAAGGATTTGGCATGGAGTATCCCGGGTTGGGTTTATGGAATATGGATCCGGGTTGAGGTTATTTAAACATGCGGGTTTAGAATAGAGCTTCTGGAAGTGCGCCGCCCACATCTCTCCATTTATTGCCATGTCAAGGTTCCTCTCGGGCATTTTTACCCATGGCAAGGGGGAATTAATAAGTCTCCAAAAAGCTGACATGTCCCCCATCTCCGATGTTTCCACCAATTTCTGCCATGCTTCCTTTTTCAGTTCCTTTTTTCTCTGTTTTATGGCTAGACGATATTGATTTCTGGCCTGGCGTATTTCTAATTGAGGTTTAGGTTGGACACGCAGAAAATTCTTTAGGGAATTCAATGCCTTCGTACATTTTGAATCGAACCACCCATTTTGAACCAATGTACCTGTTTTAAACTGTCTCGTCAAGAGTTCTTTTACGGTGCCTTGAATTTTAATGAAAGCATTACAGATATCATCGGGATTGTCCTTATTAGAAAGACAAGTATGGATCTCCTCCCTCCTTTTATTGACTGGGTGTTTGAGGAGGTTTTTTGGGTTGATTTTATCCCATTTGACACAATATCCGTTTTTTGCTCCCAGCGTAATTGGTTGTTCGTAAGGATCTTTATTAGAGTTCCGGCTCAGCGATAATCCCGGTAAGTCTATGGTCATCGACAGAGGATAGTGGTCACTGTGTGGATGGTCGAGTGTGTTCCAATCTTGTATTAATAAAGCATGTGCTTCAGAGAATAATAGAAAGTCTATGATGGTGTTCCTGCCTCTGCCATGGAAGGTTGGTTTAGGGGGGCATGGGGTCTGCAGGAGCTCATTTACCAGATGTAAGTTAAAAGAGGTCACGAAAGTGTTAAAAAGGTCCCCTGTCTTTGTATGCAAAAAATGGCTGAAGGTGGAAAAACCAGGGTCTGAGGCATATGTATCATGAATGTCACAACCATCTCTTTCTGTGTTTGGGCAGATATGGCAGTTTAAATCGCCCGCAAGAAGAATTGCACACTCTCCACCCAGGTTTACCTTAGTCATAAGCATGGCTTGACGTAACTTATCCATGACTTTCTCCAATTGGTCTACAGGTAGGTTGTTGTAAAAATTTATAATTAGCAATGAGAATGACGGGGCGATGTCCAGTACAATTATCTGGAAGGAATCTCTCAGTAATGTTTTCCTAATCTTCTGACCGACTGTTACACTAATGTAGGTACATAGACCCCCCTTGTGTCTGCCCCATTTAGTAGCGGCAGCCGGTGAATGGAAAGTCTTAAAGCCTTGAAGGTGGATGGGGGAGATCGCCCAAGTTTCCTGGAAGCACAGGATGGAATACTGATTTACCACCTTTATCCAATCCGGTAGGATAGTTTTAGAAGAGAGTCCTGCTAGATTCCACGAGAGGAACTGTAAGTTACCAGTTTTGTTTTTGTCTGCCTTGTTGTTAGAGTATAAATTGGCATTTGTACTAATGGGACGACAACTTAGACTATTTTCTTTGCCCCTGTCAGTGGTTTGGACTCTGTTATTTACCCCGTTATGTGGGGAATTTTTATTTGGGCCCTTTTCATTATTAACCTGCTTATGATTGGAGTGAGCGATGGTACTCTCAGATCTCCTACAGCCGTCATTTACTTGCTTCTCTTTAGCGAGTCATTCTACGTCTTCCATACCGCAGAGTGGCTCAAAGAAGTTATAACTAGGTATATTCCAATTTGGGTGGAAAAAGGAGGGGCGGTTGACATGGCCATGTGGATAAAACTGTGGAGTCAGTGGTAGAAAGAGATCGTTTGAGGGAAAGGATATCTGGTCTCTTACTCCCTGGGTAAGGTGGTTATTTCCATACTGCGCAAATGAATGTTTAGGATAGTGAGATTTATGTGGCTTGGAAGACATTAAAGTTTCAGGGTAAAAGTAGGCTAAGGGTTTTGGCAAAATTGGTCCCCTGTGGAGTCCCGAGAACCAGTCTGTAATATGTGCAATGACCCTTGGATCTTTAAAGGTGACAATAACCACATCCCCTTCTATGTCTTTGGGGCGAATACCAACCCAGTCAGTTCTTCTCACCATTATTATGTCCCCATTTATATGAGGGGGTAAGGGCCTATTTTCCCTGAGCCAGAAAATCACCTTGTTTTTTAAACTGTGATGATTTTCGTATCCTCCTGTACTTGAGAGTGGTGCGACCCCCGTTAGTATGATAACATTTTGTGATGCTGTCGGGGGTAGGTCGACATATCTTTTACCTGGCCGTTTATCCTGTATCACGGCAGGGTGGGTTTTTTCCCGGGTAGGAGGGGGATTTCCCATTTTTGCTGAAGCAATGAGAGAGTTGATTTGTGTCGAATTTGCCTGCGTATGAGGAGGCGCTTTTGAGGAAGCAGCTGGTTTTTGAGTGGTTGATGGCTTCTTTATGGAGACTAACGGTTGAGTTTTGTTGTGGTTTGATACCGGGGTTTGCTTGATAGGTATCTGTTCTTTTGTCGATTTTTCACAACTAGGTTTCTCTCCCCCGATTTTTGTGATTAACTATGGTGGTTGTGATTTTTGCTTCCTGTTTAGATTTGTCGCCAGTTTTCAACATGGAGTCAGGATTTGCTACTTGGGCTTGGGTCAGGGTTTCCGAGAGAGTGTGCAGTTCAGTAGCTATTCTTTTCACTCTCTCGAGTATTGGTGTTAATAATGCCTTCACAAGATGTTCCATGGCGTCCACAAAGTCTTTAATTGTGGGAGGGACGCAGGAAATTAATGTTTCCCGTGGTGGTTTTGGTATTCCTTCTACAATTTGTAGCAATTCTTTTGTGAGTATGTCCTTAGCCGAGGTTTGAGTTTTAGGGGTCTTTTTCGTTGGTAATTTTTTCCTCCGTTTTTTGGGCGGTGATCGAATAATAGGCTGGTTCTTTTTGGGTTTCTGTTTCCCTTTAGTCACTTTATCTGACTTTACTACCACTGGAGAAGGGTGGAACATAGAAATCTTTTGTGTGGCCTGGGAGGATGGAATTTCTATGATATCCGGCCCCACGAACTCCGCAGTCTTTGGCAGATTTGGTGTAACCAAGTCTATGAGGTCGGGGGATGCCGTGGTTATATGATTAACAGTTTTTAAAGGGGAAGGGAGCAGAGATCCATTATTTGGCGGAAAGTAAGATTGAAAAACTGAGGGCACATTATCAGTGTTCATTAAATCCTCTACCGTGATTTTTAAGGTGGAATTAAGTGGGCTGGGCTCAAGAGTAGGTGAGGGAACCGGAATGAGAATGTTATTTTTAAGTTGCTCAATAGATTGTCTCCTTGCAATGCGCCTCTCTGCCAAGGTCAGATCTCTATCAATTTCACCCTTAACTTTGGAGAAGAACTTGTCCAGAGGGCCACAGATTAAACTCCCTTCACCCAAAGGTTGAGCTTCGCATCCAGCTTTCGCCATAGTTATATGTCTTTTAGACGAGGATGCAGATTATGGGGGTGGCCCGACCCGGCCTAGTCAGGCCTTGGAGGGCCGTAGAGGGCCCGCCCTTTGCCCGGGCTTAGCCCGGCGCCTGCCCGCGCGCGTCCCGCGACGCGGGAAGGGATGCCCCTTTTTGTGCGCCTCCTGGCGCGCTCAGCCTCGACGCGACTTCCGTCCAGGTCGCGGAGGCTTCTGGGGCTTGTGGTCCTCAACTCCCCCGCTCGGCGGCAGCACCGGTGGTCAGCCCAGCGGAGCCCAGCGGAGCCCAGCGGACAACAGCAGCAGGGAGCCTGGGAGCTCCGAACAGCAGAAGCAGAAGCAGGTAACAGGTAACTGGCAAGAAAAAAACACTCCCACTCCCCAGCAAGGGATGCCCCTTTTTGTGCGCCTCCTGGCGCGCTCAGCCTCGACGCGACTTCCGTCCAGGTCGCGGAGGCTTCTGGGGCTTGTGGTCCTCAACTCCCCCGCTCGGCGGCAGCACCGGTGGTCAGAGGCTGCAGCGGGGGGAGGAGACCGGCGATGTGAGGAGAGCGCGCTGTGTGACACAAGCAGATCCCGCGATGGTGAAGGAGAGCCCAGCGGAGCCCAGCGGAGCCCAGCGGACAACAGCAGCAGGGAGCCTGGGAGCTCCGAACAGCAGAAGCAGAAGCAGGTAACAGGTAACTGGCAAGAAAAAAAAACAAAAAACACTCCCACTCCCCAGCAAGGGATGCCCCTTTTTGTGCGCCTCCTGGCGCGCTCAGCCTCGACGCGACTTCCGTCCAGGTCGCGGAGGCTTCTGGGGCTTGTGGTCCTCAACTCCCCCGCTCGGCGGCAGCACCGGTGGTCAGAGGCTGCAGCGGGGGGAGGAGATCGGCGATGTGAGGAGAGCGCGCTGTGTGACACAAGCAGATCCCGCGATGGTGAAGGAGAGCCCAGCGGAGCCCAGCGGAGCCCAGCGGACAACAGCAGCAAGGAGCCTGGGAGCTCCGAACAGCAGAAGCAGAAGCAGGTAACAGGTAACTGGCAAGAAAAAAACACTTTGTTGTACTCAAAGAGACAATAAATGAGACACATGCACTCAAGAATAAATCGAGACCAATTTGCAATAATAACACAGATTTTTATATAATTTTTAAGACCAAGAACTAGCAGGCACCTGCATCATTCTATGAATTTGCGATTCTGTATTTGTGAATTTTAAGGAATCGCAAATAAGTAATCGCAAAACGCGATGCATCATAAAAATAGCGAAAAATTAAAGAAACACTAAAAATCGCACAATTATTTGCGATTTCTAGCTTTTGCGATTTCGCAATTAGCAAAATCGTAATTTCCAGAGTCGCACATTGATGCATCTTGATGACATCAGAACCAGGAAGTGAGCACTCCAAGCCTCATTTTCAGTGCAGAGGCTCAGGGAGAGGAGTGAGCTGACTCTGGGAGCAGAACAGGAGTGGGAGAGAGAGATTGCAAACACCTGGCAACCAAATGAAAATGGAAGATACACAAACAGCAGAGGACAGCCAAACAGGCAGGAAAAGAAAAGTAAAATTTTCAGAGAAAGAAATTGAAACACTCATTGAGGGAGTGGTCCACAGCCATGATAAGCTGTTTGGCAAAGCTTCATTTTTCTGTCTCTGTTAGCCACCACTTTACCTTTTCTGGCCTGCTTATTTACCGGCCCCCGGGTCCGGATGCTGCCTTCAGGGCTGCCCTTCCAGATGCAGTTGGTTCACTGGCTCTAAGAGCTGCTAACTTTAGCATTGTCGGTGATTTAAATCTCCACTTTGATTCTCCATGCTCCCCAGCGGCTAGCAGTACTCTTGCCGACCTGGAGGCTCTCCAGTGATTCCAGTTAGTTGATCGCCACACCCATGCTGGCGGTCATATTCTGGACCCCATTTTCACTAACCTAACGTTGGTTAAGGTGATGCCTCCAAGACCTATGGCCTGGACTGATCATCATTTAATTGAATTGCACCTTACGCTTAATGATTCACCTCTTAAAGCCTCTATTCCTATTACTCTCAGACGTCCTTGGAAAAAACTGAAACTGGCCGACGTCCATCAGCTTCTTGGCTCTTACCCCTTGGGCCCTTTCACTGATGTGGAGTCTGGCTATGATCTTTATTGCAACTGGCTGATTAAAGCCTTAGATAGGTTGATTCCAATCGCTGAGAGCAAACAGCAGCGTACTGAATCCAGTCCCTGGTATGATGACTCGCTTCGGCTCCTAAAATCAAACAAGCTGAAAGAGCCTGGCGTAAATCATATCAGCCTGATAGGAAAACTCAGTACCTTGCTAGTATTAAGAAGTACCATAGAGCGATCTGTAAGGCTCGTGCTGCCTACTTCTCTCTTGAATTTAGTACCAGCAATAACCCGACTAAACTGATATTCAAGGTGCTTAAGGATCTTACAACCAGCAGAGCCCCAGTTGCTGAGATCTGCTCCTCCACCCATTGCGAGGATTTGGCTGCTTTTTTTATTGGAAAGGTGGAGGCTATCTACCGTTCCTTTCCCTGCTCTATAGGGTCCCCGGAGAAACAGATACCGGCTTCGAAAACTACTTTATCTTTATCTCACCTCCCAGAGCTTTCAATGGAGGATTTTAACAAATTGGTAGTGAAAGTTAAATCAGGTTCTCCTATGGATCCTTTACGACCTGCTCAATTCAGAGAATCTGCCTCCTCTGCCTCCCTCCTTTATATGATCTTATCAATCTATCCTTATCCTCAGGCTCCGTCCCGGGCACCTGGAAACAGGCCCAGGTGATTCCCATCTTAAAAAAACCTGCCCTGGACCCACTGAAATTGGAGAATTATCGCCCTATCTCCCTTCTCCCGTGGGTAGCTAAACTGACCGAGGCCCATGTTAATACCATCTTATCTAATCATCTCCATTCTGCCAATATATTAGACTCTTCGAGAACGGGTTTCCGCCTGGCCACAGTACCGAGACTGCGTTACTCTCAATGGCTGAACATCTACGAATGTTGGTAGATTCTGATCATACTGGTTCTTCTTGATTTCAGTGCCGCGTTCGACACGGTCTCCCACGATATCCTATTACAGCGTTTGGTAGAGGCTGGTGTCGACAACATGGCACTTGAATGGTTTCGATCTTTTCTACCTGGTCGTACCTTCAAGGTTGCCATTCCACCTTTTGAATCTAAACCTTATTCGATCGCCCAGGGAGTTCCGCAGGGATCGGCTCTTAGCCCCACTTTATTCAACCTCTATGTGCAGCCCCTGGCTGCTGTCGCCAAGCGTGGGAACCTGACTATGGTGTCCTACGCTGACGACACACAGCTGGCGGTTGTAATAAGTGGGGCTTCCGATCTTGAGGCAGCTAAGTTCCGAGAGGGGCTTATTTCAGTGGCCCGCTGGATGACTGATAATTACCTTCAATTGAACGCCAAGAAAACCGAGGTGCACATTGTTGGGAAACAGAGTCATCTATGGGGCGACAATTGGTGGCCTTCAGGGCTCGGTCCTACTCCCATCTCTGTTACTGAGGTTAAAAATCTAGGGGTTTGGTTCGATTCTAAACTCAGCTTTTCCACCCATACTAAAAAAGTTGCTGCCATGTGTTTCGGGACCTTGCGTAAGCTCAGATCCATTTTTTAATTCTTTGATGCTCCTACTAGACAGCTTATTGTACAAGCTATGATTCTGTCTAAGTTGGATTATGCCAGATCTCTTCTATTGGGAGCTAATCAGGCTGAACTCTCTAGACTTCAACGCATTCAGAACGCTGCCGCCAGGGCTCTGGTAGGCTTACCTAGATTTTGCTCAGCCAAAAAAATTATTCATAAGCTCCACTGGCTTCCTGTTGCTCAGAGAATTAAGTTTGTCTCTTTGCCTTTCATTCAAAATCCTGAAACACTCTTCCCCTCAGATTCTGAAGCATCTCATCTCTTCATATGCTCCATCACGGTCTTTGAGGTCCTCTGGACTCCACCTGGCTATGGTACCGCGTTTCAAGAGGTCTAGGATCGGCGGCCGCTCCTTCAGAGTGCTTGCTGCCAAGTTATGGAACTCCCTTCCTGTTCATATCCGTGCGATTGACGGACTCTTGGCATTCAGGAAGGCTGTTAAAACTTTTCTTTTTCCCTTAGATCTCTAGTGTTGTTGTGTTCTGGTTCTTGCTATTGCTTCTGTCCGGTTTTCTGTTCTGTCAGCGCTGGGACGCCCCTTTGCTGGGGCATCTGTGCGCTCTATAAATCTGGCTAACATAACATAACATAACATAACCAGAGCAGGAGAAACGGAAAATATGGATCCGGATCCAGAACAGAGTAAATGCAATTGGGGAGACACACCACACCAATGAAGAGCTAAAAAAGCGATGGTACGATCTGGGCAGTCGGCTAAGGTGTGCATTGCAGACCGGCTGAAGGAGACAAATAAAACAGGAGGGGAAACACCAACAGACGCTGGAAACACTCCCCTGGAGGACTTGGTGGAATCCACAATCCAGCCTGAAGCTGTTGTTGGTGTGACTCAGCTGGACACTTCAGGAACTGCACACACATCTGAAGGTAAGAGGAATGTATGTCACATTTGTCCCAATTACTTAAGTCACAACCTGAGCTCTGTACAGCATAAATGCACATTGTAAAGCATTAACTACATTTGTTATCAAAAAGGGAAGTGCATTATGGGAGATGTAGGCAGGTCACTCAGTGACAATGACTACCACACACATATGCAAAAAAACTATTACAAATAGTGTAGCTGATGTTTAAATTAATGACAAATGTATTAATTGTCAACTGTGACATGACCTCACAAGCATGAATTAATGCTGTTTTGCACTGTTCAACGTCACAGATGCAGAACGTGTTGAGGCTGGGGGATAGTGAGGTCGAGGAACTGCAGCACTCCAGTGAATCTGAACATGAGGACACACCAGCTTTGCCAACTAAACAGTCATGTGTACCAAATTCCCATAGGGCACCTGTCCCAACACTGGTTCCCATGGCGTCAGATGATGGGCTCAATGCAACACCTGAGGGCAGCCTTCGCCAAAGTACCACCATCACAACCCCACCAACACAGATCCGCAGAGGCAATCCCAGAGTGTGACGGAGAAGACGTACAGCATGCAGAACACAGCAGGCAGAGCAGACAAATGAGGTCTGGGGTGGCCTAGAGGGACAAATGCTTTGTACACATCGCCTGCAAAGCAAGAACACACAATTAGTGAAGATGGAAATTACAAAGATGGCAGATAAAATAGCAGTACTGTCCAGTAGTGTGCAGGAACTGACTAGGGTCATGCAGGAGGGACATGCATCTCAAAATAGACAGCATGAGCAACTTATGCAGCACCTCAAACTGTATGTAAAATCAAACAATAGGCTGGCCACTACAACTGCACTTCTGGCACGTAGGTCGGTGACCATGTAAACCCAAATGTGTCATTGGCGCGGAGATGTAGCCAAAGCACTTAGACCAGGTCACATGCTGTTGAGATGATGAATGCATCCACTAGTGGAGGCAACATGTCTGCGCAGGAAGAGAGTATTGAGTGTGCCTCAAGCATGGGCAGTACAATAATGCCAGTTGCCACTGCAGTGAGATGCAACACACGCAGCAGCACACCCTCCACTCCCAACGTGAGGCATGAAGCTGCTGCCACTGACAGGCGTCTGGGTGTTCGTGGGAGAAAGCGCTAGGCTCCCATGTACAATGATTTTCAAAGATGGTGACATAACCATTGTTACAATGTCACCTTATTACTGACTTTCAAGTATTCGTTCCTTTGCATCTTACATGTTTATTACCAAGACTCTTGTGCCACTAGTCACATTGGGAGTGTGCTTGAACACCCTGGTCATTATTTCCTTACGTAAAACTTATTTTATTAGCAAAATACTGTTTTTGTGTCATCATTACTCACCTTAGAAGTAATTTTGTGTGATCTCCAATCTTCTCCTGCGCCCTTCTGCAGCACCTAATCCTTGTAGGGCACGGTGGTGTTGCACTTGCTGGTTCCCATCCTCTGAGTCGCTGTCAGACAGCTCCATTTCCAAACCTCCCTTTGTCGCAATGTTGTGCAGCATGGCACATGCTGCCACTATCTTGCAGTACTTTTCAGGGTTGTATTTCAGTGCTCCACCGGTCTTATGAAGGCATCTGGATCGGCTCTTCAGCAGCACAAATGTGCGCTCTATGACATTCCTGGTTGATATATGTGCTGCATTGTACCTTTGTTGGGCGGCAGTTGTAGGATTGAGGTAAGGTGTCATGAGGTAATTCTGCAAGGCGTATGCGCTGTCACCTACATGTGAGGAAGCAAAGGGTGTCAGCGGTTGTTTGGCATTGACATACGTACAATGAATGTGTTGGTCTATTGCACATATTTACCTAGCAGATGACTGAAGGAGAGTAGGGTATGCTATCCTATGGTCACCCCAAATTTTTGCTCTTTGTTTCACTGGTTTATGACTTAATGTGGCTGTAGGCCTGCTAATCAGACCCACAGCCTGCTGTTCTCTCTCTAAATTTCTGCCAATGCACTCTAGGTGCATTACGAATTGGATACTGGTTCACCTCATAGGCCCCTGTAACAGTGTACCATAGGTACCCAGGGCATAGGTGCATCCCAGGCCTACCAGGGGCTGCAGCATGTATTGTGCCACCCCTGGCCTGGCCTCCATATTTGACAGAACTGGCTGATCACTCAGCTGGGGTAAGTCGGTGTAATCACCTCTTACTTAGGTATAGTATCCCTATGCCTGACCTTAAACTGGACACATATGTTCCTATCAGCCACTGCTATGGAAGGCCTCTTCAATCCTGGAGGCAGAGTGCTTGGAAATATGTGAGATGGTGCTCTAGCATGAGCTGAGCCTGTCTGCAGCTGTCTGGAACCACTCCCTAAGCTGTTCCGGGATATTGCCATACCATATACTCTTAAGTGCATTATAATCCTCGCGGTTATATGTTATCTTTGGTTTGGCTTTATCAAAACATGTCGAGTAAGGTGTCATACGAATTGGAATACTATCCCCTCGACAGTTCTGTCGACGGGGATAGCATTCCACCCTTCTAGAGGGACACGACATGTGTGTAGCCTTAACCCCGGTTAAAGTTAACCAGAGCCTCAGCATCACAAAATGGATGCTGCCACCACAGACACGAGTCTGACCTCCTGCTGCTGGGAGTCCTTCCAGCGAGGGAGGCTTGGACAAAGGGTTTCCTGCCTTGGGAGGTGCGAGCACCTCCCCAGACAGGGTTTTGTGTATTGGGTAGGACAGGGCTGAATAGATTGAGACATGCCCGGGGCACACAAGGTGTCCCCGTGCATAAGCCAGTCCAAACCGGTACTGGGACTTTCCAGACCCAGGCCTGGCGAGGAGCTGGACAAAGGAAAGGGGGTGTAACCGCCCCCCTTCCTGGTTCCTCCCAGAGGAGGGACCTAGTAGGTGATCCACCCCTCAGATTGGGAATAAGAGTGGGAGCAGTTCCATTGCACAGCAGATCATCCTGAATCAACTTTACACGAAGAAGACTGGACTTCGACATTCTGCTGCACAGAAGACTGAAGAGAATCTCCCTTGTGGCCTAGGAGTGGCCATCCTCTGAACACAGGCACCAACCAGCAACTCGACGTCTGCTTTGCCGCCGCCTCCCGCCGGAGCCCGAGCCTAGAGCCTGACAAGACCCAAACTCCCAGACCTCTCACAGCCCGATCCACAGTCCCTGCAAAGAAGGGACCCGTGGAGGCACCGAGTGACGTGGGAGAGGACCTCTTGGAAGACACTCAAAAAGCTGACTGCGCAGCAACCGAGGCATCCTCGATGTTGTGCTTTGGGGACTGAGAACCCCCACCACCGAGCAGCCCTTGCACCGAAGATCAGCCCCCCAGCATCTCCACGATCTGCATGGGGCTCTTTTGCATTGTGCCACTCGACGCGCCATCCCGGCCACTAGCCACGTGGTCAGCGGCCATCTTGGCGAGGAAACCGACAAACTACACTGCGGGTCTGGTTGCTCCAGACTTGCCCTAGCTCCTGTGAAAAGGAGCACCCGCTCTGACCTTGCTGGTCCGAGTGTTAAGCCTTTTTTGACTCCTGCGTGGCTTGCATTAGCCAAGGCCTGTTTGCTCTGATCAAGTTGCCAACACCGCCAACCGCGAGAAGCCTGCGTGGAACAGCTCGTGACCGACTCTTGGACGTCCTCGACCCCCGGTGTCCACGTGGCTGCAGATAGAAGCTACACCTCAACGCCTGTTTGCACCCGACATCGCCTGGTTCCAATCTGGTTCCACGGTAGTCACTGGCTAGTGACTTTGAACATTGTCCCCTCTGCTTTCAGGTCTTCACATCTTCAGATCCACCCTTGGATCCACCGGAACTCTTCACATCGAGCCGCCTGCAGCATCTTCAGCTCCAAGCACCATCGACCAGCGTGACGAAACCCGACACTACTTCGACCCTGTGCACCTGCTTCCTGTGGGTGAGGTAACTCAGCTCCGCCGGTGTTCCTACACTGGTACACATCTCAAGGGCCTGTGTCTTAAGTTTCAGCGTTCTAGGTCACTCGGAAGGTTCCGAACTAACTAACTTTGTACTTTTTACGCACCATAGACTTTACATTGGTGAGTGCGTGCACTTTAAACACTGCACCGAGTCCCGCGGGCCTTTCCCGACTTAGTCACTGCTAGTCTCGAATAGCTCCAGCGATTCCCAAGGCCCTAGGCCTGTTTCCGTTCTGATTGGTATCTCTTATACCACTTTCTTAGTATATGGTTTAGGTGGCCCCTAGGGCTCATCCATATTGTGCAACTTTTGTGTATTTTAAACTGTCTTGTGATTTAACGCTTGTGCTTCTGTGCTCATAAAGAGTCCAGGGGATACTTTTAGTTAATAAATCAATATATATTTTCTATATATATCTGTGTGGTGTCCTTTCATTTGGTATTCAAGGGGGTTGTGTATGGTAATACAGCTGGCTTCACATGCCTTTCAGAGTTTAGCCTAAGACTGCTTTGTCCACGTTACCACTAGGATAACTGGTCTATAAGGTTGACTTACAACCAATCATCATAAGGGTTGCCTGGCATGGTACAAAGTGATCACTAGAATTAGTGAGCATTATATACCAGGCCAACTTCTCACAATGACCCTCTCCAATTTCTCCCCTTGCAAGACGGGTGTGAATGCCACTTTGCCTGAATATGTATGAATCATGTGCACTGCCGGAAAATTGTGCCACAATGTCCGTTATGATGTTTTTGGCATTACACACAACCTGAATATTGAGGGAATGATAACATTTCCTATACATATACAATTATTCCTGTGCAGCAGGGGGACATATTGCCACATGGCTGCAATCGATACAACCCAAAACTTGTGGGAAGCCTGCAATCTGGTAAAACTCCTGCTTAGTCTTGGCAATGTCATGGGCTGTTGTAGGGAAATTGATATGTGAGCCTATCCGGACCATCATGGCATCAAGGAATGCTTTAAATACTCTTGACATTGCGCTTTGCGACACACCTCCTGCTACTGCGATTACACCCTGAAAACTGCTTGGCGCCAATAGATGTAGGCAACATAAAACCTGTACATGCGTTGGGATGGCATTGGTCCCACAAGTCTGTCATTGCAGGACGGGGTCCCATTCATTGATGAGATCATGGATCATCTCAGCATTAAGCCTATACTTATCGTATATCTCGTCCTCATGCTATCCTAGCAAAGTTATGCCGACTCTGAAGATGCGCTCATTGATTCGCCTCAGTCTGTCGCGCAGCCTCATCCTCCTCGCCATCAGGTACAGCCCTGCCATTGTGAGTCCTGGTAGCTCATTGTGGGTGGGTTTAAATCGGTTTCAGTGGATTTGCCGCTGTGTGAAATTTGCACTCATGATTACCATCTGGTTGTGTTCCTTCTTATTTTGAGATTGCAATTTAGCGATTTTCAAAGAAATCGCTATTTGCGATTTTTTATGCTTTCCATTTGCGATTCTTTATTCGTGATTCTCTATTTGAGAGTCGCAAATAAAGAATCGCAAATGTTTCCTTAGAATAATTTTGTGATTCTTTAATTTTGCGAAAAAATACAGTTTTTCGCAAAAATAACGGTGATGCATTGCTACACTGTAATTTGCGATCGCAAATGCCATTTTTTTGTGATTCGCAAATTTAGCGATTCCTTAAATGCTTGATGTATGTGCCTGTTTGTTCACAGGTAAGTACTTCTTTTGTTATGAATTTCCCAAGCCTGGAAAAGAACTCTCAGCTGTACTCAATTATGCACAATAGAAGTCTGAAGAGAAAATTAGAAATATGTATAGAAAATCGTACAGTTGGTTCTCGTGTTCACCTTAGGGTTTTAGGAGAGTAGCAAGGCTAGGTGCAATGTTCCATCAGCAGATTGTTGGGGCGTCCTAGGTTCAGCTGGGAGCAGGGTGTTGAGGTCATTGATAGCAGGCGCTACAGAGAAGGGCGGACCACCTCAAAACAGGCTGCACAAGGGGACTTACAGCTAAGTCCTGGGGACCCCAAATGAGGGATCGGGTCGCAAGAGCCTCAGGACCACTGAACCACAGATTGTTCACAGTCCACCCAGCCCACCCAGGCTGGGTGGGCTGGGTGCAGAGCAAGTATGTTAGCTGGACTCTGTGCGTCAAAATAATCTTCGTGGTCAGAAGCAGACAGATTGCAGGGACAACTGTAGAAACCTACGCTCCGCCAGTAAGAACCTCCTGATTGTTCCTCGGGTTCGAAAAGTCAGGTGGGGAGGAAGGGCCTTTTCGGTTGTTGCACACCCTTCCCCTGGAATTAAAAAGTCAACCTGCCATCGGTCTCTTTAAGAGGGCATTAAAAACATGGCTTTTCTCAGAGGCATATCCATACGCTGGCTCCTGGCACACATATTTTGGGAATTGTTTCTGTCAGGCGCCTTGATGCCCATGGGCTAAGTCTGCGCGTTATAAGTTTTGCTTTCATTCATTCATTCATTCATTCATTCTGGGTCAGCTGGGCCACTAACAGAGTAGGTCTCAGGGATCTTAATGTCCCTCAATGGGTGCTTGCTTCCTGGGCTGTTTGTGTCCGGATTGGAATCTTCGTCTCGGTGTCAGTTGCAGATGGTCTGGTACCTCAGGTTTTGCTACTGCACAGCTTCGATAGGTCCTGGTGTCCTCTCACTTAGTGGGAGGACAGATCTGACCCTTCAGAGCTGGTGTACCTCTTCTCATTTGGCTTCTGCGTCAGCGTATCCATGGAGCAGCAAGTCAGTAAGCTGGACTCTGAGGCTTTGGTGTCTGCTGAGTTCAGGGAAGTAGTTCTTCTAATCCAAGGTAGTTCTCTGGTGATTGTCGAAGATTGTCGAAGAGCTGGATGTGCTCTGGGGTTTTTGGAGGCCTCACAGCAGCAGGACAAGACAGCACATCATGATGGTCGAATCCTTGAGGCAGCAGGCAGTGTTTTCTGCCAAGATTCTTCAGCAGGAGCTCCGTTTTTGAGTCAGCAGCTCTGTCTTTATCCGTTTTCTTCTTAGGACCATCAAAACTAAAGTTCACTTTCCAAGGGTGCTACATAAATATTACATTTAGGGGCATTAAAGGGAGAACCAGGTAGTAGCCCATGGGCTGCCTACCTTTGGGGTAACTACACCCTCCTACGACCACTTCTGTTAGGAAGTGGGCATAACCCTGAACCTGGCTGTATAATTCTCTCCAACAAACAGGAGGAATTGGAAAAGTGGGGTACATATCGCCTACCCCACCTTGGGGGTGGTGCTGGCTTAATGTGGGCACACCTCCCAATCTAACAAATGTTTCCAACAGTTCTTCCACCAGAAGTGGAGCAAGACAAGGGGGGTTGTCATCCTTCACTACAATATCCAAGAATGAACTGGTATTGTAGGGTTGTATCTGCCTAGGCTATACATGTGGTGTAGTGCACCCTGACTAAGGGCAGTAAGGCCTGCAGTAGGGGTGACATACTTATACCACATGCACGTCCTAGACACTGTAGGCACTGCTATGCCCAAAGGCAGCTGCTTCACCTTAGTGGAGTACAATACTTCAAACATTTCTCTTGTAATCTTACAGAATAAAATTGTACTGAACAAAATTATAACAGTAAATCAATTCTGTTTTTTAATTCTGTTGTTCGTAGATAAAGACTACTCTTCACAAATGTTATTTTTCACATTTGTGTCGTCCAACATGAAAGTTAAATACATTTCTTGTGATCATCTTTTCAAACAAGCCTAATGCATTTTGAATCTGAAAGACCCTTCATCAGGGTCACTACAATCAAAAATGAAATGCTTGGATTCTTGAACTCAATACATTATATTCTTTGTTCAAAGTTTGTCATACGACTCGCCATCTAGGTATGCCAAAATGGAAGATAAAGTGCAAGAAAAAATTCCTGGCGGTATAAAGACCAAACTAGGACAAAGATGCGCTCCATGAGCTAGTGCGGTAATTGACTACAGTATCTATGAAATTAGTGATCTCAACATGCATATTTTGGTATTATTTGTAAAGAGACTTAAATTCCCAGCATGCAACTTGAAACCAATTGTGAAATCATGCCAGAGATGGTGCTGAAAATAACACAATGTATAGCAGTATCTGGCGGTCTTTAAGTGTTACCCGTAATTCATGATTAGTATTTATGTGATTGTGACAGATTCTGACCTCTAGCAGGATGCTTAAGCCTCTGGTCGAAATGGCGGGTGCTCAGAAAACGATCTCTGTTTCGTTAAGCAGGATTAAAAAATAAATGACAATTGTGTGAGCGAATCTCCTTGGAATAAATACACAGGTGCTCTCCCTATCATAGCTGCACTAGCATCACCAGCATCAGGGTAGATAATCCGTATTACTCCGATAATCAGGATGGATTATAGAGCAAAGCTTGTACATGTTAGTTTTTCTGAAATTCCCGGGTTTGCAAATGCCCGATAAAGACAGCTTTCCTTACCCGTCTGGAGGGACAAGTAATTCAGGGCCAGATGCATCAAGCATTTATCTCCTCGCAAACGGGCCGATTTGCAGAATCGGCACGTTTGCGATTTCAAAAAATGCATCAACCCAATTTTGCGATTCAGTAACCTGTTACCGAATCGCAAAATGTGATTGCAATTCGCTATTTAGGAGGGGCGTATTTAGGGCGTCCCTTCCAAATAGCGAATCCTATCAGTATGCATGAATGTTTTGTGACCCTGAATGCGGTTGAAAAACATTTGCATATTACCACCTACTTTAAGTAGGTGGGAAGTCATTCGCAAATGGGAAGGGGCCCGTTTGACCTTCGGGACCCGCAGCAGTTGTTTATCGGTAGATCTCAGAGTCCTCTTGGTGTCATATAAATGCACCAGGGGCTGCAGCAAGGCTGGACCTTTCCCCGATATCCATTGGAACAAAAAGGACAATCCTACCGTTAACCTCTTCACTGATCTACTTGACATCAATGACCTTAAACAACTATGCCACTCTCCCTCTCACTCCAAAGGAGCAATTCTTGACGCTATCATTACTAACAAAGAGTTGGCCTCCCTTTCCTCCATAGTCCCCATCAACTGGTCCGACCACCACCTTATCCTTTTCATGATCTCCAACACTTTTCTACCCCCTCACCTTGTCCCCCAGGTGAACTTGAGACCAAAGTTCCCTCACAAAACACCAATGACCTCACCGAACACTTTAACAAATCCATCGTCAAGGTCCTTGACCAAATTGCCCCAGCCAACCTAAAGTGATAGAAAAACTCCAATTCCTGATTCAATCCAGATCTCAACAATGAGTGCCTCACTTTTAGATCGACAGAACGCTTATGGAGGCAAAGCCCTTCCTCCGGTGATTTCTCTCTCCTCAGATCTGCTAGATCCAACTGTAAAAAACACATCCACGGTGCTAGGACATCATTCTTCCGCTCCCAACTCAACCGGGCTAAAAACCGACCAAGGGAACTCTTAAGCATTGTTAAAAACCAAGCATCCTCTGTACCCCCCAAAGTGATTACCACCACTGAAAATGCGAGGATGTTGCCAGCTACTTCTTAGAAAAAATCTCCAAAATTGATCAATCCTTCACCTTAACTCCCCTCCTTCATAACCCTCTACCCTCACCAGACATTTCCATAAATTCTCGTACACTCTCTACGCTCCCTCAAGATTCCTTATCGCTCCTGCTTATCGTCTCTATTCTTGAACTCGGCCCCATCATACTTGAACTAAAAAATAATGCTTCTTGGCATGACTTCCATCCAGTCACTGAACGTGATGTACTTAACTTCATTTCCAGACTGAAACCATCATCTGACACTAAAGACCCTCTCCCGTCCAACCTTCTCCAAGACGTAAAACATATCATTACCCCCTACTGGATCTCCATCATCAACCCCTCCTTTACCTCTGGTTGTGTCCCTGCATCCCTCCAATTGGGACAAATCACTCCCATCCTCAAAAATCCAGCTGGCAACCCTAATGACCAAAATAACCTTCGTCCTATCGCTAACATTCCTCTTCTCTCAAAAGTGCTTGAAAAATGCACCCTGTTACAACTAGATAGGCACATTGATTCATTCAATCTTTTAGACTCATTCCAATCAGGCTTCAGAAAGGGCTGTAGTACTGAAACAACAATGCTAAACATAATTGATGACATCCAACACACCCTCGACAAAGGCGAATCCTCCCTACTCATTCTCCTTGATCTCTCCGCTGCTTTCGACACTGTTAATCACTCTATTCTACTTAACACACTTAAAGATCGTTATAGTCTTAGCGGATCAGTCCTCAAATGGTTCACCTCCTTTTCCCAACACAGAACCCAGCAAATTAAAATCCACTACTGCCTTTCCAAACCTCTGCCCGTCTCCCTTGTGGTCCCACAGGGCTCTATCCTTTCCCCCTCTGTATTTAATCTCTTCCTGGAACCCCTCCCCCTCATCCTTAAACAAGTGGGAATCAACTACCACCTATACACTAATGACACCCAACTTTACAATAAGATTCAATCCTGATCAGATATCTTTCACCTCAATGATGCCTTGAGCAAGATTCATTCCTTGTTCCACTACAACCACCTCAAGCTCAACCCAGAAAGATTGAAATCATTATCTTCTCCCCTGAAAACAACTCGCTCCCCATTCTATCCTGGACCTCTGACCTTACAGCTCTCAATTGCTCTCTCACTATATCCAACTCAGTTAAATCCCTCTGTTTTAACATTGACCAGAACCTTACTCTTATCCCCATATAAAAAATTCGGCCAAAAGCGCTCTCTTCACACTCCATCACTTAGAGAAAATAAAAACCTTCATTCCAGCAGACGACTTTAAATTAGTAGTCCAATTGCTGGTCCATTCAAAAATCGACTATGGGAACACCATCCTCGCTGGAACTCCTAAAGCTCACCTCGCCCCCATCAATTGGTTTCTGAACCATACCGCTAGGCTCATTAGGGATATCTCTCCTGCCCTTAAAGCCCTCAAATGGTTGCCCATTGAAGGAAGAGCTTCCTACAAGACTGCGTGCATTATGCACAAAGACCTGCATCAGTGCTCCCCACAGTACCTCGCAGACAAACTTCATAAAGCCGGCTGCTCTAGATCACTAAGGAGCCCCAACACCCTTCCTCTTATCCCTCCTCTATCAAACAAGAAAACCAACAATCTTGCTCCTTTTCCGGGAGCGCACCAAACATCTGGAACTCCCTCCCCAAAGATCTTTGTTGCAACCCCTCTCATGCCAGCGCCAAAAAAGACCTCAAACTTCTCCTGCTGAACAAATGCTGGGGTCCTTAAATCCGCCCTTGGGCACTCATCCCACCCCTACCATCAAACTGTTCTCCTCCCCCTTTTCCATCTTTCCTCGCCCACTAACCACTCCCTCCAGCTTTTCCTACAGGACCTGCCCGTCCCTCCAGATATTACCTAATCCTCCACCCCCTCCTCAGCCTTCCCCCATTCTTTTACCCTTCCCCCTTCTCTCCACGTTCTACCTCCCACGCTAGGCTATTTCTCTCAGGACTTGCTGCAACCCTTTGCAACTCATGTAATGTGATGGTGCAAAACTAGAGCTGTTTTAACCTTCTTGTTGGGTTTTGAATACTACCTCATTGTAATCCTGTTACATTCTATTAATTTATCTATATGTAGTTGTCGGATATTGCCTTAACTATACCCCTCCCTTGCCTGTCCCCATTCCCACACCCTTCCCCCTCTCTTCCACCCTCTCCCTCTCTCACTAGCCTAATATCTATTAATTTGCTGAATCCCTCTGGCAACTTGTTTGTTTAAATTGTGTAATATTGAAATTCATTTCTACCATTCTGTATTGGTTTCTGAATACTACCTCATTGTAAATTTTTCTAGACTGCAATACATACTCATGTAAAGCACTCTAATACCCCCGGGTCCAGCCACTGCTGTATAAAACATGTTAAATAAATACATAAATAAATAAATAAATACGCAGTTCTGTATTCCCCTAATTCACTACCCTTGGGGCAATGAGAATTTGGGGCTGCCCTGAAGGCAGCACATTATTTGTAATAGGGCACATTGTTCCTTTTGGTACATAGTGCACTTCCCCAAATGTGTGACATGGCTCAAACAAAGACAGTGTACCCATTTTATAATACTAAAGTATGCAAAAATGATGGATGGAACGCTTGAATGAATCTTAGTCACTGGTAATTGCTTGGGACTGCATCCCAGTAAATCGTTATTTTTGCGCACCATTCCTCAGCCAGGTCCTCCCTGAACCGGAACATGAACAACCCATGATCGGTTTCACCCTTGTTATGGACTCATACATTTCTAAGTTCTATACATTTTTTCAGATAGAGGAAGAAAGTCAGACAGAGGTAAATGTGTTCGCTAAAGTCCCACTGTCTGACCAAACTACGATTACAACCTACGTCTTTTGGTTCAATAATCCACAACCTAGACACTAGGTCAGATCTCCTGCACAACTCTCCGCAGCTGACTTATTAAGCCACCACGTTATCTTACCCATAAACACACCCAGGCAGTACTGACTCCCTTATCATCTCCCCAAGCAATACCTGCATTTTTTTCCCATAAATGGATCCTGGACTCAAGCCCATTAACAAACAAACCAACGATTGTAAATAAAACAATATCCCTGTGTTTCATCTTAGACAATAAACATATGGAACATATTGGTAGTACATCAAAAAATGAATGGCAGCTGCGTATCATTCATAATTTAAAATACCAGGTATTTATGCAAGATATCTAAACCATAATCCAATCTCCAGTTAATTTGCTTTCAGGCCTTCAAAATCTAGTCCATCCTTTCCAAATTCAACCAGTATATCTTGTTTACAAGTCAAAATTCTTCATTGTTCGCATATGTGGTTGTATGGATGGTCGAGTGGATGACGGTGAGAATGAATGCATGCATGAATGAATAAGTGTGGGAGGGCATAGATGGATTGTGAGTTGAATTGGAACTGCATGAATGGAACTGAGGCAAGGGTACACTGATATGGCGCTGGCAGCGTGGGACAAGGGGGCAATTAATAGAGAGGAGGCAGTTAATGAGTGAAGGATTGAGTGTACTGGTGGTAAAGAAAGTGCAAGGATGGATCAGTGGCTAGATGAATAGGCGAGAGCATGAATAGAAGAAAGGGGGAAATTGCAATATTGTGTTTCGCACAGTGTGTCAGCAGTACCTTGAAGTCTACCTGTAGGTGGTGAAGCATTAGCGACCACATGTTATAATTGCCAAAAGTACGTTGTATTCTAAGACAACACAAACCACGAGCCAAGCAAACAAACACACTAGTAGGATTAGAATGCTTGCATGTTCAAACAACTAAGTTACAAAGAGGTACATTTGTTTTTAAGGCTACAGGTCATGAAACTGGATCCCCAATAGGACGTCCCTTCACTTGGGACATTTGGCTTAAGGCACCGGAAATGGTTTGCATATCATTTTATAGAAAAAACACAATGTCATAGCCTGGTGACCCTTGACACAGACAATGAAGCCATTCTGGAGATTTTTACAGTGTACAAAACCTCACTGTCTCCTCTGAGTCACATGTAGGAGTGTATACAGAATGGCTGACAATGACAAGATCATTGATTTGCAACATCTGATGGAAAATTGAAATCCGTAAAATAAAAGGACAATTTTCTCTGAGTGTGCACTATGTAGCAGAAGTGATTCCATGGCCGCACAGTAGTGGTGGTCTGAATCTCAAGACACAATGGTAGTCTTGGTTGAAGAATGGCATGTTCATGAGAAGCTGGAGTGATGTATAGGGTATCTCCCTTGATCCTCTTATTCTAGTGAGCGCACATTTATGGGGAGAATAAGGGGCTGTCAAATCTCACTAAGACCCTACTACTTTTAATGTGAGTTCATTTGTATATCGATAGGGCTAGAATGTGCAGGCTGAATATCTTACTTTTGCTTCCATTTCTTTTTATTTTGAATTTACTTTTGTTGGGCGGTTGCTGGCATGGTCCCAAGTCCCAGGACCCACAGCTTCAATACATGGTATTGACAAGAAATCACCATTCACTACCGGCAAATCAGCACCCTCGACCATACACTTAGACTATTGCTCCCCTTATATTCGAATAGCTAGAATGGGTGAGTGTCTGGATAAATGGTTGAATAAATGAGTGCCAGGATGGATAGCTGGATGAATGGGTGAGCTGATGTGTCAGCTGGGTCTGGAGGCTAAGTGGGCTAATATGTGTACTGCAGGAACCTGTGTTTGACCTCGTGGTCACAGGTTAAATACCTGGTGAGTCCTTTCATCCTTCCGAGCTCGATAAAATGAGTACAATTGAGTTGGGGAACAATAAAATCTGTTATTCAGTGCCAAGACACCCTTCTGGGCGAATGTGCACTTTACAAATGGTATGTGAATGAATGGGCGAGTGACTGCGTGGATGAAAGCAGGCAGTGTATTCCAAGCTCACATGGTTAGACCTTGGACTGCATTTGTGATAATGTGTTGAAAAGTTCGATATTGTCCAATATAATGTTACTGCAATCTTTACTATACACGTTCTTGCAGTTCAATTTGAAATCGTAAAGCGAATGCATTAAGTATTATTTCATGAATCGAGTCTTTTGCAGATGGTGTAGTTATCTTTGACTAAACTCTAACTGGATTACGAACTTTCTACATATTAATATCTCTAAAACTAAGGTGCCAGCTTTTAAGCCTAGGAAACATTTAAAACCCTTTGGATGGAACTTTGGGGACGAGTGATTGAACAGGTCAGGACATAAACCTACCTTGGCAGAATATGTTCCTAACGACCGTGCAAATAAGTATAATTTTAGATTAATAGGGAATAAAGTATTTATACACACCAATTTATTAAAGAAATATTACAAATCTATAGGAAAGACACATTTCATGTATTTAATGGGCATTTATATAGCCATCATTTACCTAGTTTATCCTACGCATTCAAATACACCTCAATAAATGAAGGGTCTTTTATAAATCCATACGACGGCATGATCTTACAGAAATTTTGTGTAGTAAGTCTAGTAGATTTAGTTCAGGTACTGAGGCTGGAATTTGCCTTGGCAAGTACATATACCCCATCATTCGCAAAAATAATTCTCTGGCCGTATTGTGAAATGCATGACTCCAGCCATTACATTTCAAGACCTTGGTAGTCTTAAAAAAGTACGATACCTTTACTGTTAACCTCGACTGACACTAGCAACACTAGGGTGCACAATTGAATATCTCTGGTCTAGTGGCATATCGAAAATTGAAGGGACCCACCCTGTAGAGTACAAGTAGGGGGCTTTCTCCTACTAGTCCCAGTCAGGAGCTGTCAGGCCAGGGGCTTGCTCCCGTACAAAGTGTTGCAAGGGTCCCCCAAAAGCTCGGGCCCCCCATACTGCAGCGTGGGTTGAGGGGGCTAATGTTACGCCTCTGCTTCAGTCATCATCTCCTAGACAACCTAGGCTTTTTCTTAAACACGCTGGGGCATATTACCAAGCAATAGCGATAATTATCGCTATTGCTTGGTTAGCGTGAAAAAATTAACGCTGAGCTGCGGCGATTTTTATCGCAGATAAACCTTGGTATTATCAAGGTTTATCGCAAATGCGATAAAAATCGGCCGCAATGCATGAATATTGCTGAAAAGTCAGCGATATTCATGCATTAGCGAGCTAATGCTCTTAGCCATGTTATCCACCTCCTATTGGATAACATGGCTAAGAACTGCTCAGGGCAGGTGTTAGCTTTTGGAGATATTTGCGCTTAGCGCAAATATCTCCAAAAGTTGGTAATAGTAGATAGCGATGTTAGCAACTGTTTTCAGTTGCTAACATCTTGGCACGCCCACTTTGCATGTCATTAGTGATAAATATCACTGACATGCAAAGTGGGGCCCAAGATGGTCGCTATCTCCTACTAGCTGTCGCTAACTGGTGTTAGCGACAGCTAGGTAATAGGGAGATCATTTTATCTCCGCTTTCTTGGCTTTTAAAGCCAAAAAAGCGGAGATAAAGTTATACTTTGGACAGCGTCCACTGTGTGAAACTGAAACTGAATAAGGCCTTGCCAGATATGGTATGTTATAAGCAAACCCAAAAGGATCTCCCCTTTTTTTTAACTTAGAGTTCAAAGACTAATGCCACTCTTCAGGATAGGCATCCTTCCATTGAAGGATTGCGTAGGTGAATGGGTAGATCACACAAAAGATTTCACTTTGTGCCTGATTATAAGTAAAGGTGCTGTTTATTGCACCTGTTGAATTATGATACCCTGGGGTTCGTTATTTTTTGGGTGCGATAAATAGTACCTCTTATGAGTTATTGGGGAATAACATGCGGATTTTGGTGTTTGACACTCCAAATCCACATTCTGCAGCAAATACTTACACATTTCCACTGTTAAATTTGATCAGATTCGACCTGATGAAATTTAATGAATGTTGGTTTATTTACCACATCCGATAATTATCGGATGCATGAAATAAAACCAAACTCGTAATTCCGTACCTTGTGTTAATAGGGGTTTGCGCACAGGATGGAATTAACCTCCCAACTTGTAATCAGGGCCTTTGTGGCTTGTATGTCGAGGTAGAAACAGGTTTTGACACATTCTTTTTCGTTTGTCCGGTACTGGCAGACACATTAAAGCATTTTGTAAATTTGATATGTATAACATTTTATATAATATATTTAGATGAATTAATCAATTTTATAATGATTACACCAAATTAACATATATTTTCCAACCCTTATGAATTTTTAAAAGGTTTTTAAAGTTATTTTAATATTTATGTATAAATTTAAAATAACATTGCTGTAATAATGTCAAATATTTTAAATTGTTGATCTCAATTGATGTCTAAAAGAATTTTGATAAACTCCAACTAGTTTAAAATATAGCAGAGTAGGTAGTTCTCTTGTTTGCATGTCATTTTGTAATAAAAGTACCTTCAGTTTGATTTTGAAGTTCTGCAGCGATTGCATTGAAAACTATTTGGTGAAGGATTTTGGATGCACTTTATTGAGTTTTTTGCATCTTTTTACGGGTATTTTCTATTGTAAAGTGCATTTTTATCATTACATTTGTGCTATACGTAATGTACGACACATTTATAAAAATGTAATTAGTCTTAATACTATATGATTTGTTTCTATATTAGGTAGCCAATAAACTATGTTTCCTGCTATACAAAGGAAGTCAATGACCCATTTATCATAGGTCAATGACCCATTTATCATTGGTCAATGACCCATTTATCATTGGTCAATGATCTTTCTTTAATAAACTACATATACAATTTGTGTTAGAACACCTTACTGTTTCCTAAAATGAACCCAACTTCTACCTATACAAGATTATTGAAAGACGAACAAAATCTCTGTTTATACAAGTTACTTCTCTTTCACAGTGTCACTCACAGAAAGTTCGTGAATTTGTGGTGCTGCATCGCAGATTCTGGATTGTGGCATTACTGCAAAGTTTCAAAGCAACTCTGCACAAGAGCCTAAATACTACATTTGAATTTAGTATGGATTGCGTTGTCATTGGACAAACAAGCAATGATCAGCAGAGACCTTAATCATACCCCCCCAACACAATGTTACTGGTGACTTTAGCTGAAGCAGTGATATGGTAATTTTAGGTATTAACTGATTGCTGTTTGTAACAAGTGTAAATATTTATTATCATGTGTACTGGCGTCTCACATCTTATGCTAGTCAATACAATAATTGGCCCAAGTTTCCACATCATATTCAATTTTCTGTCATCATTTGCATGCAGAGGCGCACCCATCACATGCCAGTCGTTGCTATCATGTGTTAAGGCATCCCATCTTACATGTCAGACATTGCATTATGTGATCATATTTCTCCCATATGGTATCTTGTACCATCTTGTTCCTAGGTATCTCTAACATATGTCATTGCTATGGGGTGTCTACATATCCTCATCATATTTCAGTTATTGCCACAGTGAGCTCAGGGATCTGTATTGTATTGCAAGTGTGCCTATGTAACCAAGCTTTAGACTAGTCTTTTCAATCTTGTGTCTAGTTATCCCTTCACAAGCCAGCCAACAAAACCATGAAACCTGGAATGCTCTAACATATGAAAGTGTTTGCCATAAAATGCTTAAACACCTCTTGTATACACTGGTTATAGCCTTCACTTAATGAGGTAGTCTGCCTGGTCGGGATGGGAAAGTCCCCTGCACTTTATTTGAGTGTGAACACCTGCCCTGAGTTCCACACTGCATGTGTAACTGGTATCCTGACTCTTTACCTCACCCTGGTATCCTACTAATCTAGCATGTGCACATGGCCTAGCCTTGTCCCTTTTAATGTGAGTTCCAGAACCTGTTCTATAACCTGACAGGGTGCATCAAATGTGGCAATAAAGATGGCTTAGGACTACTGTTCAACCCATGGAAAAGTCATGTAAAGCAGTACTGTAAATGTACTGAGTACTGTGTTATGTATCAAGAAGAGCCGGGAGGTGGCTTCTGTGAAGCATCTTTGTATGCTATTAAACACCAGGTCTGTGCGCAGTCACGCCCAGGAGCTCTTTGACCTCTTGACTACGGAAAAACCGGTGTGCCTGATGCTTACAGAGACCTGGCTTGGAGTTTCTTCCAACCCGGATATCGCTTCTGCGATCCCGCCAGAATATAGCATCTACAGGCAGGATAGACCGGAAGGAAGGGGCGGCGGCGTAGCACTCGTGGTGAAGAATTCCGTTGGATGTTCTATCATTCCTACTGAGGCTATCAAAGGGTCTGAATCCCTTGCCTTTTCTCTATCTTTGGCGCGCATCAGTCAGTGAAAGGACTGTTAGTATACAGACCCCCTGGTCCAGCAGGTACTTTTTTCGAAGAGCTCCAGTCTGCTATGTCAGCGTTGGCCTTGAGAGCGGACCATTGCATTTTGCCTGGCGACTTCAACTTTCACATGGACGATGCTTTGAACCCAGACGTGATTAAACTATCCGATATCACGGCTCCTTTGGGCTTAGCCCCCTTCCTCTATGAACCAACGCATGACAAAGGCCATACTTTGGATCAGGTCTTTTCTACCTCCCCTTTAGAGGTGACGGCACTTCTGCCGGTCCTATGGACTGACCACCGTCTGGTTAACTTTTACATACTGGCCAATAAGAAACCCCTGAGTAGTGCCCCCAGGCAGTTAGGATCAGCGTCAAGGGCATTTCACCGGGTGACTCCTGAAATGTTGTCACAGGCACTGTGCGAACATCCTTGCCCTCTTACGGGGGTTTTGGATAGGGACCTGGAGTCCTTGCAGGCCTGGTTTGTGGACAGGTTGAATGACCTGGCCCCCTTGAGGGCCCCCCATTCATTGCCTAAACGGGTTTCTGCTCCATGGTTCATTGGTGCGCTACTTGCTTCTCGCAGGCAGTGCAAGGTGGCGGAAAGAGCCTGGCGAGCTCAGTACAATCCAGCCGCCAGACTCGAATACAGAACCGTGGTCAAAGCCTACCACCGAGATATTTTCCTTGAGAAGAAGAGCTACTTTGCTACGAGGATTGAGGATGCCTCAAATTCCTGCAAAGAGATCTTCACAATCGTGATCGTCAGGGAATTTACTGCTCCACGGTCGAATGCGGCCCAGACTGCTCCCACAGAGTCGTGGGCATCGGATCTTGCATGCTTCTTTACTGCAAAGATGAAGTTGATACAGGACTCCTTTCCACCGCGGCCGGCTGGTGCCTTCCTTTGTTGTGAGGCTGGTCTAGTTCCATCGGTTCCCCTAAGGCCAGTCTTCTCAGACTTTCCGCCTATTTCAACTGCTTCGTCCCTGACACTTCTGGCCAATCTCAAATCTGGATCGCCGCTCGATCCATGCCCGGCCAAATTTTTGGCGAAGATGGCGGCAGTTGTAAATCCGTTGGTCAACCCCCTTCTGAATCTTTCTCTGAGCCAGGGTGTGGTCCCTTCGGCTTGGAAGCAAGCTATGGTTATTCCCCTTATCAAGAAGCCCGGCTTGGCCCCGAGGTCTTGGCCAATTACAGGCCTATTTCTCTTCTCCCCGCTTTGGCCAAGACCGTGGAGAAGCACGTGCATAACGTGCTCTCCAATTTTTTGGAATCACATGATCTGCTTCATTCCACTCAATCGGGCTTTCGTCCCAATCTTAGTATGGAGACAGCGCTGCTGGAGGTGTCTGAGGCTATCAAGGAGACGCTAGACTCGGGTGGTAGAGCCATGCTGATCATGCTCGATTTGTCGGCGGCCTTCGACACCGTCCCCCATGAGGATCTGCTCGTCAGACTTCATGAGATCGGTCTGAGGGGGACGGTGCTCAGCTGGTTTACATCTTTTCTGGCCGGCCGCCGACAGACGGTCTGGGCCTCCTCTAGCTCTGCCGAGATGCCGCCATTGGGAGTCGGAGTCCCGCAGGGCTCTGTATTGAGCCCGACTCTTTTTAATATCTTTATGACCCCTCTGGCGGCTCTGGCCGAGTCCTTCGGGGCCCAGATCGTATCCTACGCAGATGACACCCAGCTGCTCTTTACCTGCCGGAAAGGAGAGGATTTCGACAGAGAGAGTATCCGTGAGTGCCTTGGGGCTGTTTTTAAATGTCTCCAACTGAACAGCCTCAAGTGCAACTCAGATAAATCGGAGGTGCTCTTCTTCGGTTGTCAATCCGTTCCGGACTGGCAGGTGTGGTGGCCGGCTGACATGTCTCCTCCGGGGCGGTCGTCTCAGTCAGCTAAGAATCTGGGGGTTAAAATTGACAACGGTCTGACTTTAAGATCTCAGATCCTCGCCCTCACTGGCACCTGCTTTGGTCTTCTCCGCATGCTTCGGAAGTTTTTCCCTTTGCTCTCTGAGGACCACAGGAGGATTACGGCACAGGCCTTGATCGGTTCAAGACTGGACTACTCCAATGTCCTATATCTTGGCCTGCCCGAATATCTCCTGCAACGGATGCAGGTGGTCCAGAATGCGGCAGCACGTGCCATTTTTGGCCTGCATAGGCGAGTCAAAGTCTCTGACCTGCTGCAGTCGCTTCATTGGCTGCCTATCCGACAGCGGATCGTTTTTAAAGCTTTAACCCTTGCTCACAAGGCCTTCTACGCCACAGGGGCTAAATACCTTCAGAAGAGGCTCGTTTCCTATCGTCCTGCTGGATCTTTGAGGTCAGAGTCGAAGTTCCTTGCCATTGTCCCTCGTGTGAGGAGGGCCCGTATGGGAGGTCGTTTCTTTATGCTCCGGGCCCCTCAGCTTTGGAACTCTCTGCCCCTGACGTTACGCAGCACCTCAAATCTGTTGGCTTTTAGGAAGGGCCTGAAAACTTGGCTTTTTGCTTCCTAGATTTCCGTGTTCTGTTGACCCTGCTTTCTTTTAATCTGTTGTGTTGTGTTTGTCTTCCTAAGTTGTCAATAAAGCGCCGGGACACTCTTCTGAGTAGCCGAGCGCTATAAAAGACACAAAATAACATAACATAACATAACAAGAGTGTGAGCCCTCTCATGTAAAACTGTGAACCCCATACTCCTGTGCTGATATTCCGTTTGTTGAATATGTGTATGTACAGTGAATGAGTGGCATATGTTTTTGGTAGTACTCTGGGTGTGGTGAGAATATGAGTCCTGTGGATAGTGGATTAAATTTTTGATGGACCCTACTTTAGTCTGCCATAGCACAAAGGGCCGATACCTTGTGTTGATTTGATTGTCCACTCGTGTGCCATTATGAGCATCGTCCCTACAGAGGGAGGAACTGACTGATGCACATGCAATGGGAGTGGGTCCCTTTTGCAAGCTCAACCTCTGTGAGCCAGACATTGTTTTGGGATGGGTGCTGGCAGACATGTGCACTGACGTGACTTCAGCAATGCGTTATCTTGTGTCTATCGCATGCTACCTCTTTGTAGTGAATTCCACGTTGACACAGCATTATTTTCCCGCGATAGGCTGCGATGTTAAAAGTTGCGTTATGCTACTAATATTTATTTTATTTATTTTATTTATAAAGTTTTATATAGCGCTAGCTAGACCTGGGGGTATGAGAGCGCTTTACATACACAAGTAAAGGAGAAGTTGCATTACATCGTAGAACATGAGGAATCATAAAATATATAAGCAAATACATCACACTTAAATATACATTGGGGGAGTGAAGAACCCAGGTGGTTGAAACAGTGAGATGACCCCCTCCTAGAAAAAGTCAGAGTGAGAGGGGAGACCATTAGTCTATTGATCTCTAGGTTGCTTGACTTGGTCAGGGAAGTATTGGTTGAGGAGCAGTAGTTTCAGCTCCTTTTTAGGTCTCGCCTAGACGAAAGCAAAAGCGAAGCTTTTGCTGTCTATGCGAGACAACTTATGTTGCCGCTTTTCTGGGAATATTGTGGACATCAGACTGTGACGAGCCTGTCCTCCTGGAGATTGCAGCTCGTGAGCGCGCACGTCGCGTCGCCCTGCCTGCTATTCGCATTCACACAAAGGCTCCCGCACGCATGCGCACATACACACACTCCATACACACACACGCACCCCCCTTTAACAGACACACGCGCAGACAGACACACGCACGCACAGACACACTACAACAGACACACGCGCACACCCCACCCCCACTCACCTCTCTCGGACAGTCTCTTCTCTCTCGCGCTGCGATGGGGGCGGGACTTCCGGTTGGGGCCGCGCTGCGATTGGCCGGCTGCCCAACCGCTTCCGGGTCGTCGCAGGCAGCGCGGCGGCAACTTGTTGTAATAGCAATGGTCTGAGAAGGACAGTGGCACATTTGTGTATGTTTTACTTCAAGGTGGTCGGTTCCGGAGGCACAGTAGCCTTGTAGCAGCATGACCATTAGGAATTACACTCATTCTTGTTTTTTCTTAAAATTCATTTTTCCCGGCCCGGCCACGCGGCCAATGCTTGTTTTGTAAATTTATGCACTCAGGCACCGCTTTCCCTCCCACAGCACCTAAACACCGCATCCATGCTTGGGGCCGCAGAGAGGAATTCCCTCCCACCTCTCCCCCGCTGCTTCCTGCATCATTTCCCACAAGCCGACCGTAACAGATTCCTAGCCCGCCACTAACCGATGTTCCGGAGCGGAAGCGCTGCAGAGCTCTAGGCGCTATGCACCCGTTGGCACTTGCAAACTCTGAGCTAGACAATGTACCAGAAGTGGTTTTCTTGGCGCTTACTTGGCAACCCATGTAAAACATGCGTGTCTTTTGTGCTATTACTAGCGAGGAGTGAACTGAAGGTTTCTTTACAGGTCGGGTCGGTGCTCTCAGCTGTGCCAGCCTTTCATATAGGCAGTGTGTGGCCTTATACAGCGCCCGTGCTCCCGGAGAATGGCAGCACTGCCACGGCTCAGTATCCTGCTCCCCAAGCTCCAAGCACACACGCATCCATGCTTGGGGTCGGAAGAAGGAATTCCCTCCCACCTCTCCCCGCTGCTTCCTGCATCATTTCCCACAAGCCGACCTTAACGGATTCTTAACTGAACTGTACCAGCTGTGCTGACGACCCTGGCACCCTGTGACCCTCTGCATCTCAGCGGCAGTGTAAAGCCTTGTTGGTTCTAGTGTGTGCTAAGACTGCAAGATGTCTATTTCGAGGCTCTATCCTGCGTCAGATGCATTACCAAAACACAGCAATATAACTCCCGATGCATTTAATTACTGGTTTGTAATTGCAATTAAAGTTTACAGAGCTGTGAGAGACAATAGGTATTGAGCACAGCCAGCAGTAATGCTACCTACAACCCCTGCACCGGGTTCAGCTATTATTCCCATGGAATGTGAATCCTGCTAAGAGGAAAGAAATCACCCGACAGCAGAGCGGCGTCACTTTGCTCTGTTAAGAGGCAATGCTGGCTGACTGCTTCCGACAGGCACGAGCATCAGTTCGAGCTGTCGGCTTTAATCACTTCCTCGGATCCTGAGGGGCAGAGAGAGCAGAGTGCAGAGCAAGTTAACACGCTTACTCTTATTAACTCTGTCGTTTGCACTGTAATGTGCTCCTAGAAATACGCTTGTCAGATGAACAAGGTCTATTTTATTAAATGCAGCATTCTGTGGCTACAGGTCGGTGATGTGAAACCGATGTGTGATGTCTCTGAGCACAAGATGTGGAATGCTGCATCTCAAACCCAGCCTGTGCAGTGAATCTGCCCATCAGACTAACTGGGGGAGTGACCCCAAGAACAACCAGCATTTGCAATGCAATAGGTCTCTCATTTAGGAGACTTTGAGCTATTGGCAATGTAAATGACAATACCTTTTATTTGTTTTAAAAACCTATATAAAAGGCATTGCCATTTACAATGCCAATAGCTCAAACTCTCCTAAATGCGAGACCTATTGCATTGCAAATGCTTGTTGAAGCAAGGGAATGAGGGGTTGGATCTGAGGTCAGTATGGAGTGTGTTTCATATCTTGGGAACATTACCAGAGAAGGATCGGCACTGGGTCACATTTCTTTTTATTTTTGGGGGGATGAGAAGAAGTGGGTTGGTGCTTCTCAGAGTTCTTGATTTTCCTGCTTTAACCAGTTTGTTGTTCAGGTAATTGGGGATTGTGTGTGAAGGGCCCTGTGAGTGAAGCAGGCCAGTTTGTAAATACATCTGCCTTCCAGGGGGAGCCAGTTGAAAGATTTGAGGGTAGGTGTGATGTGTACAGATCTTTTTCCACCAGTTATGAGTCAAGCTGCTATATTAAGGAATAACCTTAGAGGGGCAGGGTGAGCTTTTGGTGCACCTGTTAGGATGGCGTTCCAGTAGTCTTGTTTAGAAAGGACTAGGGATTGTACAAGTGTCTTAAGATCATCCTGGGGAATGGAAGGTTTAATTTTCTTGAGGTGTTTTAGAGAGTACAGTGCACCTTTTGCAGAGTTCTTGATGTAGTCTTTCATTGACAGGTTCTTATCCAAGGTCATGCCTAGAGATTTTACTGAATCCAATAAGACAAAGGAGCAGTTAAGAGCATTAAGATTTTTGAGCCAGGCTTGGATAGGTTGGTGGTAACTTTTCGGAAAGAACAGTATTAATTCAGTTTTGTCCGGGTTCAGCTTTAAATGGTTTGCATTAAACCAGGATTGGATCTTGGTAAGCGTGGTATTGAGGTGTAGGATATCCTTTTTGTGGTATATTTGGGTGTCTTCGGCATAGAGGTGGTATTGAACCCCTGCTTGCTTCAGAATAATTGCAAGGGGTTCCATGAAGAGATTGAAGAGGGATGGTGAGAGAATCAATCCTTGAGGGACTCCAAGTTTGACAGGTAATGGTGCAGAGAGGCAGGAGTTGACTTTAATTTGTTGCGAACGGTGCTGAAGGAAGGAAGTGAACCATTCAAGAACTGTGCCATTAATGCCAGAGCGTCTATTCAGAGTCTCAAGTAAAGCTGTATTGTTTATTGTGTCGAATGCCGCTGATAAGTCAATAAGGATGAGGAGACCGACCTCACCTTCATCTAAGCCTCTGTGGATATCATCTGAGATATTGAGCATCGCTGTTTCAGTGCTACAACCTTTCCTGAAATCCGATTGAAAGGTGTCCAGCAGGTTGAAGTTGTCCATATGTTTTTTGAGTTGTTGGAGAACGCATTTCACTAATGTTTTAGCTAGGAACGGTAGGTTGGAGATAGGTCTGAGGTTGTTGAGCTCGTTGGGGTCGTCCCTTGGTTTCTTGAGTATGGGGGTGATTTGCCCTAGTTGTAGGGAGTGTGGGACACAACCTGATGAGAGAGATGAGTTAATGATTTTTGTCCAGAAAGGGGTAATGATGTGGCTGAGATTTTTTACTATTGAGGATGGGAGGGGGTCCAAAGTGTGGGAAGATGGCTTTAAGCTGGCAATTTTATTGATTTCAATTTCTGACATGAGTTTGAAGTTTAAACAATTAGCACCATTCTTTAGTTGGAAGCAAGCCTGGTGGTCTGTAGTAGGTTTTTGGTTGGTTTCGTCAGGAGTGGTTAAAAGGGGGCAGGTTGCTGGGGAGGGAGGCTTAGGGGTTTGGATGAAGGATCGCTCCATTTTTGCGACTTTATCTGTGAAGAAGCTAGCGATTTCTTCTCATCGATCCTTGGTGGCAATTATTTCTTGTGGCGGTGTGACGTTCGTTTGACTTTTTACAATTTCGAAGAGTTCTCTAGGTCTATTCTTTGCCTGGTCTAGTTGGGTGCGAAAGAACGAGGCCTTTTCTCTAAAGATGTGTTTCTTATATGCCAGCCGGGTAGACCTAAGTTGCGCTAGGTGGAGATTCAAAGGGTTTAGTCTCCATGTCCTTTTCGATTGTCTGAGTTATCTCTTTTCGTTATTGAGATCAACATTGAACCAGGATTTAGATTTGGTAGATCTCAAATTTTTTAGTTTGAGAGGAGCTACTTGATCTAACACTTCTGTCATTGTGGAATTAAAGTGGGCTATGAGGTCATCAGCTGTCATATTGGAGGGCTGGGGTAGTAAATGGGCCTGAATTCTGGATTCTAGGTCGATTATGGGGACTCTTTTGCTGTTCCTGGTCCAGCGCTTAGGTTTGACAGGACGTTTAGAATCGTTTCTGACATGTGAGACAATATTAAACAATATGAGGTGGTGATCGGACCAGTTAATGGGAGAAATCGATCTGAGAGAGATCAGCTCATTTTTGGTGATGATCGTATCCAGTGTAGCTCCTTTGATGTGTGTTGGTCCATTGCAAAGTTGTTTGAAGTTGTTTATTTCAAGCAGGGTGGAGAGGACCTATGTAGTGGTGTCTTCTGGGTTGTTCCAGTGAATATTGAAGTCACCCAGGAACATGTCTTCTGTGTCTGTTAGGGAGAAGTGAGATATTATGTCGGTAAGCTCTTCAGTGACGATGGCACATTCACAGGGAGGATGATAGATGGTGTGAAATTTTTTGGACATGGTGCCTTTGATTGTAAGTTCAACACCTAGGTACTCCAGAGTTTGGTATTCCGTTGATTTTAATCTGGTAAGTTGTATTCCTTCTTTGTAAATAATAGCTAGGCCGCCACCTCTTTTGATCTGTCTGTCATGTCTGATGATGTTGTAGCCTAGGAGGGGGGGGGGGTGAGAAGGTCAAGAATGGGGGTAGAATGGTCATTGAGCCATGATTCTGTGAGGAATGTGATGTTTATTTCCTCTGCGAGTAAAACTTCAGCAATTTCTGTGGTGTGTTCAACTGCTGATCTACAGTTGAGGAGCATGCACGTCAGGGAACAGGGGGCCGCAGTGTTAGTGTGTTCTGTATGTATAGACTTGTATAGAGCAGGGTGTCTTGGCGAGCTGGCAGGTCTAGGATTTCTGTTTGTGCTCACTAAAACAGGGATAGCAGAAGGGGCCGTGTTCTGGCTTTTTGTGAGGTACGAGTCGTTGGTCTCCTCTGCTTCTCGTGCTGAGATAGGGCAGAGAGTCTGGCTAGGTCCATGAGCCTGCTTCCTCATAGAGTTGGTGGGCCAAGGTGTACCAGGCAGGGTCATGAACAAAGTTGTAGGGCAACCCTGATTGTGTGAGCAAGGTGGTTTAATCTGGTAGGTGAGGTCATGTTGTAGGTGTAGGATATCTGCCTCTAGGGAGTCTATTTTCTGCTCCATTTGGGTCAGTAAGTGGGTAAGTGCGCTGCAAGGGCATAATGCCTTCATCTGTAGTAGTGTATGCCTAGAATTAGTGGAAGGAGAGAGTAGACAGTTGTGAGACTGAGTGGCATCATTGAGGTTAGGAGTGGGGATAGATTGGACGAGAGGAGTCGGGTCATTGTTGCTTCTGGTCAAGGAGTTAGGTGGAGGTATCGTGGTAGTTATCACTTGTTCTTGTGAATATACCCCCGTATGTTCAGAACAATAACATTGTGAGCTGAGTATATGAGCAAGATTGACATGAACCTTAAACTCATAGGTTATTTTAAGTCGGTCCCACGGAACCATTTGTCCTATGTTTCTTAAACTGCTATAGTTATTACTGTGTATCACCAACGTGCACACCAAAGGTACAGTTACAGTTTGCATTCACAAATCCGTTTCAGATTGATTGTAAAGTATCACATTTATGAAAGCATATTTTATATCTTTCATGAAAAGAGTTCCAGTTAAGCGTGTTTTACTGAAAAAAACCCTATCCACATAGCAGGTGTCATAGTTACCCGACACAGCCAGTTTTCTAGGGTGCACACAGAGCATGACAAGGATGCATTCCAGTTTGGATGGTTTAAAAGATTTCTCCTTTGTAAGTTATCACCTGCCTTTCTCCGAAGAGTCTATTTCTCCTCAGCTTGAGTCCTGCACTTGTTGTGTAAGTGCTTGTTTAGCACTTGAAAGTCAGTAAGGGCTGTGGGCGTGGATGTTGAAAACAATTGCTGTTCCCAATGTGCATGTTACAATAGATCAGCATGCAGAATGAGCGATAGTATAGGAGTCAAAGATATGCATTTGTATGGCGTCTACCACTCAAAAAGGGCCCCTTGGCTCATTAGAAAGAACCAAATAATATCTGTTTCTTTGTGGAGGAGCCCTCCGCATTAGAATATTGAACAGGCATTGGTGTTGAGGTCAGTGCTCAAAGGATGTTACATTCTGCTCGTAGTGCGAGCCTGGCGCTTCAGATCTACTGCACTGCACTGTTCATAGTATTGCCATGTCTCATCTTGTGTCCTTCCTCTGTGTTTCATTTGCAGATTGTAAGATCGCAAGATGTCTGCTGAACTTTTAAAATACAAAGACATGCTCTTCCCTTCAGTTGGTTTTTCAGAGGAGAGTGTGAGTTTTGCAGAAAACTATTTTCCAGTACTGGATGACGATGTATTTAATGTCACCTATCCCAAATCAGGTAAAAGAAGTTTCTGTTTAGATGTGGCTTGACAGAGCAGCTGTGACAAGACCTATTGTTACAATTATTATTATTATTACATAAAGTGGGTATTTCGCTCCACTATGAGTAGTATTGCACTCGTGCCTCATACTATTGGATATTAGGGCTATATGCACTTTCTATTAAGTTGTTCCATCCGACTACGTGAGGAACTATGGGGCATATTATCAAGGGGGTTTATCTCTGCTTTTTTGGCTTTAAAAGCCAAGAAAGCAGAGATAAAATTATCTCCCTATTGCCTAGCTGTCGCTAACACCAGTTAGCGACTGCTAGTAGGAGATAGCGACCATCTTGGGCCCCGCTTTGCATGTCAGTGATATTTATCACTAATGACATGCAAAATGGGCGTGCCAAGATGTTAGCGACTGGAAACAGTCGCTAACATCGCTATCTCCTATTACCAACTTTTGGAGATATTCGCGCTAAGCGCAAATATCTCCAAAAGCTAACACCTGCCCCTGAGCAGTTCTTAGCCATGTTATCCAATGGTAGGTGGATAACATGGCTAAGAGCATTAACTCAGTTTTGCATGAATATCGCGGACTTTTCAGCGATATTCATGCATTTCGGCCTATTTTTATCGCTTAGGAGATAAACCTAAGAAGTGTGGCTCAATGATTAGAGCGGCAGACCCTGATGCAGAGGTCTAGCCCGGGACCAGGGTTCAATTCCCCGCCTCGGCGGGTCTTGAGCTCAAAATTCCACGGACCTGATAATTCTCGCCTTGCAGCCTATTCCAATCATGGAGTCCCACTCTGCAACTCTGGGCAATAGCTTGCTTAATCCCCACAACGCTAAGGATGCCTGGCCTCCACCTTGGGGGTGCCCAGGAGTGGACACCTCACAGGGAAAGCCAGGATGGGTTCCACAGCGGTATTCGTACAAGCGCCTTGAGACCCTTGCGGGTGAGTAGTGCTCTATACAAGTATCAATTTACATTTACAATTTACATTTACCTTGATAATAGCAAGGTTCCTAAGCGATAAAAATCGCCGCAGCTCGGAGATAAAAATACCGCCGCTAAACCAACATAGCGATAATTATCGCTAGTTGTTGGTAATATGCCCCATAGTTACATCTGAACTGTGCACTCAGTCATCACACTGTTTATCACATTCAACCCTTTATTTCTTATGTCCATTCGTGAAAGAAAATAATCGTTTTATTGCTTCTTTTTTGTTGGATTGGGAAAGCATATGGGGCTTGCATTATTGTTCTAACCATCATTGTGAATGACTGTGTCAACAAGTGTTAGCAAATTTAAGCCAGACCCATAGGCTTTGTCAGTGACTATTTTAATGATGATTCCAGTGTATGTCTCTTTGTTTTGCAGTAAATGGCTATTTAGCGTTTTCTGATACAGGCCCATTCACAATAACATACCTACTGTAAACAAGCATCTTAAACAATATGTTGTTTAAGTTACCAGCAAAGATCATTGGCGATTGAGGAACAGACTTACTTATATTTCCAAAAATGGGTTAAACTTCAGCTAGCAGAATACATAGGGTCACATTCCCAATGAGTTATCGCCGTGTTAGCGCACTTTTCTGCCGCTAATGCGGTGACCATTTTATTGTTATTACCAAGCTGTCGACGCTAACAAACGTTAGAGACCGTTTTTAGGCAAAAGCATCCGTTGTAAAGATCGCCACTTCTGTTAGCAATATTTACATGCAGGAGAGGCATTCCCGTACAAAAACGCACACAAACAACACTAATCCATATTCACAAGGGGAACCGTGAACTTCTGAAGACCAAAAAACTGCCTGTAACTGCAGTTAGAGCCAGTTACTTAACACCAGAAAATAGCTGGTCTTAAAAATGGGGATAACACTTGGGGTCACATCTCAGCAGGTTTTGGTGCTGGACAGCGCTGCAAGCAATGTTGCAGTGCAGCCTTGCGACAAAACTACAGTGAAGGAATGCACACGATCAATAAGATAATGCACATTCCTGGGCCCCAGTAATGAAAAGTGTTGCAGCGCTGCGACAAGACAGCATTGCAACAGTCTCCCTACGCCCTTCTTGGGACAGCATGGATGCGCTGTATTCACTGGACAGCTTCATGACGCAAGTAATGACAGATATGTCAGGAATCCTGACGTATCTGTCTGTGCTAAAGTCACACATTGCTGCAGTTGTGTCACAATCATGACGAAACTCCAGCAATGCATGGGGCTAGCCTATCCCTCTGGCACTGCGTCACCCTCACTCCTGCCATCAGGCAGGCAAAAGGTACTGACGCAGTGCCGTTCATGAGGGGGGACCGAATGTCGGCGCTGTTGGAGATCCATCAGTGGTGTTTGCGCACTGCGGTGTCATCGTTTGGAAGCATTGGTGGAGTGTTGGTGTGGAGGGAGTTGACGAGACGTTCTTTAGTGGCCTTGATTTAGCTGCGAGAGGGTGCGATTATGGCGGTGGCATCAGGTGGGCAAAGTGAAGATGTGATGTTACCAATGATGGTTGGTCCAGGAGAGTTCGGTGTTGTGGCTGTAGTTGAAGTTCCCACAGGCAGAGGTGACGTGCTCTACCTTGTGTCCTGCTATGTGGCTTGTTGAGGTGACTTGCTGCTTGCGTCTGATGTAGGGGACCTTCCCCAGGAGGGGGTGCTGTCCTGGTCACAGAGGTTGTCCAGGTGGAACTTGAATTCACCAAATAGGATGTCGTTAGTGGATGGGATACCCTGGGGTGCAATGAAGATTGGAGAATGAGGGGCCATGGCCCGGGGGCCTACACATGAGGGTGCCACAATGGATGTGCTTGGGCTTGGTCCTTATCTGGGAGTTGAGGTGGTCCATGGTCACCCTTGGGTCAATATAGTGCGTGATCAGACAGAGTGTGCTTCTGTAGGTGATGGCAATGCCTCCTCCTTGTTGGGCAGGGGTGCTCCCTGCGGGTGATACTGCAGCCGTCAGTGATGGCGATGACGATAACCGGTCTGGAGCAGAGGTTGCTCCTGGCAGGCGAGGTGGCGTACATGTTTGATGGTGAGGAGAGTGTTGGAATAGTAGCAGTGGAGTGTCCAAGAGGAAGCCTCCTTGGTGCTGAGCGCTGTCCAGGGGCAGACTGACGCAAACGGCGTAGGCTATGGGCTACCATTGGCACGGGAGATGACCATTACAATGCAGGCAGTACATCGTTAACATCACAACTTCGACAACGCAGGTGCCTTTGCATCGCATTTGATTACAACTCATTGTGAGGTCAGTAATGGGCTAATTTAACGTTTTTCGGTGGGTATGGGGTTCGGATGTAAAATATGAAAATTAGGGGGTGTTTTGGGGTAAAATATGAAAATTGTCTCTCTAGGACCTTTACCATTGTCGAGGCGCTCTTCCTTAAGCCCAATCGCCATGGGTGTGGCTTCACAAACTTCCTGACTTCTTACCACACAAGACAATTGCAGTCTTCTCCTGCAATTGTTTCTTCACCTGCACCTACACTTGTACCTGGTGTGGAACTTTCCCATTCAGAACCTGTAACCAGGACCAGTATAGCTACCAGGACACGGACACAGGCTTTTAAACTCCACACCAAGGCCAAGAGGAAAGAGCCACCAGTAAGGTGAAGAAGGGGTGGGGGCATACGAAAACCTAAACAGCAGAAAGTGACCTGAAACCCCAACTCTGGGGTAGTACAGACTTGTACAATCAGTACACAAACTGATGTTGCTTTTGCTTTTCCTGTACTCACATGTAATACTCTGGGGGTTGCAGCCCTGGACACTGTTAGGGAGACTTGTTTGTGTGCCTCTCTTGTACGTTTTAAGGAACTACCAGACAACAGCCTTGAACCACTCTGGGGGTGCTTGAAAAATCTGGATTCGGTAATGTGTAAACTGGCTGGCAAAAAAGATTTATTGCAGCCTACAGTTGTTGCAGGGGAAGGTTTGGGCTCAGATGTTTCCTTAATACAAGCAGGCCAACACAGATCTGCGAGGGAGGCATCCTCAAACATCCATGAGGAAGCTACTGGGACGGATGTTTGCACCACTGAGTTAGTATCCACCACTGTTCCCCACGAAGCAGGGTCTGACCTCTGTCAGACTCAAGCTTGAGCGCTTTTCAACGGTCATAGGGGTCCCAACATCATAAAAGGCTACGATGATGCTGTCTCCCCCGTGATGGACCCAAATGCTAAAGCGTTGGCCCAAACATAGACAGGGGCAGTTGGGGCTGGAAGGGCCCAACTGGGGGTTAAACTAGTGGCTCATGAGGAAGGTATTGGAACCGTGATGCTTTCAACCATTGATTTACCTCCAACATCACTTTCATATGTCATTATGCTGACCGGTGTGCCCGTGACTAAAGCCTGCCAGAAGGAAACACAGTTTGAACTAAGGAACAAGTGTTTATTCTGGCTGGCTAGACATGGGCAGTTGTAATATGACTAAGTGGGAGAGATTTTAATGGTTCCTAGGGTTGACTGGGTGGGTACGAGACCCAAAACAATACGAGGGGATTGCATTGACATTAACTTTAGTCACCCCCCAGACTGCTCTCTCTTTGGCTAGCTATATCTTTAGCCTCCAAGTGATACCTACTGTGGTGTCGCCCGCAGTCAGAGACATTTGGGATATCGCTTGGCAGTTTCAAAGCCCACATTCTATACCAGGAACATTTGTGGACTTCGAAGGCTGACACCTGGGGTTTCCTACGTCGGAGCGGGACTGCGAGGACCAGAGGTGTTTGCGGTTCCTCATCTCCCGCACCTGGTGCCTCATCCCGCCCCCTCCTTCCCTACAGCCCTTCAAATACGACTGGCGTCATTCGCTCCGTGGGTGACTCTCGCAGTCAGAGACATTTGGGATATCACCTGGCAGTTTCAAACCCCACATTCTATACCTGGAACATTTGTGGACTTCGAAGGCTGACACCTGGGGTTTCGTATGTCGGAGCGGGACTGCGAGGACCAGAGGTGTTTGCGGTTCCTCATCTCCTGCACCTGGTGCCTCTTCCCGCCCCCTCCTTCCCTGCAGCCCTTCAAATACGACTCACATCCCCCGCTCCGCAGGGGACGCTCGCAGTCAGAGACATTTGGGATATCGCCTGGCAGTTTCAAAGCCCACATTCTATACCTGGAACATTTGCGGACTTCGAAGGCTGACACCTGGGGTTTCCTATGTCGGAGCGGGACTGCAAGGACCAGAGGTGTTTGCGGTTCCTCATCTCCTGCACCTGGTGCCTCTTCCCGCCCCCTCCTCCTCCTATTTAGCTACGCCCACAACCACTACCGCGGGACACGCGGGCGAAGCCCGGGCCAAGGGAGGGCCCGTTGTAGCCCGTTAGAGACCATGTAAGACCGGACCGGGCCACCCCTCTTGGCTGGAGAGTATTTAAAATTTTGTATTTAGACTCACAAAGATATACCGGTCACTGTGTTATCACCAATCTTGGATTATGGCGGCCCGAGAAACCAGAAGTAAAGCTCTAGCATCGAGTACATTGGTGGCAGGTACACTGAACAATTTTCTTGTTAGAGCAAATTCTCTTTTATCTAATGAAATAGTTATATTGGAACCCCGTTTGTCTCAGGGGATTGATAATGCGAAGAGATCTTCGCTGGGTCATATTGCTAATGCGAAAGCACCCGAGAGACGTGTAGGTTCCCCTGGCGCTCCATTAAATAGTAATGATCAATTAAGAACAGCTGTCCTGTTGGACTCTAGGAGTAGCTTGGGAGCATGCAGAGACGCTCTACCTGACATTCCTGAATCAAGCCCAGCACCTCCTGTTGGTGATAGTACGACCCCTGATATTAGGCCTCTCATTGGTACTATCCAACTCCGAGGGAACCGGGAAGGGGCTGTTCCCAAAAGAAAGCGTGGGGCACAGACAGGGGGTGGAAAGAAGCCGAGACTAGACAAATGTCCCACTGGTAAACATCCTAATGGCCAGGCAAAAGGAGGAGAGGCCCCGATAGTAGCTTGTGACGCTGTAAGCTTCACGGTGCAAAGGTTCCCCCTGGTGCACACCAACATGTTTAATTTTGGAGAAAGAATACAGGATTGTAGCGACCAATCTAGCTCAAATCTAGCCAGCATTTTGAAATCCTTGATTGAGCAGCTGGTTGCCAGGCTGGATCAAATAGACTATAGACTGGCAAAAATAGAAAAAGTCACTGGAGCAATGTCGGACAAGTGGAAATTAATAGAAACTACGCAGGGGAACTCCAACGTCAAGGAGGGAGGCGCATCTGTAGCTAACATCATTACCACACCAAACTCCCCTGCCCCCGCACCAGTTACTATTTCTCGGGTAGTACAGAGTAACCCTATCACTCTCCCTGGTAACTCCTCTGTGGTAACGACTAAAAAGCCCATTGAGAATCTGGAGCGAACTAGCACGGAGGATAAGCTATCTAGAACGAAAAATTTAGTAAATCTACCTCCAGAGGCAGCCCCCCTTGTAGTGGTCCTAACTGGTGTCGCAGAGCTCAGCACTTCAGTAGTGGAATCATTTTCCTCACTTAAAAATAAGGTGGCAAACTGGTTGAATAATCACAGACCCCTACCCCCCCATATTTCTAGCGAAATTTTGATGGTTAGAAGGGTTGCTTGGGTGGTATACACCAGTAAAAACATCACTGGTGATTGTATCCTGGTTAATTTTAGGAACCCCGGGACAGTCTTGCACATTTGTAATTGGCAGGGCAGTGAGGTAGATAGCACAATTCAAACTTACCCACTGTCCTTCTTTTACCCTTCTAATAGTTTTCGATAGGATTTAGGGCACGAAAAAGGCTGGACAAGGGTCGGACCTAGGGGTCAGCCCAGAGGGCCAAGGACACATTTTCACACTACCCATATGGCCACCCAATAATTCCAAAACAATAGGTGTAGCTGCTTGGAAGAGGTAGACTGACAGAATAAATCGGGAGAGGTTGGTCGAAAAAGAGGGATTGATGGTACAGACTATACACATACACCATTGAAGCGGATGGATGTTTGTTTGGATGTGCGCAGGACACAAGTAGATGATAGTGTAAAGAGCAATCATCTAGAGACACTGTTAGTTGTTCCCCTTGGTCCTAGAATCATTGACTCTCAGTCTGAGCATCAAGCTAATTTGCAATCTCTGGCAACCCCAAGTACTGCCATGGAACCAAGCCTACAAACCCATGGTTGTACAACTAACGGCAGATTGCTGAAAATATTGCCCTGGAATTTGGCAGGTCTAGGTAATAAAATAGCCTGTCCCAATTGGGGCTCCTTTATAGATAAGAGCGACATATGTCTGTTCCAGGAAACCTGGGCAAGGGAGGAACAACTGCGGAACGGTTTTGCCTCATTCTCAGTCCTGGCAAGGTGGGGTGGGAAGGGCAGACCGTCGGGGGGCTTAACAATCTGGGTAGGATCCCACCTAGGCTGTAAAGTCAGAGTAATGAATACAGCATCGGAGGATATTCAGTGTGTGGTCCTAGAGTGGCCGGATACTTCAAAGCTCGCTTTGGTTAAAGTCTATTCTAGACCAGTGAGCATTGCCTGCGATTCAAGAACTATCGAAGAACTTTCCACATTCTTAAATAGGATCCCACAGGGTACCACATTTCTGGTCGGTGGGGATCTTAATTCTCACTTTGAGCCACTTCCTGGCTTGATGGATGAGGTGGGACTGGAGGAGGACGAGCAATGGAAATTTTCCCCGGTGGCGGGACCACCCCCCAGTTCATGGGCACCGCTGGCTGTGCAAATCATGGCTTTGACGCTGAATCATTCTATCAGGGCCTGCAATGGCCGTGTAAAATCGGATATACCATCTAAATGTACCTACAATAAGCCTGGGCATCAGTCAAGGTTGGATTATATATTTGTTGAAAGTTGTGCTTGGCATAAGGTTTCCGACTTCAGGGTAGAAACTAGGGGTGACCATAACGCACTGACCCTGGATTTTATATTACCGGGTATCCCCAACGATGACAGTAATACAGCTAGTGCTTCAGATGATAGGGTGATTTTGTCCAGTAATAGGCGCAGGGTTAGATGGGATAAACTTGTAACACACCCAGAAGCAGTGGCTGAGCTATATGCCCGGGCAATCCCGGTACTGGAAGCAGTTGGTGCTTTAATCCTGCAGCACCCCCTATCTGAAACACATTCTCAACTTTGGGATCGCAATCTGGAATTAACTATCTCACTAACAGAGGTCCTTAATCCCTCAGTGCCAACAGGGAGAAGGGTGCGAAACACACCTACCTGGTATAATGCTTCCTGTAGAAAGGCGAAAACCCAACTCCTCAGGGCCCTGAAGCAAAATAATAATAAAGGGCTGATAAAAGAAAGGAGATTAGAATATAGGCACCTAATACATCATGCCAAGGTTGAGTGGGATAATGATTACTGGGCTAATCTTACACCTGCTCTTAAAATTAGGGATGCAAGGAATTTCTGGCAACTTGTAAATACAGGGTCTGTTGACCCATTACCGGTAATAGAGCCTAATATCGCTGTGACTGTGTGGTAAGAGCATTTTTGTACCCTCTACGGAGGGGAAAACTCCGATTCTGGTATGGAACAAGGGGGAAATGTGACCAGTTTTAATGACCTAACTACCGAGTTTGAGTTTTCTGAGGGAGAGGTCCGTGCTGCTATTTCCAAACTTCCAGCAGGCAAAGCTCCAGGGTTAGATAAGCTCCCTGGAGATCTTTTCAAGCATGAACCCACGGGTTGGGCCCCCTATCTAACGGCTATATTTAATGCAATCCAAAGAGATATGGCGGTCCCTAGTACTTGGCTGGGAGCTAAGATAGTCCCTATCTTCAAGAAGGGTTCTCCTCTCCTCCCAGCCAATTACAGGCCTATCAGCCTTATCGATGTATCGCAAAATATCTTTGCGAGGCTGATTCTAGACCTCCTTCTGGAATGGATGGAGGAACACTCCATCCTTAGCCCCTACCAGGCAGGGTTCAGGAAAAATGTATCCACTACGGACAAGATTTTCCGCCTGACCCTACTATGTTGGAAAACCGTTAAAATGGAGGGTGGCTCTTTATACACTGTTTTTGTCGACCTACGTGTGGCCTTTGACTTGGTCCCATGTGGGAAACTGTGGGCTGTGCTTTTAGAACTGGGCATTCCCTCTCCCCTTCTGAGTATGATAATCAGACTCCACAAGGAGAACTACGCACAGGTTAGGTGCGGGAGAAATGGTGTTTTGTCTGCTAGATTCCCCGTTGGTAGGGGGGTGAGACAGGGGTGTGTACTGGCACCAACCCTGTTTTGCCTTTATTCAACGGGGTAATTGCTCACTTGAAATCGGTGCCTAATAGGGATGCCCCCAAGCTCGCTGGGTGCCGGGTTCCTGCGATCATGTTTGCAGATGACACCTAATTACTCTCCAAGTCCCCTATGGGCATCCAACGAGTTTTGAATGGCTTTGAGGCCTTCTGTTGGGAGAGGGTGTGGTAAATATTTGATTTACCGTCCTAATTTCTATGCAGGTAAGTACTTAACAAAAATAACTCAATCGGAAAGAAAGACGCAGAGTCCGTGGTGTTAGAGTTCTTAGGGGTTTTATTCCTTAAAAAGGAATGGTACAGGTACCGGATATCGTGTTCCCGACACCACTGGGGTGCAGGAAGGGATAGAGCATACTTTATTGACAAGACATAACTTTTATACTTAAACCATATAGTGAATACCAATACAGTAGGCGTAACAGCTGAGAGAAGCAAGATAACAGCATACACGTGTTAGCAATACGTAATCAAAAGGCGTGGACTAGGCGTGAACATAGAGGTGTGTGCTAGAAACGTCACACGTAAGTGTCACAAGTAGGTGGGTACAAAGCAGAATATTGCAATGTCAGCAGAAATCTGAGGCCTGGATGCGCGCGCAGCTGCATGACGTGTGATTGACGTGGAGCCGGAGGGTGCAGGGGACTTGACATTTACACTAGCGGAAAGAGACAGAAGTCTGGCATGTCAGATCAACTCGTACCTATATCATATCTGATATCTGATGTTTGGGAACCATATTATTTAGAGGGAAAGGTCTCTTGGGCAGAGGCTGTTCTATACTGACTGTGAGTGTGTGTATAAGCGTCTAAGGGTCTGCATGAGATGCGAGGGGGCATGGGCCTACCATGGTAACGGAGCTATGAATTACTTGCACAGAGACAGTGAGGCCGGGCCCTTTGCTCTGCAGCTGGAAGGATGTTTACTTGAACTAGTAGGCAGGAATGTATGTTTGAGGAGCGGAACAGATAATTCGAAGGTTGAATACAGTCTTGGCAGGCAGCAGGCTGAGCTAAGCGCCGTTAGCCGCACAGGGAGTAAGGCAGAGGTCATGGGTCCAGAGGCAGCCCAGGCTGAGGCGTTCAGAGTCAGAAGGCAGAAAAAAGGCTCAATGGCAGAATTCAGGGCCTACTTCGCCAGAGCTGAAAAACGTGTAAAGTACACCACAAAAAGACGTTGGCATGGCATACTTAGGAACGGAATATTCAACCCGTTCAGGGTGGATCTGAAAGAGGACATGTTAACGTTGGACGCAAATGTATTTGCGTCTTCATAGCTGACACAGGAGGGAAGTTACATGCACTTTAAGCTGGTACATGGAGACGGTGGGGTACACGTTAGGGAACATTTCTTGACCATAAAATTTATATTTCCTCATTCCCTCCTTGTTCCCTACGGACCCTTCATGATATATCGATCCTCATGAATCGATCAGTCTGTTCTTGTAACATTATTTGCTCTTCTTTCTTCTTTTCGCGTCTTGAATGAAAACTAGAATGTGGAATACATGAGGTGGCGCACAGACCACACATCGCTGGCCCACACTGTAGGCACAGGCAGCAACTGAATACTATAACAAGGGCAATGCCTAGGAAGGATAGGATCTTCCATCCCCAAGCGGTCAATGTTATCCAGAACCAACCGGACCAAGTCCAGGTGCCTGGATTCTGATGTATCAAACTTGCGATCTTATGAAGACGTGTAATAGCTTTATATACAGTTGGCGCGTTTTCTGGAATGAAAACACAGCAACTTGACCCGATGACCTTACAAGCTCCGCCCCTATCTGCTAGGATGACGTCAATAACAAGACGATTTTGGAGAACAACAACCCGCATGGCAGATTGCTCCTCTGTTAAGTTGCCTAGAGCGGAGGTAGTTTCATTCACTACTGCTTCGAGTGTTCTAGTTAATCTACGTATTAGTTTACTGTTTTGGACGGGACCTGTGAAGAAAAAGAATCCTTTATTGAAATCGGTGTATTGCTCCCATGCCGTTTCAGTATAGTCGACAATCGGAAGATCTCTTCGGAGTCTTTTCGTTACTAGATTTGTATTTCTGTGATAATCAGGAGGGGCTAGAAAAACAGGTGACAGAAGGAATGCAATGTAACAGGTACCATCCCAATCTGGAGGTAAACGTATGTATGCGGTATGGCCACAAACAAAGTAGGAATGACGAGTAGCTCTAAAGGAAGACCTGCCTTGATCACTGAATTCGACCACAGTAGTACATTTACTATGACCTAAGTGTACTGAACCCTTCTTTCTGACACATAAGTCACCTGTGACTGGTAATACTGACATAGCAGGGAGAACTGGTGCAGCTTCCGATTCAACAGTAAGAATCATAAGGTTAATTGTATAATTTCCTAATCCATATACTTCATTTTCTAGATCAGTTCCTATTCTAGTGGGAACTCCCTTTTTGTCGGGATAACAGGCGTTAAGCAGAACTAAGTTCAAGTTTCCCCAAACCCAATTTCCTTTGAAAACAGCAATATCAGGATCTAAGGAATTAATTATTCGAAACCATGCTCCACATGAGCCATTGTGTGTGAACGGATACGGAAAGAGGGGCAGAACTCCCTTGTATTTCTGATAGGGAGGGAGTCGGCCACATATCCAACAGTTTGTAGCATTATTAGTCTGATGGGAGTGATGTAACATACTAATGAATGTGTTGTTGCGCAGCGCAAGTCTGTAAGATAGTTCATGAGGGGGTAATTCGCTAAAAGAATGTTCGGCAGTGACATTGTAAGCAGATTGTTCACGCTTGAAGATAGGGTAGTATATAGGCAGTAGTATACTAGCAACAATAATCAAAAGACTTAGAAAAAACATAACCAATAATGTCACTATACAGTGACTACGGAGTGATTTGCAATATGCATGTTTCTTGAATTGTCTCTCTCTCTCTCTATCTCGATCTAGGGGATACATGTCAGAAACTATTTAACCGATTCACCTAGGGGAGGACTTAAACAATTAAACTGTCTGACTTGCTAGATCGTAATTTCTTTTTGTACTCCTCTTGGGGAGTATTCTCTCTTTTGGGAACTTTAAAGTCACTAATATCGAGGCAGTCCTTTGAGGGGGTGGACGAGTCAGTCTCTGGCAACAGTTCATTACATTTTTTAATATGACTCGTGTGGATCCACCCCTTTCGTCCTTCCACTTTGATTGCCGTCCTCGTGGTCAGAAGGACGATCTTCGGCTCCTTCCAGCGGGGCTCCAGCGGGCTTTTCCTGTCGAAGTTGCGAATCAACACAGTATCTCCGGGACGGACATCGTGTGGCTTTACATCAGTGTTGTCGGGAAAGGCTGCGGCAACCTGTGAACGACATGATTGGAGTGCAGACATCAAGGAGGCAAGGTAATCTGTCAGCATATTACAATCAACATCGGTTATTTTCTTAGGCATGGGCGTCCCCCACATATTCGGTGGTCGCCCAAAGACCACCTCATACGGGGATAGTCCTGATCTCGAATGGGGGACCATTCTCATATAGAACAGTGCAACTGGCAGGGCGACTATCCAGTCGACCCCTTTCTCTTTACAGATTTTAGCAAGGCGTGTTTTCAGTGTCTGGTTATGCCTTTCCACAAGGCCAGCGGCCTCGGGATGTCGGACACAATGGAATTTCCACTGATATCCTAGCAGAAGGGAAACCTGTTTCATGAGCTCGGATGAGAATGGCTGTCCGTTATCTGAGTACACGACACGAGGCAAGCCGTACCGTGGGAAGAATTCTCGAACCAGCTGCCTGGCAGTGGTCGGGGCAGTGTAATCTGGGACTGGATATGCTTCGGTCCAACGGGAAAGTGCACAAACAACTACGAGGACATACTTGAATCCTCGACAACGGTCCATCTGGATATAATCCATCTGGAGGACTTCAAAAGGGTGATCGGGAGGATGAAATCCACCTTGCTCTACAGGGACGCTTTTACCTGGATTGAACTGACAACAGATCATGCAAGTACGCACTTTCTGTTTTGCTGCTGCTCGTAAATGTTTGTTGTACCAGAGATTCTGTAAACTGTCTAACATAGCTTTTTCTCCTAGGTGTGCTGGACTATGTGCTGTATTTATTATGACTTGAACCATCGAGTCTGGGAGAAACCATGTAGATTTTCCCTTTGTCATCCAACCTTGATCTGTCTGGATCCCTCCTAGTTCAGTCCATTTCTTGATTTCATCTGGCGTAGCATGTGTCTGAATATCGATTACATCTAGTGTGGGATCCCTAACTGTCATACAATGTGTCGGCACTATTGTCTTTGTCACATCAGTTGTCTGGGTGTGAGTCAATGCTGTATGTTTTGCTGTTTGGTCTGCCAGGTCGTTACCCTGGGAAACGGAATCTGTAACTTTAGTATGTGCTTTACACTTCATGATGGATATGCCTGAGGGCAGATGTATTGCTTCTAATAGTGCTTGAATGAGGGGACCGTGTTGGATCTTCGCACCGTGAGAGGTCAAGAAACCTCGTTCTTGCCATAACACTCCGAAGTCGTGTACGACTCCGAAAGCATAACGTGAATCTGTGTATATGTTAACATTTCTGTTCTCGGCTAGTATACAGGCTCGGGTCAGAGCGATGAGCTCTGCTGCTTGAGCGGACAGTGTATCAATACGATATGTTTCTTTAATTTCAGTTTCAGTGGTCACTGCATACGCGGCCACTAATTCTCCTGTGTTTGTTCTCATACATGAACCATCCACGTAAAGTGTCAGGTCTGCATTTGTCAGTGGAACATCTGTTAAGTCTCGTCGGGGCTTTGTTACTGCGTTAATGATCTCTATACAATCATGCGGGGCTGAATTAGTCATAATTGAAGGTAACAATGTTGCGGGATTCAGAATGTTACAGCGTCTGATTTCTATGTGTGGCTGGAATAGCGTCAATTCATAACCTGTCAGTCATGCTATAGTCAAGTGTTGAGTCTGGGTTCGGTTTAGAAGAACCTCTACAGAATGTGGAACTTGTACTGTTAATTGATGTCCTAAGACAATTGAGTCGCTCTGTCTGATTGCTAGGGCTGTCGCTGCGACTGACTTTAAGCACGCAGGGAGTGCCTGGGCTACTGAATCCAATGTACTTGAAAAATAAGCACAAGGCTTATGAGATCCTGCTTGATCTTGAGTGAGGACAGACAATGCTGTACCATCACGTTCTGTGACAAAAAGTGTAAAAGGTTTGCTGTAACATGGTGTTGCTAAGACTGGTGCTTGACATAAAGCTTTCTTTAATTCCTCAAAGGCCTGTGTATGTTCCTGAGTCCAAGGGAGGGCAGTCGGAGTCGCTGCCTCCTGTGTTGTCAACTGAATGAGAAATGCATATTGAGGAATCCATTGTCTGCAGTACGAGGTGAGGCCTATAAAGGCCCGCACTTCCTTTTGTGTCTGGGGTTGTGGCATATTTACAATTAACTGAATGCGGTCAGGAGTGAGCTGTCTCCCCACTTTGGACAGCAAGTGACCCAAGTACACAACTTGCTGAACACAGAATTGTAGCTTCGAAGGAGACACCTTGTGTCCTTTGTCGGCCAGAAAATGTAAGACTGTCAGTGATGCTTGTTCACATTCGGGTTCACTTCGTGCGGTGATCAGCAGATCATCGACGTACTGTAGTAAGGCGGTGTTAACTGGCATTTGGATACAATCAAGCTGTCTTTTTAGTGCTTGACTATAGATACTGGGGCTTTCTGTGAATCCTTGAGGTGCGCGTGAAAATTTGAAACTTCGTCCATTTAAACTGAATCCGAAGAGGTATTGGCTCTCTGGATCAATGGGCACACTGAAGAAGGCGTTCTTGAGGTCAATTACAGTAAAGAACGTTGCTTCTGAATCAATAGCAGTCAATAGGGAAGAGATGTCGGGAACCACAGGGTACTGTGGAACAATGCATTTATTCAGTTCTCGTAAATCAATCACCAGCCGATATACTGGCGGTGCATTGGGATCAGTACGTTTAAGAATCGGAATGATGGGGAATTACAGATATTGGAGTCGGTTTCTACGACCACTCCCTGGGCAATGAGCTCTTCAATGATTTCCAGTAAAGCCACTACAGCATCGGGTGGTAACTTGTATTGTCTGATTCGCGGCAAAACAACTCCAGGTTTGAGTGTAACACGGTATGGTGTAATGTGCATGCAGCCCACATCGGTTGGGCCTTGTGCCCACAAGTGCTTCGGTACATTTTTCAATCTGACATCAAACTCTCGTAATACATAGTGACCCTTAAAGTCACGCAGAAAAAGTCTAACTCCTTCCGGAGAACAACATATCACAGCTCCTAGAGCCTTCAATGTTTTGATACCTAACAAGTTTTCTGGACATGATTTCGTGAGTAACAAGTCTGTAACACGTGATAATGGACCTACAGCCAGGGGGACTGGTTTCGATACCTCATTTACAATAGGCTGTCCTGAAAAACCAAGGGAAACATTCTGTGAGCCTGAGAGGGGTGCCCCTGGGACTTCATTATGGCTGATTGTTGTGCGGCTTGCCCCTGTGTCAATTAAAAACTTTCTGTCTTTTCCCAATACTTGACTGTGTACATAAGGACCCTCTTGATCTACAGGAATCTCAATAAGAGGCAAGCCAACCTCCCTCCCAAGTTGTTTCATGTGTATCGCTGATAATCGGGATAATCAGATTGGGCATACTGGTTCATCTGTCGTGAAACTTGCTGTGTCGCGGCAATGGGCTGTGGCTGTGGCTGTGATACCGCTGCTGTCTGTGCTGTATGTGGTGGAGCATGCATAGGTTGGGAATTCTGTGAAGTCTGTTGCTGGACCTGGTCTTGTCTAGGCGGATGCGGTCTTTCTTTAGTTTTACCTGTTGCTATATTGTGTTTCAGGACTGGACATTCATGTACGTAGTGACCTGGCTGTTTGCAATAGTTGCATGTCCCTTTAACGGGAGCTGCTGCATTTCCTGTCTGGGTCGTACCCTTTCTCTGGCCGTCGGCTGGAACCGACTGGGCCACTAACATTTTCATTTTCGTGTCTTTCATACGTCTCTGTTCGTGATCCTGTTCTTCTCTAATTCTGTTCTGGTGGTATTGTAACATTTGTAACATCTGGGATGGTGTATTTGCTTGCCATGTACTTTCAACTTTATATACACGGTTCTTAACTGCTGTCAGGGAATTCTCGACTAACTTCGATACAAAAAGGTGCTGGTACGACTCGCTACCTGGTTTTAGGCCACTATTAATAATGAAACATTTCTCGAATCTTGAATAGAAGTCACTGGTATCTTCATCGTGTTTCTGTTTACAGGCTGAGATTGCGTCCCAGTCTTCCTTTTTGGTTGTCAGTAATCTTGGCAAGACCTGTACTATTAAACCTGGTAATGCTTTTGCTTTGTCCCCAAGGCCTAGCCCTGGAGTACGAATTCTTTCCTCGTCTTCTATTTCCGTCCATATAATCTTTTTATCTCCCACCTCCCATTCCTTTTCCTTCAGTTTCTCGTAGATGCCGGTGGGCAGCAGTACCTTTAACAATTTCATAATGTCAGTATATGTGTAATCTCCCATGAGTAACATGTCTTTAAGTTCTCGGTGAAAACCTGCAGGGTCTTTATCATGACAGGGTACTAGTTTCTTCATTTCTAATAGTTCTAACTTGGTCAGAGGTGTGTATACATACACACGTTTCAGGGTATTATCGGTGCCCATAACTGGGTGTACTTCTCGTAACGGATTCTGCCTGTCAAAATGCTCAAAATGACACATTTTTCTTTCTGGTGGCTGAGCTGGAACATATTGTGGGCCTAAAAAAGCGTTATATTTACGTCGTTGTTCTAGAATTATTTGAATCAATCTGGTACTTAGGCCTCTCCATCTATTCATAAGTAGGGCTTCTAATGTATCGGGTAAGGGACCTGAATCAGAATGTTGTTGTCTGTATAACGTGATGAGATGCTGAATCATGTATATACCAGCTAATTTCTGCTCGTCTGGGGAAAGGTTCAGAAATGTCTGTGCTACTGTATCATCATTGTACGTGTTAGAATTGTCAGCCCATAGTACTGCTGACCGGGCTAGTTCTTGTTCATCCATAGAATTGAGTACGTGGTACCCCATTTGTTCTTGAAGCATTTTATCGGTAACTTGAAACAGATGTTCAGGCGATTTTGGTTTTAATATGCCAGAGAGAAAAACTCTCTTGCTTTCTGGACGAATGCCTTTCCTAAGGTAATTTCCCTTACCTACATACGCTATCATATCTGTAGTCGTTTCTGGTTCTTCAGGTCCTTCCTCCTCCTCCTCGGAGTTGTCATTTTCTTTTTCTTTTTCATGTATTTCTATTACCGCTTTTCTGATTTTCTTGTACATACTTGCTATGCAATTCATTTTATCATGCTTTCCCTCGGCTATATTTTGACCCCACTTGTTTAGTGATTCTATTTCATCCTGGTCTACCCCAGGCCTGTCTCGGTCTCTTATTAAGCAATTTATGAAAAAACGTAATATATATGCTTGAGTGTCAACTTTCTGGTGTGCCAGGGCCTCCTTAATACTATCGGGATTTTCTCCAGTCTGGACAAAATGATATATTCTATCTAGGTGATCAGTCATCCCTGGGAATAACACTAGGTAATCTGTAGCTTGTCGCAAGCGTAGTGATGCTATCAACATCCTATCTTTTTTACCGGGTACTGGATCGTATCTGCAAACTGGAAGGGGTTCTTTGAGTCTGTCGAGACGGGGTGATTGGGGTGTATGTTGTTTCAGCATGTCTCTAAGGTGTAATCTGTGTGTTGTTGGCGGGGTCTGGAGACCCCCTGAGCCAGAGGCTTGAGCATTATTTCTCTGTGGAGTCTGTATGTGTATCTGAACTTGTCTCTTACTGGGATCGGGCATAGTCGGATTCGGTATATTAATTTTAGGTGCGGGAAGTGGTGGAGGTGGAGGAACAAGTGGAGCAGGGTGTCGAACGGGGGAACCTTGTTGTGGTAATGGCGGGATATGGTCTGGAGGCGGGTTGCCACCTCCGTCCCCGTCACAGTCAGTAGGCGGGACGCGGGCACGTGGATTGGTGTAAGCGGGTGCTACATCGTCTAGATAGGAAGCAAGGAATATGTCTTTGGTGGCCCTTTGATTTACTTTAGTCGTAACCAATGGTGACGGCAGATTTTTCGGTATATCGGAAGTGGCTTCAGGCGAACCCTCGGCCACTAAGTACATGCCATTTACAAGATTGTTTCGCGCGCGGTCTACTTGTTCTGATTTTACTCGGATCCCTTCATTAACTAATTCATTTTCTCGGGCTCTATCTGACTCCTCTCTATGTCTGTCTTCTCTACGGAGCACTCTTTCAGCACGTTTATGTGATTCTTTACGCCAAAATTCTATGGCGTCTTTCTGAGATTGTCTGGCTTTCTTTTTCCATATCGCTTCTTCTACCTTTACGATGCACTCGGCATCCCATGTTCCTGTAACGGGCCATCTGTGTCTCTCGTCTAGGTGCTTGGTATAATCAGCCCATAAATCTAGGTACAGTATGGCATCTAAGCCATGCTTATGATACATAAAATTTCCAGGAGTGTCCCTAGGGGGGATAGGAATTTCTTCCTCTAATATCCCTTTCCTAGTTCCTATCTGTCTTAGTTTATTGAAGAACGGCATCTTGTTACCTAGTACTGAATACTCGATACTGGTTACTTATTCTGAACACAGCTGGTTACACAAAAACACAATAATGTACATCAAACAGTCACTCATACCACGACATTAATCACATAAAAAACCTTTTGAACATATACGACTACCCTTGATACCAGATGTACTGCTAAACAGCACAGATACACTGTCGAGGACAGTGCAAGAACTTGAATTTGATTTGATTGATTTGATTTGGACTTGTAGAGCGCATGGCTGCCCTGGAGCGTCCCAGCGCTCTGATAACTGATATACTGCTAAACAGTACAGATACACTGTCTAAAACAGTGCAGACCGCGTTTGTGTACCCAAACACGTCTTTACCGGATACATAATAATGCACCCGTCTAGATACGTCCCAGCGATGGTGCTCACCGGGAAGCACGGAACAGAAGGCCTCGGAAAACTCGACTGGACTGGACCGGACTGGACTCGACTCGACTCGACACGTGGATACATCGGAAACTGGTGGGCCTCTTGACACCTCGGACCTTGCTTCTTTCGGCTAGGCTCTGGTCGGGATCCTCCGCACTCCTTACCGCCTCGTCTGGGTGCTGATCGCAGTCTCCGTCACCTCCGTGGGCCAGAGGGAGATACAGGAAATCCTGCGGGTACGCGTAGTGGTCCGTCTTGACTTATGGCAGGGGGCAAAGGTTGCAACGCACCAACCGGCGCGTAAGGTGGGGGAGGGGTCCCTATTCGGGCGCCAAAATAATGTGGTAAATATTTGATTTACCGTCCTAATTTCTATGCAGGTAAGTACTTAACAAAAATAACTCAATCGGAAAGAAAGTCGCAGAGTCCGTGGTGTTAGAGTTCTTAGGGGTTTTATTCCTTAAAAAGGAATGGTACAGGTACCGGGTATCGTGTTCCCGACACCACTGGGGTGCAGGAAGGGATAGAGCATACTTTATTGACAAGACATAACTTTTATACTTAAACCATATAGTGAATACCAATACAGTAGGCGTAACAGCTGAGAGAAGCAAGATAACAGCATACACGTGTTAGCAATACGTAATCAAAAGGCGTGGACTAGGCGTGAACATAGAGGTGTGTGCTAGAAATGTCACACGTAAGTGTCACAAGTAGGTGGGTACAAAGCAGAATATTGCAATGTCAGCAGAAATCTGAGGCATGGATGCGCGCGCAGCTGCATGACGTGTGATTGACGTGGAGCCGGAGGGTGCAGGGGACTTGACATTTACACTAGCGGAAAGAGACAGAAGTCTGGCATGTCAGATCAACTCGTACCTATATCATATCTGATATCTGATGTTTGGGAACCATATTATCTAGAGGGAAAGGTCTCTTGGGCAGAGGCTGTTCTATACTGACTGTGAGTGCGTGTATAAGCGTCTAAGGGTCTGCATGAGATGCGAGGGGGCATGGGCCTACCATGGTAACGGAGCTATGAATTACTTGCACAGAGACAGTGAGGCCGGGCCCTTTGCTCTGCAGCTGGAAGGATGTTTACTTGAACTAGTAGGCAGGAATGTATGTTTGAGGAGCGGAACAGATAATTCGAAGGTTGAATACAGTCTTGGCAGGCAGCAGGCTGAGCTAAGCGCCGTTAGCCGCACAGGGAGTAAGGCAGAGGTCATGGGTCCAGAGGCAGCCCAGGCTGAGGCGTTCAGAGTCAGAAGGCAGAAAAAAGGCTCAATGGCAGAATTCAGGGCCTACTTCGCCAGAGCTGAAAAACGTGTAAAGTACACCACAAAAAGACGTTGGCATGGCATACTTAGGAACGGAATATTCAACCCGTTCAGGGTGGATCTGAAAGAGGACATGTTAACGTTGGACGCAAATGTATTTGCGTCTTCATAGCTGACACAGGAGGGAAGTTACATGCACTTTAAGCTGGTACATGGAGACGGTGGGGTACACGTTAGGGAACATTTCTTGACCATAAAATTTATATTTCCTCAAGGGGACTGGAAATAAACACCCTAAAAACAAAATTTATGATCTTTAATCCACCAGAAACTACCCGCTCAAATCCACAGATTGGCAAAGATCGGCTAGAAAGGGTACAGACTTTTGAGTATCTGGGTCTTACCTTAAATGAAACCATGACCTGGCTCCCTCATCTAATAAAATCTCAACTCAAGCTGGCCCAATTATCAGGGGGGATCTTGAGACTTGCAAACAAGTCCACTGTGAAACCGATTGGCCCTCTGCTCGAAATATATAAACTGCAGGCACGGGGGGCAGTAACCTACGGTGGCGAACTGTGGGGCTACCAATGTAGACCAGAGATTGCCGCGGTGGAAAATACATTTTTACGCCAGCTGGTGGCCTTGCCCTCCAGCACATCTTTATTGCCGCTCAGGCTTGACTTGGGCCTCAGACCCATAGATGAGGAATTAGGCCTCCAACCTCTGACATTTTGGCAGAGGCTCTGGATTACCCCCGAGCTCACGAACTACAGGCAGGAGCTCAAGGGAATCTTAACGCTCCCAAACGCGGGCAAAATTCCCTGGTTGAAGTATGTGAAAGAGGGATTTGTGAGATTGGGTCTCCCGCAAATGTGGTCAGATCCACAGACGGCCTGCACTAGGATATTCTGTCAGCATTTGGCAAAATTGTATTATGAAAGCAAACTAACCGGCACTTTATCCGTCACCTTTTTAACTATCAAAGATTTTTATCAATTTGAGACAGTTTTAGACGGCATTAGTCCAATCGCTCTGAGAAAGTTGTATCACTAATGGAGATATGGAACTCTACCTATTAGAGCTTTTACAAGCAAATGGTCCATGCCAACACCCCAAAATTGCCTTGGTTGCACTTCGGAACAGGAAGATGAATTGCATGTTTTATTCTTTTGTCCCCCTTACCAAAAATCCAGGAGGTGCTGGATTGTCCCCCTATGTAAAAATCTTGGGTTTAAGCACTGTATGCAAGCCTATAGAATATTTAAAACGGATCTCTCAACTGTGATCGTGTTTGCAGTAACAACATTTCTGGCAGCCATGGGAACAAAAGAAGGTTGCTTGTTAATAATGCTTGAATTTGAATTTATCAGTAACAGCTGCATGATCCTCTGGTGTTTTGTATCTAAACTCTAGTTTGTAATGGAGGAACACATGTACATGCTTATTTATTATTCTTTATTTGCAATCACTATGTGCACCCACACTTTCTCGCTGTTTCTTGTTTTATATTCTAGTATTGTATTGTATTAGATTGTTTTTATACTGCCTAACCATGTGAATTCTTTTATGACAACATTGTCGAAATAAAGATGAAATGATGATGATACCTACAGGAGTCAGGGCCTAAACGTTGGACTATTTTTATCCCCACAGTTGTAATTACTACAGGTCTACTATTATCTGCGCCCCAGTCACTAGCCCCTTAGGACAATCAATAGTGGCTTCCTAACCCAGACCTCTCCTTTTTAACATCCCAGTGTTGAACAGGTACAGGGATCTGGAGGAGGTGGATTGACTGGTGTGGAATGGCGGAATCAAACAGAATAGTGAGCACAGGAGCACCGGTAGGGAACCAAGGGATTCCTATAGTGGGCAGTTGGTCCCGGCCATACTGTGTGGTACTTGGGAGAAAACAGGGGACCTGTTTACTGACTTCCAGCAGGGGAACCCACCGTTGGAGGTGCACGACTCTCCACTTTTGGGAAGAGTAGGCAACAGCTTTCCCGAAGTAAGAGTTGAAGCTGCCCTTTTGGTTCAGTATGAGATTACTTCCAGCTTAGATCCTAAAGCAATCTTCCATCCGGGGAAAATTATAATTCTGACCATAAATCGAGGATTCTATCCTGGAACATTGCTGTAAACAAAATTAAACTGGATTCTCCAGACAGGGGGCTCTTTGTGGGTGCCCATGATGTCTGCATGTTTCAGGAAACCTGGGACAGGGATGACCTTGTGAGGACGAATACGCAACTTTTAACATCCCAGCCATACAGGCGGTGAAAGATATACCCCCTGAGGGCCTTAGCACCCTGGTTGCTAAATACTTGGACTGCTCGGTGGACCATTTGAATACCCAGTCTAATGACATCCAGTGCACCATACTTACTTTCCCACTCAGCCTCAGAATTGCTTTTATTAATATCTACTCCTGCCCTGTAAGCATTTGCCATGAATTGCGGACTTTTGAGCAACTGAACGCCTTCATCAGCACTGTTCCCATGAATATAAGACTGGTTGTGGGTAGTGAATTTAACTGTCAATTCGAGCCCCTTGTTGTCTCTCTTGTTGCAAATTCTAGTGCTGAGGATTGGTTATGGTTGATCCCCGACCCTCAGATACAAGCAATCAAGGAATGGACTCTGCTGGAACTCCAGATCAATGCTGTTACTCTAACGTATTCCTTGAGAGCTTGTAATTGCCGTACTAAGTCAGACAGACCAGGGAAGACAACTTTTATAAACCTGGACACTCCTCTCTGCTTGACTATATTGTTGTTGAAGCTAGATTATGGAAATGGGTGGTTGACTTTGCTGTCCAGATACGGCACGACAGCAATCACAATGCTTTGCAATTGGAGCTACAGCTTGCAAACTTTAGCAATCCTATGGATACCAGCACCCATGTAGCTAGCAATATAACTCTCGCTAATAATAGGAGGATAATTAGATGGGGGACACTAAATCAGTCTCCGGATAAGGTAGCTGCATTATATGCTGTAACTATGAAGCCCATTCAGGAAATGAGGGAAATTGCTGGGGAAATGAATTCTGCCTAACCTAACGATAGAATAGAGGTGCTGCACGTAGAACTAACAACTAGTTTGGCTAATATATTTAACCCCCTTGCACACTTGCTATAATGATAAATGACGCAAGGCAATAAGAGCTCTCCTTGATGCCATCAAAAGTAGTGACAGATCTTTGATCAAGCTAATGAGGTGCTGCTATAGAGACTGCATCAAAGAAGCAAAGAAGGCCTGGGAGACAGATAGATGGGACGCCATCAGACAAGCTCTCTCAAATAGAGACATGAAGTCATTGTGGTCATTAGTGTGCTCAGATAGTGGAGAAGGTCAGACAGCGTTAGAGCCCAATATTGCAGCAGCGCCAAGGAAGTCCCACTTCCTATCCTTATACACTATGGAAACAGACATTGACTCAGAATCTGGCAGACCCCTATCAACCCCTGTGATGGCAGCTGGCGAGGAGCAAGGGATCACCCTATTTGAAGTCCTAAATGCAATAAGGAGGTTACCTTCTGGTAAAACACCGGGTCTAGACAAGATCCCAGGAAACTTATATAAGGAAGAACCAACAATATGGGGTCGTCCATTCCTTTGGGGAGTTTTCAGTTAGCTGTCTGGAGTCTGAAATGTATCCTGTTGTCAAAAGGGGCTCACCTATTTTACCGACCAACTATAGGCCAATCAGTCTGATTAATGTTTCACAGAAACTGTTTGCTAGGGTCGTCCTCGATCTCCTTCAAGGTGTTGAGGGAGAAAGGAAGCCCTCTGGGGTGTGGTCACGAGTCACAACCCACAAACAACCCTGCTGTGGTCATGAGCCGTGGTCACAGGTCACCGACGCACACTTCACTGAGGAACAAGGAGCAATGATATGAGATGACAAAGATCACATTTAAAGTGGCATTTTATTTGTTAAGTCTTAAGTACATCAGAAAATGCATTTATTAATTGATCAGCCTGAGCAATGAAATGTTTGAAAGTCTGACTTTTAATCTGTCAGGATAAAAACAAAACGCAAGTTCACATTCATTATGTGCAAGAGCCTAGAAAACAGGCTGGAATGAGGACCTGTAAACCGGTATAATCGAAATCAGTAGGCGATTTAAAAAGGCTCAGAATACATTCAAAGAAAACATAGCGCCTACAAAGGTGCTTTTCTGAAGAAATTACCCAAGCAAGTTTAACATTCTAAAGAGATCCAAGGTGCAAAAGGACTGGGATCTTTCAAAAGGCACAATAGAAATTAGTTAGGGAAAGCAGAACACTTTATAAAGTCTAGTGCCTTGAAGCACTTTAACTATGGAGACTATCCCAGCAGGGCCTAATAGTTTAAGGGAACCTAAAAATGCAAGGAATTGGGTGTGAATGGAAAATACAGAGCAAGGACAGAGATTTAAAAAGACAAAAGTATTATCTGGCTTAGGAAGTCTACCACCTGAGAGAGAGGAATTGAAGACCCAAGTCAGACAATCGGCTAGCCGGAGAGCTTGCATGCAAAGGTCGCATCAGCAGAGCTCTGGCTTCAGATTTGACGTTTGGGCCTGATATACCCAAAATTGAGGAACTCGGGTTTTATGATGACGCTGACCCACGCCCTTTCAGTCCAGGTGGTTTACAGCGGAAGGAAATGTTTTCAGTACATCATGTTCCGTATATTTTTAGAACAGAACATCTTGTACCTTTGAAAGAGAACATTTTCAGGACATCTTGTACCTTAGAAAGAGAACATTTTCAGGACATCTTGTACCTTAGAAAGAGAACATTTTCGGGACATCTTGTACCTTAGAAAGAGAACATTTTCGTCACTTATTTCTAAAAAAAAATGGTTACATGTTGTACATTGCTAAAAAAGGACATTTTTCTGTCACGTACATTTCTACATATCTGAAAGTGTGAACTCCCATGATTGATGCCGTTTATTGCTAGAAATTGCTGCTTATACTTGTGCAAGCTATGTTTCAAAATATAACGTTAGCAGGGTTTTCAGGAAGCTGTACCAACGGGCACCCGTCTATGTGTGTGTGTGTGTGTGTGTGTGTGTTCGTCTTGAAGCTGGCAATGAAACTAACTAATCTTTGAAGGCCTAATTTTACCTTGTTCAGTTCAATGCACAGAAACGTGTGTTTTTAAGCCTTAAGCATAGTGAGCCCTGGGGCCTTTATTTACTAATGAGGAAAGCTAGTTATTTTAGCATGTTTTCAGATTTCTATCACGCAGGGCCATGTAGGGCCTTCAGGCTACCAGGGTCGATAAAAAGGCCCCTCTATCAAAGGGTGGATGGATGAGTATAAAATCTTGAGCCGCTACCAGGCAGGGTTTAGGAAAAACATCTCCACCATCGACCAAACTCTAAGGCTACAGCTATTATGCTGGAAGACGGTATCAATAGAGGGTGACAGCTTCTATTTGATATTCGTCAATCTGAAAACAGCCTTTGATCTGGTACGAAGAGATAAATTGTGGGAGGTACTCAAACAATTGGGAATGAATTGGAAAATTGGGGTGTGCATTAGGGGTAAAATATGAAAATTGAGGTGTGTTTTGGGGTAAAATATGGAAAATGGGGTATGCATTTGGGTCATATTTGATTTTTGGGTGTGTTATGGGGGCTCAAAAAAGAATTCCAGGGTTCATGGTTGGATTTGGGATGCAAAGGTTAGTTTTGATTTGCACTCACTGAAGTGGGAATAGTGATATTAATGTCTCTGCTATGCAACACCTACTTTACTGTTACAAAGTGCCTAGTATTAGTATGCATTGGAATAGAATGCGATGTTAAGGCATGCTTCGCAACCACGTATGTGCCTTTGGAACACGGGTGGTACGCCCGCTGTGCATGGGCACACAGCGGCCACCATTGAGAAGCGCTTGGGGGGGCTGGACAGCTGAGAGGTGGTAAACGCTGGAAAGAACACTGGATGGGGCGTGGACGCGGGGATGTATGTGTGAGCGGGTGTTGTAAAAATGTTAATAAGGGAAGTCTTACCTCGAAGCTGGGTCCCGTCTCATCATTGCTCCTGCTCTCCTGCGTCTGCTTTCATGAACAGGAAGTAGACAGCCAGGCTGCCTCCCCTGAGCCAATCACAGCACTACAATGCAGCAGTGGGATTGGCAATTAGCACCGGGAGAAGACATACAGCCAGGGGCTGGAGGGGTGGGCATGTTCTCTATGCAGGCTGTAATGCAACCTGAATTACGAACAGGGAAGTGCACATGACTGCTTTGGGCGGCCTGAGTGGGCCGACCAAATAGTCATTGCGCACTTAAGTGGGCATGCCGATGCGCCCATGCCTTGCCCTATGCTTGGAGCAGTCCTAAACACGTCCTTCCCGCAAGGGAAACATAGCACATTTACATCAGTAAGTTATCATCATGTGATGATTGTTCCTCTTCTGCAGTGCTTGAAAGCAGTAGGGCGACGCTCTTCCGCCTTAATGGATGAGCCACCACTGGGGGTTCGTCATCTACGTGTGCTAAGCCCGGAGGACTCGACCCCCAGGCATCCTGCGCAACGCATCCCACCTTCTCCTTACCTGGACATTGACACCATGGCACAATTTGCTGCACTCTCTCAAAATTTGTGACTCAGCCAGCAGGAGCCTCAGCCAGGAAGGATTTCACAAGCCTGGGTTCAGCAGTCACCGCCAAGTCTGCTGGTGAACCTCCTGATGCAGTTGATGCAGAAGGGCCCCCTTAGGCGTAAAGTTGCAGCGCTCCCGCCACACAAGTTTGACGCAGCTGAGGGGCCTCAGCGTCCGGCCAGCCCAACCTCATCCGGTCTGTGATGCAGAGAGACAACACCCACCATTGGTAATACCCTCTGTGCACGCCGGTGTAGCGGTGGATCGTGGTATGCCATGCAGATCTCCCTACGTTGGGGGGCAGGTGTGTCTCTACTACTAACAGCAAAGTGTCTCCATGCGACCTGCTAGACTGCACCACCAGGTACGGGCGATCGTCACACCTCAATGTCTACTGCCATGGCTCATCGACTCCACAGCTCCTCGGAATCCCACTCCAGGCTCCAGACGCAGGTCCAGCGAGGCATCCAGGCTCCAGACGCATGTCCAGCAAGGCATCCAGACTCCAGGTGCAGGTCCATCGAGGCATCCAGGCTCCAGATGCAGGTCCAGCGAGGCATCCAGACTCGGGGGGCGTGGCTAGCTGCTGAGCATGGCGGACGTGAGCTGAGTTAGCTTCGTCTGAAATCCCCTATAATTTTGTCAAATATCCTGAAAATCTGGTGATTGACCCTCACCTTGCACCTTTCTGTTGTGGAACTGCCGACGACTGCGCCAAGAGGACTTTCCGGTGGCCGGGACCCCCACACGCAGGAGATTGCACCGGAGTAATGGTGGGGCAGGACGGGGTCTAACAGCAGGAAGGAAGCCGCGGTCCACAGTGCGTCTGGAGGCGGACCGGAAGTGGTGATGCCTCGGGGGAGATGTAGACACCATTGGCCGCTGTAACCTACGATACCACAGACAGGCACCGGAGCGCGGCAGACACCAGTGGGGCAGCATCACACGGAGAGAGTAACGGATGGTGTGGAAGGGCACGCTTCCGTTAATAATTGGGAAACAGGCGTCTGAAACCACACTGGCAGGTAAAGCTCAAGAGGCACCCACGCCCGTAATGAACGCCATAAGGTAACTATTACCCGGCGAATTTAACAGTACCTGGCACGGTGTACGAGGCGTTCTCGTGGGGGAGGCGAGGTTCTGCTTGCCGCGACACAGCAGCTGAATGGGGAGAGACGGGCAGGCCCGCCCGGACTCCGGAGGTGTGGCCTAACGGCCAGACGCGGCACGCAGGCCCACAACAAGACAGAGACCGACCCGGAGGAAAAACGTCACCATCCGGAGAGTGGGTGCCCATGCAGCCAAAGACCGGGACTACGGTCAAGAGCAGCATTCAACTGGATGGCCGCAGACAACGGGCCCCGAGCCTAGCACCCACAAACATACTGCGGATCTGGAGCTGTTGCATTGTGGCGCTATAGGGCGGGTAACTGCACAAGACACCACAAGGGGCAGGGAACGCCTTCACCGACCGTGGATGGCGGAAAGGAGCGATCGCCGCTGAGAGCTGGATGTAGCGCAGAGCCCCCATTGGACAATTGATACCACAGGGCAGGGCAGGCCCCCCTGGTGGGGTCTAGGGACAACGAGGAAGACACCTGCACATCTGGAGACCTGGGAGCTCGACACCTGTCCCGCTGGGAGAGGTGCAGGGCTCGGGAGGCACGCACAGGGACCTCATCACCCGACTACCGACGTTACAGCCAAGTAGACCAGCCCGAGGGGTAATACCGGAGGAAGGGCAGCCATAACAGTGGAGAGCAAACCGGAAGTATACCGCTATACGGATGCAGACCGCTGCAGTGGGCTTCATTGACTGAACCCCGAGACCGCTGGTGCATGCTGGTCTAGAACGTCGTGAAGAGGGATCACGGGTGAGTGTGGGAAACGGAGGCATCACACAGTTGCCCCCTGAGGTAAATCATCACAACACAGACCAGAGTGGTTGGGGCGGGCTAATCCCCGGAGAGGGCACAGGACCGCCGAGCACAGAAGGCCCAAGCCCCACCAATGACCTGAAGTATTCAACACCAGGGCGAATGATGGGTAGGAACAGACTTCCCCGCAATAGGGCACATGCCTCCGGATCGGAAGACCCACTGGCCTCCTCCAACGAGGATATGATACCCCCAACAGGTGTTAATGCGAATGAGGCTAAACTGGACCTTATCCTGACGGAAATTCGAGCATCCACGGAGGTACTAGAAACGAGAATGGACACTATGTCGACGGGGCTGTTGCTGCTGAAGGACGACCACAAAAACTGGCGGAGAAGGTATTGGAGCACAACTAGCCGTCGCAGATTTGATACCACAGCAAACAGAACATTCTACGCGGCTTGAAGCCCTGGAGAAGCAGGTACGGGGGCTGAGAGACAGGGTGGACGATGCTGAAGGGCGCTCGCGCCGAAACAACATACGCATCTTTGGAGTGCCTGAACGCAGAGAAGGGGCGAACCCGACCCGCTTCGTGGAGGACTGGCTGAAAACGATAATGGACCCGGCGGAGCTCACCCACATGTATAGCGTGGAGAGAGCGCACAGGGTGCCCCCAAAACCACCGAGACCGGGGGCACCGCCACGACCCCTGATAGCGCGCCTCCTACACTTAAAGGTCCTGAAGGCCGCGAGGGAGAACGGCCCAATTAAGTATGAGAATCACACGTTATCCATATACCCGGATTTCACTCAAGCGGTGCAGAGGGCTAGGGCGTCCTTCTAGGGAGTGAAACTCGCCCTGAGAGACCGTAATGTGAAATATGCGCTGTTCTTTCCGGCGCGCCTGAAAATTATATATGACCGCAAGTCTTACTTCTTTGACACCCCGAGGAGGCATCAGAGTGGATGGAAGTGACATTCACGCCGCCCCTGTCCCGACGGAACGGAACAGAAGGTCCGGATGCACAAAGGTCCGGTAACTGGGAAGTGGCTCGGAATCGTCCCCAGACCCCGGAGATGGAGATCCAGCAGACAGACCAACTGGAGGCGTCGGAAGGAGAGCACTCGATAGCGGTGGCGATACTGACCACCAATGCCCTGGCAGCACACGATGCGAAGATTGGGGTGGAGTCCGCTAGCCAAACCAGCTCTTGTATGGCAGTGTCGGATACAGACGTCAGCTTGCAGTTGTTCCCACGCATCACGGCGCAGATGGCGGAAGACATGTGAACACTGGCGTAGTGGAAACAGTATGGTAACGTAACAGACTGCACGTATTGACTACAAAGGGGAGGGTCTAGAAACCAAGGCACCTGCCATCATGGGGAGCTTAAGAGAACAAGATTTTTGGTAATTACGTGCCGAGAGACTCCGGCGGGGCTCGCGCCCCCCAGGTATAGGCACAATTGCATTCAGTTTGCACCCCTGTTGGGTGTTATGGTTTGGTCCCCTTTGTTTTTGCGGAGGGGACCTTGAGGTTGGGGAAATGTACACGCACACAGCACTGACACTGTGCATCTTAATGGCAGTCTTCCTTAGGACAGGGACAATGTATAGTGATGGGAGTACTTGGTGTAATGTCGTCTCCTAATAATTACAAGGTCTGCACTTGGAACGTGAGAGGTATGGGCTTGGTGCATAAAAGACACAGAGTGTTAGCCCAACTGAACAGGCGACAAGTACACATAGCGTACCTCCAAGAGACCCATCTAAACGGGGCGGAGAGTGCTAAGCTGTTGCGGAAATGGAAAGGCCAGCTTTACGCCACAACATATTCTGTGTTTTCCAGGGGGGCGGCCATATGGATTAGGAACACTGTTCCATTTAAAACATTGAAAACGAGAGTGGACAAGGAGGGTCGATATGTGTTCATAAAGGGGATGATGAATGGCAAAAGTGTAGTGTTAGGTAGTATATATGCTCCCAACACGGACCAATCCAAGTTCATTGATGATGTTAGTAGAGTATTGTCGGACTGGGTGGACCATGACTGGGTTATAGGCGGGGATTGTAACGCTGTATTAGACACTGCACTGGATAGGTCGCACCCACCGCTACACACGTCGGAAAGCCGAAAGCAGGCTGTAGCATTAGCACAGTGGGCGGCTGGGTGGGAGCTGGATGATGCATGGAGGGTGTGGAACATGAACAACAGGGAATACACATTTTACTCCCCACCACACAAGTTACACACAAGAATAGACCGAATATTCTGCTCCAGGACACTGACGGCGTCGGTGGCATCGGTCACGCACATGGGGAAGACACTATCGGACCACAACCCGGTAGAATTGTCGCTGCACTGGGGGAGACTGCCCACCCCGATACCGACATGGCGCTTGTCCCCGGGCCTATTAGAGGATACCGCTTTCAAAGCCGCGCTATTGGACGCAAGCACAAAATGCTTTACTGAGAACGACAACACGGCCAGCTCCAGACAAATCAAATGGGACGCCTTTAAGGCGACCGTAGGTGGGGTGGCGACGGGTACCAAGGTGGGAGTTAAGCACCTGGTTCTGGACAAACTGCGGGCAGTGGAGGGCAACCTGGTGTTACTAGAGAATGAAGCTGCGGGCGTGGACGGCACTCTCACACAACTGCAAGAAGCTCACATACAACACGCAGAACTACTGGAAGAATTAAGGGTGATAGACTACAGGGAGTACACGCGCAGGCTGATAGAGCGGGCACACTTTTAGCGCACCTGACACGCAGCGCCCCGGACAACACCCCCATACTGGAAGTGCGTGACGACTCTGGAACGGTAGTGCAGGACCAAATGGAAATTAATGCCACGTTCTGACAATATTACTCTGCTTTATATAGCCCCCCACACCGCTTTCGGAACAAGACTTAGAGTCCTTTCTCTCAGACACACGCATCACCCAACTGACTGATGCACAAAGCGCGGACCTCTCGAAACCCATAACAATAGCAGAAGTTAGGCAGGCCATCAAGGCTTTACCAAGGAACAAGGCACCCGAACGGACTCCCGGCAGAGTTCTATATGACATTCATTGACTTACTGGCCCCCCGTTTACACGCACTATACAGGGAGGCACTAGGCAGCAACGCTTTACCGGACACGACGTTGCAGGCGCTGATAGTGTCCTTGTTGAAACCTGGGAGGGACGCATTACAGCTGGAGAATTGCAGACTCCTGTCTCTGCTGCATACGGATTATAAAATCCTCAGCAAGATCCTGGCGAAACGTCTCTCTCAGTACATCCCAGGCGTGATCCACCCTGATCAATGTGGATTTGTACCGGGCAGGAGCACTGCATTGAACTTAAGAAGGCTCAGCCAACTGATGTTGCCGGATGGCAGGGGGACGGACACCAAGGGATGCATAGCCCTGGACCTGAAGCAGGCCTTTGATTCCCTTCGGTGGGATTATATGTTTGCGGTGCTGAGCAAATTCGGGATTCCGAAGGAATTCATAGCATGGGTGTCTTTGCTCTATCACAAACCCACAGCGAGGGTTCGAACCAACAAATGTATCTCCAAACAGTTCGAGATAGCGAAGGGTACAAGGCAGGGGTGCCCACTATCGCCCTTCCTATTTATAATTGCCCTGGAGCCTCTTATGATGAAGGTGCGCACCATTGCGGTCACAACTGGGATTGTCAGACTTAACACCCATCATATCATATCGGCCTATGCGGACGACATATTGCTATTTCTAAATGACGTTGCTGGCTCGCTACACCCATTGTCGACGCTCTTTAATGACTTCCATGGGCTCTCGGGACTCCAGATTAATGGGGCGAAATCGTATGGGTTCAGCTTTCACAGGCCGCTGGAAGACTGCATCTCTTGTTCGAACCCTACAACCTCCAGGTGGTGCCCACGACCTTCAAATATCTAGTCATTCAAGTGTACAGACAACCACAAGATCTGTTGCAGGGCAACCTAGGCAAGGCCCTGACCGCCTTGCGTCACAGGTACAATTCTGGAACACGCTGCCCCTGTCGGTGGCGGGCAGAGTGGCGATATCCAAAATGGTGGTACTCCCAAGGCTGCTCTATTTCTTCACAAACTTGCCGATACTGGTGCCCATGACCTTTTTAAGAACCCTTAACACGCTCTTGATGGAATTAGTATGGGGGAAGGGCAGACAACGTATCAGCTTGGCCAGGCTACAGCTTCCCACAGACAGAGGCGGTATGGGAGTACCTGATTTGATTGCTTACGGGTATGCATGCCAACTCCAATGGCTAGCGTACTGGTTGGCAGGTCGAAACCTACAAGAACTAAACATGACGGAAGCAGACAGGAAACGGGGAGATATACATCGGTTGTTACTCCCAAAGGCCAAGATCCCGGTCTCGACCCCACCCCTGCTTAGATTAGCGATCAAACACTGGAGGAAGGCGGTCAGTTACACGAATAAGCACTCAACGTACGCACCCTCGATACCGTTGTTGGGCATCCCCCTGGGGTCTGGAACACTAACAGAACGCAAACTGCGACCCTGGACAGACACAGGAGTTATACAAACGGGGGACTTCTTCTCTGAGGCAAACTCTTGTCAAATGCAGACTTCACCCATTTACACCAGGCGCCGAGGGAGCTGTTTATGCAACACGCGCAGGTCACACACTACATAACCACACACTGGGCCAGGGATGGGGCGGAGCCGCACACGAACACATTGATCACTATGCAGTACCTCATGGGGTCGGGCAGCCACCTGACGAAATGGCTGACTAATGGTATCAGAACCAACAAAGCTATTTCACTACAACCCATTAGACAGCGCTGGGAGGGAGATGTAGGGAGAACTCTCAGCGACAGGGAATGGGAGAAGGTTCTGAAGTTGCCAAAAAAAGTGTCGCGGAACCCTAAATTCAAGTTTATACAACTCATGATTGTCCATAGGGCTTACTTGACTCCCCAAAGGTTATGTGCAATGTTCCCTGACGCGAACGGAGCCTGCCCCAGATGTCACCAGGACGACGCGGGGCTGACACATATGTTCTGGGATTGCCCGAAGTTGGGGCATTACTGGGCTATGATTCACCGGATCCTCACTGTGCTGGCTCCGGACAGGCCCTATGAGTCCCTCCTCTATGGCATATTGGGACTAGGACACAAGGAGAGGAGGAGGTCAGTGGCTACTAGATTTGTGGACCTGGCACTGTTGGTAGCAAGGCGAGCGATAGCGATGAAATGGAAATCACCACGACCACCAGATATAAAAGCCTGGAGCGGGAAGGTATTGAAATGAGGTAAGGCAGAAGGACAGGAATTGCACAGAAAAGAACGCAGAGGCCTCAGAAAGAACCACATCTCACTAGACTGGAATGCGTTAATGGTAGAATTTGAACAGGGTGTTCAGGACCACGTTGGGCAGCTACGCACTCAGGCAGCCATGATAGTGCCGTACTGGCAGGACCCATAGTGTTAGGTACACCGAGCCCCACACACGCTGTGCGATGGAATGCGAACATTGGAGAGGGGGTGCAGACCTTGATCACACAGTACATTACTTGCTTATACGTTGAAATGAGAGACCAGACACCACGATAGAATACCATCATGGAGAGTATGCTAAAGTCACTGTCAGTACGGAATGCATTGTATAACATGTAGGTGCTGAGGGGGGAGGAAGGGGGAGTTTAAGGAGTTGTAAGTTTACAAGAAAGTGGAAAATAGACATAGACACCATAGATATGTTAAGATAATCATAATTGAAGTGTATTGTGTACATGGTGAATTGTTGTCACAGTAAACATATTTAAAAAAAAAAAAGCAAGGCATCCAGACTCCAGGCGCAGGTCCAGTGAGGCATCCAGGCTCCAGGCGCAGGTCCAGCGAGGCATCCAGGCTCCAGGCGCAGGTCCAGCAAGGCATCCAGGCTCCAGGCGCAGGTCCAGCGAGGCATCCAGGATCAGTCGCATGTCCAGCGAGGCCTTAAGGTTCTCATCCTGATCATCCTGGATGTTGGGTGGCTTGCAGGGGTTGTTGATGTGTGCTGCACTTGGCCATGGCTGCTTGTTGTATTTCACCTTTTATTTATTTATTTCCTTTGCTGGAACTAGAACCCTGCTCCTGTGTGAGCCTTCCTGGTTCTATGTTCCAGATTCTCTGTTTGGCAGTTTAAGCCTGCCCTGCTGTTCAGCTGGATGCTCTGTGCCTTTTCCACCTTTAATAAATCCTTTTCTTAATATAAATCGTTTGGCTCTTACCTTACAAAATTGGCGACGATTGGAGAACCTAAGGAGTCCTTTTGCGGCATTTTCAAGGCACAGGTGCGAGGATTCCTTCAAAAAAACGAACCCGTCTGTTTTTTCCACTTTCAACTAAGTCGGAGCACTGTTGAAGAAAGTCCCTTCCCTTACGTTTCATCGGCAGCCTCGGGGTATGTACTTTGCCAAAGTTATTGATTTTTATTACTTTCCCCGTTACGAGAGGTTTGCCGTTTGGTTGCCATAACTACCAACCAGCCTGCTGCTCCACGCGTCATCGCGCTCAAGACGTCACCGCGTTTAACGCGTCATCACGTGGGTCACGCTCTTTCTAGAGCTAATCCTCCTTGTTTTCCTTGTTGCCTCGTCACACAGCGCGTCACAAAGCGTCCTCGATCAGCGTCCTGGATAAGAGTCCGCTTCAGAGGACTCTGACTAAGCTGATCGAGTGGGATTCCAACGCTGTGTTTACATTTGACGCGCAACAACGTGGTTAAGCATTCATTTCACCTTCAGCGCGTTGAGAGAGGTATTTCCAGGCTAAAACGCTACACGCTACAATGGTTGGTACTTCTACATTGGAAAGTTGATTTTGACTGGCTTTTCCTGAGAGACTTGTTTCTTCCACTGCTCTGTAAAGATTGGTACTTTACTGATATTTTTTTTTTAATAGTTCTTGCTGTTTCCAGTATAGTTCCAGTATATTTTTGACATTCTGACATTCCCAGCAGTCATTTTTGTGTGCATTTTGACACGATTTTTACATTTCACTCTTGGCATTTTCTGTACTATTACAGACACTGCTACTTTATTTAATTTGTGTTATTAACTTATTATTCAGCCATGCAATTTGATCCTCCAAGCAAGTTTCTACAAAGCAAAGGTGAACCATCTATTCCATGGTCACGTTGGAAAGAAGAGTTTATTACTTATCTAAAGGCTATCGATGGCGAGCGTATGTCTGCTGAGAGGAAGAAGAATATTTTCCTCCACTGCTTGGGTTCAGAGGGTCAAAATGTATTCAGAACTCTTCCTCCTATGCGCTCAGGAGGGGATCACAATGTTTATGATGAAGCTTTATTGCGTATTGAAAATAGATTTAAACCAAATATTAGTGTGGCATTAAACAGGTATAAATTCTATACTAGAGCTCAGGAAGAAAATGAGAGTTTTGATGATTTTCTCACTGCACTTCGAGCTTTGTCCCTACATTGCAATTTTGGTTTAATGACTGACGAAATGCTCAGGGACCAAATCATTGTGCACGTAAGAAGCAAAAAGGTTCAGGAACAGCTTTGGATCCTAGGTGATCCCAGTTTAGAAGTGACTATCAGTACCTCCAAAGCCCTTGAACAATCTGAGCGTTGGATGAAAACTCTAGAAAGTAAAGCCTCCTCTGGTACTGTTAGCAAATCATCCTCTAGTGTTGACGAGGGCAATGTTAATGCTGTTGCTGTTTCCTCCTCTAGCTCATTTTCCAATAGCAAGCCCAATGCTAATACCAAAACTCAGTCCAATTCTAAGAATTATTACTGCTTTAGATGTGGTAATCCCAACCACATTGCCTCGTATTCTCGTTGTCCTGCTATTGGAAAAGAGTGCACTAAGTGTGGCCGTGTAGGTCATTTTTCAAAAATGTGTAAAGACACTGGTACTAGAAAAGATTCTTCCTCCTCATCTAAAGGCAAAATTTCTACTGTGTCACAAGGTATGTCTTCATCCCAAGACCTAGAACATGGTATTGTTGTTTCTATCCGCAATGTGGTTGGTATCAAATCTGCAGAAACTTTGAGTTCTCCGGATTGTATCGTTAATATTTTAGGAAAAGAGCTCAAACTTATGGCTGATTCAGGCTCTCCCTGGACCATTATTACCAAGTCATATTGCAATGAAATCTTTGGGAGCCTTGTTGATCTATCTACCTTATGTGAGCCCGATATCGTTGCACAAAACTTTGATGAATCCTTTATTAATGTTGTTGGTTATAAAGAAGTTCTCATTGAATTTAGAGGGAATAGTGCTTGGATCAAAATGTACATTGCTGTCAAAGGTGTGAATGTTCTGGGCTGGAGGGATCAATTCAGACTTGGTATTACCTTAAATCCCAGGAACAAAGATCCTATCTCTGTGGTTGCCATTACTTGTGATACTGCACCTTTGGACAACACTGCTTCCTGTAGGGCCAATACTCTTCTGTCTGATGATAGTATGATTGCTTCTGAATCTTCCAAGAATGTGTGTGATCTTGAGAAGGACCTCCCTTTGTTATTTCCTCAAGTTTTTTCTGAGAAACTTGGCAAACTTAGAGGTTTTTCCCATAGGATCAAAGTTAAAAGTGGTGCCATCCCAGTCAAACAAAAATTGAGGGGTGTACCCATTAGTATAAGAGCTGAACTCAAGATCTTATTGGACGACATGATCCTTGGAGGTGTTATTGAGGAAGTGGAGTCCTCTGAATGGGTTTCGCCCATCGTTTTGGCTCAGAAACCCGATAAAAGTATCAGGTTGTGTGTGGACCTAAGGGCTCTCAATGCGAATTTAATCACTGATTGTCACCCTCTCCCTAATATAAACGAAATGGTATGTTTGTTGGATGGTGCTTGCATTTTTTCTACCCTTGATTTGCGTTCCGCTTATCACCAAATCGAATTGACTGATGATGCAAAGCACTTTACCGCTTTCATCACTCCGTTTGGCCTTTTTCAATTTAAGCGGATGCCTTTTGGCCTAGCCTCCGCCGCTTCGGTGTTTCAGAGGGCCATGCACCATATTTTTAAGGAGGTTAGCTCTTTCGTAAAGTGTTTCCAGGATGATATCCTCATTTTTTCAAAGAATGTGAATGATCATTGTGTCCATCTTAAGGATGTGTGCAACAAGTTATGTGATGCTGGTCTTACCCTCAAATTTAACAAGTGTAAATTATTTTGTAAGAGTGTCGAATACTTGGGTCACACCTTGTCTGCTGACGGTGTAGTTCCCAAGCGTTCCCTTGTTGATGCCATTGTAAAAGCCCCTTCTCCTGATAACAAGGATAAATTGCTTTCCTTTGCTGGCTTATGCGAGTACTACAGTAAGTTCATTCGCAATTTCGCCACGAAAATGGAACCCCTCAGGGAGCTTACCAGGAAGTCCTCAGACTTTGTGTGGTCTGAAAGACAGGAGTCTGCCTTTTCTTCTATCAAAGAAGATATCGTCAATGCTCCCACTTTGAGATCCTTCTCTCTTAACAAGAAGTGCATCATCACCGTGGATGCCAGTTGTTATGGCCTTGGAGCTGTGTTAGGTCAGGTTTCTGGCAAAGAAGAATGGTGTGTTGCCTTTGCGTCAAGGACCCTATCTCTCACTGAGAGGAGGTATGCGGTCATCGAAAGGGAGTTGTTAGCCTGCACATGGGCTGTGGAGCATTTTCGCAATTATGTTTGGGGCAACAGATTCATTCTTAAAACTGACCACAAGCCCTTGGTTGGAATTTTGTCTCCTGGGGGAGGTTGGAACTCAACTGCTCGCATTGCACGCTTATCTTCAAAGTTGCAGGAGTATGATTTTGAGGTTTTGTATGTTCCTGGTAGGAGTAATGTCACGGCGGATTTTCTCTCCAGGTTGCCTTGCCCTGATGTTGGTTCCAACCCAGATAATCGTGATATTGATATTGTTTCTGTGGTCAATGACTATGTTTCTAGTGATTTCAGGGGTATCTCTGAGATTGAATGGATGTCGGAAGTTGAGAAGGATCCTATTTTCTCATTTATTTTTGACTGTTTGGAAAGAGATTGGCCCAAGGATAAATCTGTTTTACCTGAATTTGGCCCTTTTTGTCAGGTTTCGTCTGAGATTGAGGCTGTGGGAAGGATTTTATTTAAGGCTGGGTAAATGATTCCTCCTGCTTCTTTGTACAACAAGATTCTTTCTTTGGCCCATAGGACTCATATTGGAATGTCCTCTATGAAACGTCTCATTAGGACCAACTTTTGGTGGCCTGGCCTTGACAAGATGGTAGACAGAACTGTCCGTGACTGTGTGGATTGCATTAGTAGTGATAAGATGCTTAAGGTGTCTTCTGCTCCCCTTCATCCTGTTTCTTGGCCTGACCATCCCTGGCAGAAGCTAGCTTTTGACATTTCTGGTCCTTTCTATCGCCTGCCAGAGAATGCTCGTTTTGCTTTAGTTTTAATTGACTATCACAGCAAGTGGCCGGAAGTTAAGTTTGTCTCCTGTGCCACCACCTTAGTCATCATTTCTTTCCTTAGGGAAGTTTTTGCTAGAGAGGGTTCCCCTGAAATCCTTATTACTGACAATGGCGTCCAACTTATCTCTCGGGACATGGAGGATTTTCTTGTTTCTTGTGGTATCAAGCATCACACTACCTCGCTGTATGAGCCTAGAGAGAATGGCCAGGTTGAGAGGTTTAACCGTGTCCTTAAAAATGCTGTGGAGCTTGCTTGTTCTTCGGGTGAATCTTGGAGGGATGTGGTAAGGGAAAGACTTTGGATGTACCGCATCACCCCACATGCCGTCACTGAGGTCAGTCCCTTCCAGCTTCTGAGAGGGAGAACTCCTAGTTCAGAAATCTGTCCCTGGTGGGTTAAGAAGTTGGATGTTAAGGTTGACCACTTGGACATCTCGCAAGTGGCCAGTCGGGTTGAAACCAAGCAGAACACTATGAAGACTTTGTTTGACCGGAAAATGAATGTGAAAGTTCCTGATTTTGTTGTGGGTGAGTGGGTCAAGATCAAGAAACCTGGGTTCACTCTCAAAGGTCTTTCTAAGTTCGGCAATCCCATTAAGATTGTTAAGGTTTTCAGGAATTCTGTCATTACCCAAGATGGTAGAGCCTGGAACATAAGGAGGGTTGCCAAGTGTAAGTCTGTTCCTCCAGGTTCTGTTCAGACATCTACTCATGACAAATGTTCTGCTCAGAGTTCTTCTCATGACGACAGCAACTGTGTTCTGCCCTCCCAATCTGTGGCTCATAGAGTTAAAACCAATGCCAGACCTGTTGTTATGCCTTCTAGGTTTTTATCTTAATTCTCCTCTTCACTGTACAGTTTGGCTTGTTTTATAGGAAGGAGATGTGTTGTATTTCACCTTTTATTTATTTATTTCCTTTGCTGGAACTAGAACCCTGCTCCTGCGTGAGCCTTCCTGGTTCTATGTTCCAGATTCTCTGTTTGGCAGTTTAAGCCTGCCCTGCTGTTCAGCTGGATGCTCTGTGCCTTTTCCACCTTTAATAAATCCTTTTCTTAATATAAATCGTTTGGCTCTTACCTTACACTGCTCCATTCTGCATTCTAGTGGTTTTTATGCATATTTTATATCGGAGGTTAACTGACAGGCTATTTATTGCATTAGAAACAAAAAAAAACCTTACCTTGGGCTAACTAGCATGAGTTTTTTTGCTGCTAATGGGCCTATCGGTAGTTATCGCCACTAATGCCGGATTTCCTATCGCCATGGCGCTGATGTTAGCAGCAGTTTTCACTGCAGTTCCCTGATACTATCACCAGGTAGCGACGGCTTGGGAATACACCACTAACATGGCGATAGTTTTCAGGGTTAGGTGGCGTTAAAAACACCGCTGGTAACTGGCGTTTGCGGTAGGTATCGCCGGTCCTTGAGAATATCCCCCATAGAAGGGTCTTTAGAAGGGCGTATATTACAGCAAAGACAAAAGTATGACAGGTTAGACGTTCTTATATAGATACATCTAATGTCGATGCTTCTGTCCAATAAATTCATATTTATTAGGTTTTTGTATAAACAATAAAGATAATATAATAATTACTGGTTGGTTGGTTGATGCTTTATTTCGATATGCACATATCATAAAAGCAGTACAAAAAGATAAAAACAGCATGTCGAAATAGATAAGACTGTACAAATGGAATGATAATTACAATAAACAGATGTCATATAAATGTTTACATTTAAGTTTAAAATATTAAAATAAGCAAAGCCTATATATTCAAGTTAGGTGTTACATTAAATTACGTTGAGTTCATCCACGATTAAAAGCATTTTCTAATGTTAACGACCATCAGTACAAAGCACAATACTGCAACATAATATCGCAATCAATCTAGGGATTGGAGAAACATCAGAGCCAGCCTATGCTGAGCAAAATCTAATAATTGTTTTTTAAAGTGTGACCTGAGAATTTTATAAAACTTACAAAACACATAAAGTGCATAGCGCTGCGTGTAGAACAACCATCGTAAGGACAGAGTGTACTACTTCTCTGCCTGTGGCGCATTTTCGAGAAGAGCACCATACGATGGGTAATGTAAACGAAAATGTTTCAGTATAAATCGATGCTGATAATGTAATACTGTAACGAGATATTGGTTGAATACATTCTCCGCATAATACAAGATCATAGGCACAGGTTGTGGACTTCCCTAATTCTGTCATTCCAGTTTTCAACAATAACTCGTTTTAGCTGTCTTTTCAATTCCAATTTCAAACTAACATTGACAGTGTTTAGTACTTTGAAATTGGCCATATCACCAAGAGAGCTACACATAGTTAAAAAAGAATCACGCTAGGGTATCTTAAAAACATAACAAACTGATAACGAGTTCAGAATATCTAACCACTCTAGCATAGGGGGCATTCTTATGGTATCTTTAATACATTCCGGCTAATGTTCCTTTTAATTGGTTTCCTCTTTGTGCGGCAGTGCAAGGTCGGTGTGCCCTGCAGCCTAGGGAACGTGAACCAAGTACCTGACATTCATGGAAATCGCAGCCCGAAGCTGTCAGGGCTCTCATTCCTAGCACACTTACACAATCACATTTCACCATCAATCAGAGACAAAACCCACAGTCATATGGCAGCCAGTGGTGATATTCGGTGCATACGAAACTTGTTAGGTGAAGTTTCAGGATTCCTTTTCGGCACTTAGTGATCTTGGGCTATGATCACTGTACTTTACGAAAAGAATTAAGGAACTTGCTGAAATCTTATATAACTATATAGAATAAAGAAATGAAATACTGCTCAATATAACCATTACTTATTGATCAGCAATGTTCTTAGTGAATACTTCGGCAACACCCATCTAACATCTAGCTCTCATTAGCCTAATAAATAACCAATACATTCAAGACCAAAAAAACAGCGCAGCCAGGAAGCAGAGTGTTTAAGATATGTAGATAAAAATTCTTTGAAATACGATATTTGCACTTCACATCCACAATGTGTGATCTTCGTCAGAAAAAACCTGAACTGTACAACGGCAGGGCCTAAAAGCAGAAGACCACAGGTTGAGCGCATTATGGGCCATATTCACAAGCCCCTATCGCTACCATAGCCACTCACAGTGACTTTGTGATGGCGATACGGCCTTCACCTTATTCACAAGGGAGTGTTAAGCCACTTAACTTGGCTTAGCGCTGCCTTGTGAATAAGGCACCCTTTCACTCTGTATTTAGCGTGAAAGGGGCGTGCAGTGGGTGTTGCGGTGGGCGCTACACCGCAACATCCATTGATTTTGACACTGTCCCCTAATCACAAGGGCAGCATCAATAGGAGGCAGCACCAAAATTAAGACCAGGAAAATCCTGGTCTTAAACAGGCGAAACGAGGAGAAATGCTTTATTTCTCCTCCTGTTTGCTTTTTTCATATGTGCTACCTTGTGGAGCACACATGGAAAAAGCAAATTGCCATGGTTTGTGTATGTACAAGAAGGTGTCCCTTCCTGTACATAAACAAACCTTATTTTTTAAATGCCATTCTCTCACTTTCATGTGTGCTGCATAAAGCAGCACATATGAAAGGGAGATAATTGCATTTAGGACTGTTTATGTGCAGGCAGGGGCACCTTCCTACACATGAACAATCCTCCCCTGCACACAGACACTCTGGTGCAAGGGTGCCAGTGTTGGCGCTAAGCTGTTAAACTTGTGATAGAGAATACAAGGGTACCCCAATATGTGAACTTGGGGCGGTAAACTGTTTAGGGAAAACAATGGTGGTGGTGTGGCCTAAAAGTCCATTCAGAAGTGACCTGGTGGGGGGCACTATGTATTTAGAGAAGGAAGTTGCATCTTACAAGGGAGCGGTAAGTAATATACAGAGGAACTTGTAGGTCAATTGATGACAGGTGTTTATTCCAAAACAGTAGGACTCAGGTGCTCACACAATAAGTGACAATAAGCGTGACGTGAGAAGTGAGGGTTATATTAAAATAAAAACATTGCATTGATAACAGTAATAGGAACTCCTTTAGAACGTTTTTACAGAGTAAAAGGAGTTGAAGTTGTAATGGATCGACAGCATTTTGAAGTCAATTATTTGAGTTCATCATCAGGACAAACATAGGTGAGCAAGCTGAATTGGATTCAAATGCTATTAATTAACATCCGTGGCAGCCAGTGCCTGTAAAACGATTGCGTTCCTCTATTAGTGAGCGCGGGAAACTGCAGTGCTGAATTTAATTTTGCGAATTCTGGACGGGCTGCTGTGCACTGTGAAGCACCGTCAGAGCCGGGCAATTATTTAGAAGACTTCAGGGCACTGAATGAAGGCTTGGAGACGTAGAACGGGACGTGTCCTTCTGCTGTGGTTGCCTGTGCTGAGTGCGCGCTAAGTTGTTAAACTTAGCGCCATCACAGGGGGAAACGCAAGGCTGCACCATATCCTTGTGAATATGGTGCCGCCATGCATTTCCGAAGTGGCGGAGAGAGGCGTTAAGCCAAAAAGGTTAATGCCTCTCTGCCCAACTTCCTTGTGAATGTCCCACTATGAGCTCTATGTTCGTGCCATACATTTGGTAAAAATGGTCTCAATTTGTCGCCGACTTTCAAAAATTACATAGTTTTTTTGCAAACCAACATATGTTCAAACGTTTTGGTTTACAAAATTCAAAGTCCTAGGGAGTGGCAATTTAACCTACCTGATTAACTTAAGTAAGGTATGTCTTAGATTGTGACCCATTATAAATAGCTGCCATCCAATGGAAGGTATTCAGACCAGCCAAATCTGAGTTTGTCTCCTCTTTATCCAAAAGCTGGATAAATAATGACTTATTTTTCGATTTACATGATCATTAGTCAAAATGTGCATATGTCTTTGTGGGGAACGGGGTCGGGAGAATGAGAATCGTCACGAGTTTGAGTATGTCTTTAGCTATTTTTATTCGGTTTGACAACACCGAGATAAGTTCAAAGACTTTAAAGCACAGTCTCCTGGAGAAACAAACAATACACGAGGGTCCTCTCCTTTGGGGAAACTTCCGGGTCTTCGGTTCCAGTCTTGAGGAAGCGGGAGTTGACCACAGGGGTGGAGATACACTCGGAGAAAAGGAAAAGAAAAACAGCCACGTTAGGGGGCTGGGCTCGACTTATATAACAGATGAGAGGAGGGTAGGGTAGTGAGGGTTCACCAGGGTGCTACCACCAAACCTATCAGTGAGGGTGTGTAGGCGGCCGGCAAGATACGACGATAGTGACCACCCTCAGGCTACCCCGTTCCACCCCGTGATTTGAACAACCCTTGAAAACGGCCCCGTACCTTGTGGAGCCACACTTCTCCCCTGGAAGTGTGGCGGGGCGACTCGTGGTATCGTTGGCCTCCTGGCTTGTCGTCACTCGGCTTCAGGGGTCCCAGCAGCGGTTCCACGACAGTGACTCCGTCTTCCTCCGTGGCGTCCTCCTCGTGCTTCAGCTGGCGTTCCGAAGGTTCCGCGCCGGCAGTCCAGAACGGGGCTTCCTTAAACGCCCCCAGCTCCTCCGATTGGTCAGTATCAGGTGACGTCGTCTCACCTGATTGGGTGAGTGCTGTCGAACATGCCCCTAGCGTCACAGAGGCTGGATACAGAGGTGTACGTCCCTGAGGCAGAGCCGTGGAAATCCAGGAAACGTCCAAAGGATCCTGCGGACGGGGTGGAAAGGAAGAAGCGTTAGCAAGGACACCCCGTCCGTCCGAATCAGGGAGCTCATCTAGGTCAGGGAGCTCTGCTTCGTGACACATCCCACCCCCAGGATTGACCCGATCGGGGGAAATCGGATAGCGTGACAGGAAGTCAACATTCCCCTGCAAGGAACCCTTTCGATGACGGACCTCGATCTGGAAGGGCTGCAGGGCCAAAAACCAACGCAGAATGCGATCATTGTTCCCCCTGTTACGCTGAAGCCAAGTCAAGGGAGCATGGTCCGTGTACAACACAAATGGCCTCCCCTCAAGATAGTACCTCAGTTTTTCGACACCCCAACGGACAGCCAGGCACTCCTTCTCAATCGTCGAATACGCCTGCTCCCTAGGAAACAGCTTGCTACTGATAAAGAGCACGGGTCTTTCAGCCCCAGTCTCATCTTCCTGGGAAAGGACCGCACCAATGCCAACCCCAGAAGCGTCTGTCTGGAGGATGAAGGGTTTAAGGAAATCAGGGGACATGAGGACAGACGAGGAAGTCAAAGCGTCCTTCAAGGCTTGGAAAGCCGTAGACTGTGCTAGAGAGGGTGTGGGGAGTGCAGCAGACTTGGTGTTCTTCCCAAGGAGGTCTGTGAGAGGAGCGGCCAGGCTAGCAAACTGAGCAATGAATCGGCGGTAATAACCCACCAATCCCAAGAAGGCCCTGAGTTCTTTCTTTGAAGAGGGGTAAGGTAGAGCTTTGATCGCTTCCAGTTTCTCAATCTGGGGCTTAATCTGTCCATCGCACAAAAGATACCCAAGGTATTTGACCTGCTGGAAAGCAAATCGGGACTACTTCGCATTGATGTGGAGACTGGCCTCCCTTAGACTGGTCAGTATGTTTTCGAGGTGACACAAATGGTCTTCCCAGGTTTTGCTAAACACCACAATATCGTCCAGGTAGGCAGACGCATATTGTAGGTGAGGTGCCAGCAGTGTATCCATAACTCTTTGAAATGTAGCTGGCGCCCCATGTAAACCAAAGGGGAGTACCGTGAAGTGGTAATGACCAGATGGTGTTGAAAATGCTGTCTTTTCCATGTCTTTGGGAGCAAGGGGAATCTGCCAGTATCCCTTGGTGAGATCTATGGTGGTGATGTACCGAGCCTCCCCAAGGCGTTCCAATAATTCATCGACCCTAGGTAGAGGGTATGCATCCTGTTTAGACACCCGGTTAACGGCCCTAAAGTCGATGCAGAAGCGGATGCTACCATCAGGTTTCGGTACTAACACCACCGGCGAGCACCAGTTGCTGTGGGAAGGAACTATGATCCCAGCCTTCAGCATGTTGTCTACCTCGGCTTGGAAAGCCGAGCGTCTTGCCTCGGGAATTCGGTAGGGCTTCTGTTTCACCACTGTGTTTGGGAGGGTAGGTATGCTGTGTTCCGCTAAGTGAGTACGACCCGGTTGATCCGAGAAGACCACTGAATGTGATAAGAGTAGTTTTCTAACTTCTTGTTGCTGGGTCGATGATAAGTCAGGATTCACAGGGGCAGCACCGACAGTATGCTCTGTATTGAGTACAGGAGACACTACATTGACTGACTGGGGGGGCGGACCTAACCATTTTTTCAGGATGTTAATATGATATATTTGGGTTTTGCCTCTACCTAACTGGACCAGATACGTGGTACGTCCTATTTTCTTCAGGATTTTGTAGGGTCTCTGCCACTCCTTCCTCATTTTATGCGTAGAAGAGGGTAATAGGATTAGAACCCAGTCACCTACGTCCAACACCCTCCACTTTGTACCACGGTCATACAGGGTTTTCTGTTTAGTTTGTGCTACCGCTAAATGTTCGTGAGCAAGGGTTCTGAGTTTATGTAACCTGCTCTGGAGTTGCCTTGTATAATCCAACAGGGCTTCAGCTTCTTGTGCTCCCTCAGTTTCCCAGCTATCCTTCGTGATCTCGAGGAGCATTCTAGGGGGTCTCCCGAACAACAACTCAAATGGGGAGGTCCCTAAACTGGATTGTTTCTGGCTACGAAGTACAAAGAGGGCCAAGGGTAATAACTGATCCCAGTTCTTTCCATCACCCGACAATAATTTTTTTAGGGTCAACTTAAGGGAGCCGTTGTAGCGCTCAACCAAACCATCTGTTTGGGGGTGATATACAGAGGTTTTGATGTGTTTGATATTTAGCTGTTTGCATACTTGTTGCATCAAACGAGACACAAAAGGGGTGCCTTGATCGGTAACGATCTCTTTGGGGAAGCCATGCGTGAGAAGACTTCAACTAGCCTCTGGGCTATTGCTACTGAAGTGACTGATTTGAGAGGAAAGGCCTCGGGATACCGCGTAGCGTAATCAACCAAAACCAAGGCATACTGATGTCCTCGGGATGATTTAGGTAAAGGCCCGATTAGATCCATTCCGATACGGTCAAACGGGACCCCTATAATAGGCATGGGTACTAACGGGGCAGGAGGCGGAGTGTAGGGATTCCATTTCTGGCATATTCTACACTCCTGACAGTATTTCTGAACCTGGGCATATATACCAGGCCAAAAAAAATGTCGCAATATAGATTGACTCGTTTTTTCTACCCCGGAATGGCCAGCTAGCAAATGGGCATGACCAAAGAACAAGATCTGCTCACGAAAGTCGTTTGGGACCAACAGCTGGGGTTCAGCGTCAGCCTTGGCAAGTCTATACAGCAAACCGTTTTTTTCGAGAAAAGTGGGATAAGCCCTAGTGGTCGGATCCTGTCCGCTTCGTGCAACCTGCCATGCGTTGGCGAGACTTGCATCATTCAATTGGGCAGTCCTAAAATGGGTATCCCGGGCCCATGGTTCTGCAGCCAACAAGGTATCATGGGGAAGAGATAGGTGTTGTAAGGTCTCCAATAGCAAAGCACTAAACGAAGGATTATCAGTCCCTATGATTATGGGTTCAGGTAAACCAGCCATTACTCCCACAACAACTTCCATATTCTTCCCTGAAGGTGTGTGAAGTGTGATTTTAGCAACAGGATATTCCTTGACGTCCCCATGGACACAACGGATACTAACCCGTTTCCCTGGAATGTGCGAGTTGCGGTCTACCAGCTCTTCCCTTATCACTGAATGTTTGCACCCGGAATCTAGTAATGCTCTTATACTAGTACCGTTCAAAGAGACACGTACATAGAAGGTGGTTCCGGTTTCTTGTGCATATAGGATAGACCTTGGGGCATAGCTCACGTCCATAGGTTCGTCTTCTCTGTCCTTTTTCTTCCGACAAAATCGAGCAATATGTCCCCATTCACCACAGTCATAACATTGAGGCCCTGAATTGGGAAGTTCAGGTCGTTGGAAACGGACTTTGGGAGGTTCGGGAACGGGTTTTTGGAACCGCTTCTCATTTTTGACAGGTGATATGATTTTTAGTGTTTTTTTCGGGCTCCTTCATGTACGGCTTACCCTGAGCCCGGGCATAACAGGTAGCCATTTCGATAGCATGCTCCAAGGTTAACCCCGCATGTTGTTTAAGCCACCTTTGGGTACTATAAGGAAGGGATTCGATGAACTGTTCAAGATACACTTTATTCATAATGGCGTCGATGTTTCCTTCATGTGGTTTTAACCACAAGTCGGCAGACTCCTTTAGTTTGAAAAACAGGGTTTTGGGCAAATCCCCGGGTGACCCCTTCTCTTGCCGAAACCGTAATCGATGGGCTTCTTCGTCTGCCCCCAAGCTATCGAGGATGTATTGTTTCACAACCGCATACGCAGTTGTTCCATCCCGATTTACTGTCTGATACGCTGCCTGGGCCTCACCAGTCAGCAACGGCGCCAAATAGAAGGGCCACCTATCGCCAGGCCAGGAACTAGCTCTCGCCGCTCTTTCACAGTTCAAAAAGAAAGCAAGGGGGTCTTCACCTGTGCTAAATTTCTGTAAAGGAACGACAGTACCCGGAGGTGGAGCTGTAGCCCTTCCCTGTCCTATTACAGTCATCAATTGTGTTTGTCCTTCCGCCAATTTTAGAATGTTATCGGACTGCGTTTGAATGGCTTGGGAAAATGCAGTCCGGTCTGCTTCCATTTGGGTCAAAAGATTCTCCATTCTGTATCGGATGGCGTGGTTCACTGGTTGATCCGAGTCACGGCACCACTTGTGGGGAACGGGGTCGGGAGAATGAGAATCGTCACGAGTTTGAGTATGTCTTTAGCTATTTTTATTCGGTTTGACAACACCGAGATAAGTTCAAAGACTTTAAAGCACAGTCTCCTGGAGAAACAAACAATACACGAGGGTCCTCTCCTTTGGGGAAACTTCCGGGTCTTCGGTTCCAGTCTTGAGGAAGCCGGAGTTGACCACAGGGGTGGAGATACACTCGGAGAAAAGGAAAAGAAAAACAGCCACGTTAGGGGGCTGGGCTCGACTTATATAACAGATGAGAGGAGGGTAGGGTAGTGAGGGTTCACCAGGGTGCTACCACCAAACCTATCAGTGAGGGTGTGTAGGCGGCAGGCAAGATACGACGATAGTGACCACCCTCAGGCTACCCCGTCCCACCCCGTGATTTGAACAACCCTTGAAAACGGCCCCGTACCTTGTGGAGCCACACTTCTCCCCTGGAAGTGTGGCGGGGCGACTCGTGGTATCGTTGGCCTCCTGGCTTGTCGTCACTCGGCTTCAGGGGTCCCAGCAGCGGTTCCACGACAGTGACTCCGTCTTCCTCCGTGGCGTCCTCCTCGTGCTTCAGCTGGCGTTCCGAAGGTTCCGCGCCGGCAGTCCAGAACGGGGCTTCCTTAAACGCCCCCAGCTCCTCCGATTGGTCAGTATCAGGTGACGTCGTCTCACCTGATTGGGTGAGTGCTGTCGAACATGCCCCTAGCGTCACAGAGGCTGGATACAGAGGTGTACGTCCCTGAGGCAGAGCCGTGGAAATCCAGGAAACGTCCAAAGGATCCTGCGGACGGGGTGGAAAGGAAGAAGCGTTAGCAAGGACACCCCATCCGTCCGAATCAGGGAGCTCATCTAGGTCAGGGAGCTCTGCTTCGTGACAGTCTTCTATTAGGATAGTGGCTGGGTATGTTTGTCTGCTATTTGCAAGCTACCATCCAAATAGTACATTATGTTTGCTATTTAGCCAACGAATGGGCAAATAGTGAAATGTCTTTGCAATTTAGATTGGCGTCAACCAATCTATTCATTATCTCTACTTTTTAGCAAGCACAGGAGTAAACAGTGAAGTTTCTTTGCTATTTGCATCACGACCATCCAATTGGTATATAATGATTGCTATTTAGCTTGCAACTATGTACATTGGGAAGTTTCTTTGCTATTCGTACAGCCACTGGCTAAACAGAGTATAATCTGTACAATTTAGCCAGCAGCTCTGCAAATGCTGTTTTCTCTGCTATTTGCACAGTAACCAGCCAAATCATACATATATTTTGCTACTTAACCAGCAGGCAGATAAATAGTAAAGTTTCCTTCCTCTATGCATGGCCATTCATGGATAGGCAAACAGTGAAGTTTCTCTGTTATCTACTCAACCGGAGAACACACAATGCATAATCTCAACCATTAAGCTAGAAGCCCCGTAAATAGCGAAGTATTTTACTATTTGCATGGCTGCCAGCCAAATAGTAAATAATGGCCCAGATGCATCAAGCTAAAATCCGCTCGCAAAGTGGTAGATTCTCAGAATCTGCCCCTGTTGTGAACGTATCTAGGACCCTAATTAAATTTTCCGGATTTATGCCCTTATGTGGTTATAACAAATCATATCCTTATAAAGGAATAAGAATCATATCCATATTTAGTCATTGCCAATACAGTCTAAATACGGCAAGGCTACTTCCCTAAACTCCTAGAAAGTACAATGCGTTCTTTAAACAAACCAAACCTCCAGCAGCCAGGGAATTCCCCCTGCTTCTGTTTTGATTTGTCCTAGAACTCCTGAGAGTCCTGAAAGAACTGCTATTTCTTAGTGACAATTCTTAGTGACGTCTTATGTCTAACCGTATGTCAAACACGGCACCTTCCAGGTATAAATATACCAGCATTTGCCTTGACAAACACACAGTGGTTTGGAGCAGAGCGGCTATCTACTTACCCAAAGCCCAGCTGATGCGAGTGCCGAAGGAAGCTGACCCTCCCATTGACGCACTGAGAGAGACGCTGTCTTTTCTCCTGCCAAGAAATCTAGCTCCAGTGTTTCCAGTCACCCTTGCGGGTTGCTGGGAGATCGAGTCCTGAGAAAGAGATACAAGACCTCCTTCATTCTAAAACCAAGGCACGGAGCTGATTAGATCCTTAGAGAATTCTTGATTCAGATTCTTAGCAAAACTAATTTAACTTTAACTGCAGCTCACTTACTCCTTCCCACGTACTAGGATTAGGTTAGGTACACCTGGGCAGGCGTATTTAGAAGCACCAGTTGAGTACGTTTAGTCAACTTTTATCATTGTATGTATTGTATATATTTTATCCGTTTTAAGTATCATATGGCTCAGAAACCATATAAATGCTTTTACAGTATTAGGTCCGGGAATAAACTGTCACTTTATTTTGCTTTAATATTTGGAATTTAGTTACACATAAGCACTCCTTTGTTGTTTCTAATAAACCTTATGGGGCACAGGAGTGTTGACTCGAGCCCTACCTCTCTCGTTGATATTTAAATAATTATTTCATAATACTCCTTTTACTGTACGCACTTTACTTTATGATAAGTATTGCAATTGTGGCAATTCACTTCTCTTGCATGAGAAAGAAGACTGCTCAATAAATAACACCTTTCATTGAAAACGCCCGTCTCTCTATTTCTCTGCACTCTGGTGAAACTAAACATGCACGATTGACTGAGTGAAACAGCTATCTATTCTTTTCACACGACTCTGGAGATATACTCCTTATTCTGGAGGGAGCAAAGTTGTCATGTTTATGCGGTTGTCAGAAGCTAATCCATTCTTGTCTATTCAGAAAGTTAACTCATTCCAGGTTCACTCGAGAAACTTTCGAGTGACCTCAGGACTCTCCCCACGCCGCACGGCTCACCAGCGGTGCCCCTCACTGCTGCTCGGTCTCCTTGTTCCGTTTTTGCAGGCCGATCCTCGTGCTCACTGTAAACATTTCCCTGCTATTGTGTGGTCTTCTTCTGCCTTTGTATTTTGTGTGATATTTGTTTTTTTCCTGTTCTTGTGTATTTTTAACTTCTGCCTTTCCTTCACTTGTGCCTGATTTAGCGTGCCTCGCCACTACCTCGGGTGCCCCCACCCGCTCCCCGCTTCCCGCCACTGCTCCATCGCGGCCCGCCCTCTTTCTTCTTTTGTACCCGATTGGCCCCCAGCTCCCGCCTCCCAGCTGCTCCGCCCTCCCACTTCGCCTCATATGGAGCCCACGCATACGCGCAGCGGTCACGCGCAGCGGGCGCGCCGATTGTGCGTCGAAGGTGCGCCAAAGGCAAGCCCATCTGCGCCCGTCCGTGCCTGGACCGCGCCCAGCGCCAGGACCCCTGGCACCCGTGGACGCCAGCCCACACGACGAACCTATGACACCGCCACCCTCTACGCACTCAAACCTGGCCGGAACCCCGCCTCCTAACGAGCCACCCCGAAACGCACACACGGACCCTTCACCTGCCAAGCCTGCAAGTTCACCTACATCCGGACCTGCACCACACCCGCCAAGCCGAGCACCAGCAACAACCACCTCAAGTCCATCCTGCTCAATACCCGCTCCGTCCACAGACACACCGTCGAACTGTGGAACCTACTCGACACAACATCACCAGACGTCGCCTTCCTTGCAGAAACCTGGATAAACGCCTCCTCAGCGCCTGACATCGCCATAGCCATCCCGGACGGACACAAAATCACCCGGAAGGACCGCGCCAACCAGACTGGAGGAGGCATCGCCATCGTACACAAGAACACCATCCACATCACAAGCAACCCCGACGACACTTTCACCGCCGCCAAACACCTCCACTTCCAGATACACACCGATCCCAAGACCACCTTCGAAAGCACCCTCATCTGCAGACTCCCGGGACCACGCACACAATTCAGCGAAGACATCGCGGACTTCATCAGCCCGCACACACTCCCCTCCGCTGGCTACATGCTCCTAGTGGATCTCAACTTCCACCATGGAAAACAACAAGAACAGCAACACCACCACCATACTGGACAACCTCACCAACCCCAGACTCAAGCAACTGGTGAACACCCCCACCCACTACGCCGGCCAATGCTTGACCCCGTCTTCTCCTCCAGCAAGCACATCTCCTTCAGCCACGCCACTGGACTCCACTGGACTGACCACAGCTGCATCCACTAAAGCTTCAGAAGAACAACGACCCACCACCACTCGCAACAGATTCCTCGCAGAAGATGGAGCAAGATTACCATCGAGCAGCTCACCACCTCCCTCCGACAGAACCCTCCCGCCAGCACAACGGACCCCAACAAAGCAGCCAACAACCTAACATAGTGGCTCATCAACTGTGCAAATGACCTTGCACCACTGAAGAACCCTCCAAGCAGACCCGGCAGCAAGAAAGCCTCCTGGTTCACCAATGAACTCAAAGTTCAAGAATTTATATAGCGCACTACTCACCCAGAGGGTCTCAAGGCGCTTGGGGATGGGGTTCATTGTTTATCGAATAGCCAGGTTTTAAGTTCCTTTCTGAAGGAGATGTAGTTCTGTGTAAGGCGGAGGTGGGTGGGGAGTGAGTTCCAGGTCGTGGCCGCCAAGTAGGAGAAGGATCTACCTCCCATGGTGGATCTTTGGATACGCGTAATTGCGGCGAGGCCTTGATTGGAGGATCTTAATTGGCGGGTGGGTGTGTAGAAGGATAGTCGAGTGTTGAGGCATTTGGGCCCATTTGGGCCCTAGTTTGTGGAGGGCCTTGTGTGCGTGGGTGAGGAGACAGAATGTTATTCTCTTGTTGACGGGGAGCCAGTGGAGGTCTTTCAGGTGGCCGGTAATGTGATTTTGGCGAGGGATGTCCAAAATGAGTCTCGCTGATGCATTTTGGATGCGTTGGCGTTTTTTCAGTAATTTGGCTGTGATTCCGGCGTAGAGGGTGTTTCCATAGTCCAGTCGACTCATGACTAGTGCGTGGGTGACAGTCTTTCTTGTCTCGGATGGGATCCAACGGAAGATTTTTTTGAGCATACAAAGTACGTTGAAGCAGGAGGATGAGACGGCGTTGACTTGTCTGGTCATCGAGAGTGAGGAGTCTAGGATGAAGCCCAGGTTGCTTGCGTGATCTGTGGGTGTGGGTGCTGTGCCCAGGGCCGAAGGCCACCATGAGTCGTCCCAGGCAGAGGGGGATGATCCTAGGATGAGCACCTCCGTTTTGTCTGAGTTAAGTTGTAGGCGGCTGTTTTTCATCCATTCGGCTACTTTTTTCATACCTTCGTGAAGATTGGTTTTGGCGGAGTTAGGGTCTTTGGTGAGGGAAAGGATCAGCTGGGTGTCGTCAGCGTAGGAGATGATGTTAAGGTTGTGTTGACGTGCGATGGATGCGAGTGGACACATGTAAACGTTGAAGAGGGTGGGACTGAGTGATGATCCTTGAGGTACACCGAAAATGACTTCGGTAGCCTCTGATTTGAATGGGGGAAGTCGTACTCTCTGGGTTCTTCCAGCGAGGAACGAGACAATCCAGTCCAACGCTTTTCCTTGTATTCCGATGTTGTTGAGGCGTTGTATGAGGGTGCTATGACAGACTGTGTCGAAGGCGGCGGAGAGGTCGAGTAGAATGAGGGCCACTGTTTCTCCGTTGTCCAGTAGTGTTCGGATGTCGTCTGTGGCTGCGATGAGGGCGGTTTCGGTGCTGTGTTTGGCTCGAAAGCCGTTCTGTGAGGGATCGAGGGAGTTGTTGGCTTCGAGGAAGGCGGCGAGTTGGCTATTGACTGCTTTCTCGATGACTTTTGCCGGGAAAGGGAGGAGGGATATTGGGCGGTAGTTTTTGAGTTCAGAGGGGTCTGCAGTGGGTTTCTTCAGGAGGGCGCTGACTTCGGCATGTTTCCAGCTTTCTGGGAAGGTAGCAGAGTTGAAGGAGCAGTTGATAACATCACGGAGATGGGGTGCGATGATGGAGTCTGCTTTGCTGAAGATGTGGTGGGGACATGGGTCGGTTGGCGAGCCAGAGTGGATGGAATTCATTAGGCGGATGGTGTCTTCGGTGGTGATTGGGTTCCAGGCGTTGAGATTGTTAGAGGGCGGTGTAGGTTCTGAGGGGGGGGGGAGGATTGTTCGTTGGTACTGTTTTCGAAGCTGTTATGTATGTCGGTAATTTTGTTGTAGAAGAAGGAGGATAATGAATTGCAGAGGTCTTGGGAGGGAGTGATGTCGTTTGAGGCTGCGGTGGGGTTGGTAAATTCTTTGACGATATTGAATAGTTCCTTGCTGTTATGGGCATTGTTGTCAAGTCGATTCTTGAATGCTGACTTCTTGGTGGATCGAATCAGTTGGTGGTGTTTGCGAGTGGCTGCCTTGAAGGTGGTCATGTTGTTGGAGGTTGGGTTTTTTCTCCATGTTTTCTCGAGAGTACGGCAAAGTTTCTTGGATTTTTTAAGGTCATCGTTGAACCAGGGGGTCTTTTTGCTGTCTTGTTTGGTGTGATGGGTTTTCAAGGGTGCTAATTCGTCAGCGCTGTGAGTGATCCATTGTTTAATTTTGATGGCAGCATGGTTAGGGTCCGATGAGAGGGTGGGTGGGTTTTTGGTTGAGCGATGCGAGGAGTTGGTCGGTGGTGATTTTGTTCCATTTTCTTCAGGGAATAGGTTGTGGGGGGTTGTGGGTCGAGGTGGTTTTGTAGCTGAAGTGAACACAACTGTGGTCCGTCCAATGGAGAGCTGTGGTGCGATCGAAGGAGATGTGCTTGCTGGAAGTGAAGATTGGGTCTAGCGTATGACCGGCTATATGGGTGGGGGTGTCAACAAGTTGTTTGAGTCCGAGATTGGCCAGGTTGTCCAGAAGGGTGGTGGTGTTGCTGTCGTTCTTCTTTTCCAGGTGGAAGTTGAGGTCTCCTAGTAGGATGTAGTTCTCGGAGGCGAGGGCATGTGGACTGATGAAGTCGGTGATGTCTTCGCTGAATTGTTTACGTGTTCCTGGAGGCCTGTAGATGAGGGTGCCTCTGAGTGTGGTTCTTGGGTCATTGTGGACCTGGAAGTGGAGGTGTTCGGTGGTGGTAAGGTTAACGTCGGAGCTGGTCGTGATTTTGATGGTGTTTTTATGGACGATGGCGATGCCTCCTCCTGTTTGTACGGTGCGGTCTTTACGGATGATCTTGTAATTGTCCGGGATGGCTATGGCGATGTCAGGTGTTGATGATGCTTTCATCCATGTTTCAGTGAGGAAGGCGACGTCTGGTGATATAACGTCGAGTAGATCCCAGAGTTCGGTGGCGTGTCTGTGGACCGAGCGGGTGTTCAGCAGGATGCACTTCAGGTGGTTAGGGTCGGAGCTGTGTTTGGGGTTAGTGGTTGTGGTACGGGTCTTGACCAAAAACTCCAAGAAGAACTGCCGCACCCTCGAGAAAGCCTGGCGCCACGACCAGACCACTGACAACATGACTGCCCTCAAGCACGCCACCCGCAAACACCACCAGCTGATCCGCACCACCAAGAAGAGAGCATTCACAGAACGACTGGACAACAATGCCCACAACAGCAAGGAACTCTTCAGCGTCATCAAAGAGTTCTCCAACCCAGGCGCCGGAAACAACGACATCACCCCCTCGCAAGGACTCTGCGACTCACTCGCCTCGTTCTTCCACCGCAAGATCGCTGATATACACAACAGCTTCGGCGCACCTACCACGCACCCAACCACTGAACCAACGCCCCCCACCACCACCCTCTACGCCTGGACCCTGGTCAGCACCGAAGACACCACCCGCACAATGAACACCATCCACTCCGGATCACCAACCGACCCCTGCCCCACCATGTCTTCAACAAGGCCGACTCCATCATCGCACCCCAACTCCTCGACGTCATCAACACCTCCTTCAACACGGCCACCTTCCCGGAGACCTGGAAGCACGCTGAGCTCAGTGCCCTCCTGAGGAAACCAAGGGCAGATCCCACCGACCTCAAGAACTACTGCCCCATCTCGCTCCTCCCTTTTCCTGCCAAAGTCACTGAGAAGACCGTCAACAGTCAGCTTGCCGCTTTCTTTGAGATGAATGGATCCCTTGACCCCTCGCAGTCCGGTTTCCGAGCCAACCACAGCACTGAGACCGCCCTCATCACAGCCACTAACGACATCAGATCCCTGCTCAACAACGGGGAAACAGCGGCCCTCATCCTCCTGGACCTCTCTGCAGCGTTCGACACTGTCTGCCACCGCACCCTAGTGCAGCGCCTCAGCAACATCGGAGTCCAAGAGAAGGCACTGGAGTGGATCATCTTGTTCCCGCCGGAAGAACCTAGAGAGTCCGCCTCCCCCGTTCAGATCCGAGGCCACCAAAGTCATCTGCGGCGTACCACAAGGATCATCACTCAGCCCAACCCTCTTCAACGTCTACATGAGCCCTCTCGCAGCCATCGCACGCAAACACAACCTCAACATCATCTCCTATGCCGACGACACCCAGCTGATCCTCTCCCTCACCAACGACCCCGCCACCGCCAGAACCAGCCTGCACGAAGGGATGAAAGACGTCGCAGAGTGGATGAAGCACAGCCGCCTGAAACTGAACACAGACAAGACGGAAGTCCTCATCCTGGGATCATCGCCCTCCGCCTGGGACGACTCCTGGTGGCCCCGTGCCCTGGGCACTGCTCCCAAACCAACGGCCCATGCACGCAGCCTTGGCTTCATCCTGGACTCCTCCCTCTCGATGACCAGACAAGTCAATGCCGTCTCATCTTCATGCTTCAACACCCTGCGCATGCTCCGTAAAATCTTCCGATGGATCCCCACTAAAACCAGAAAGACGGTCACTCCGCACTCGTCACCAGCCGACTGGACTACGGAAACACCCTCTACGCCAGAACCACAGCCAAACTTCAGAAAATACTCCAGCACATCCAGAATGCCTCCGCATGACTCATCCTGGACGTCCCCCAACACAGCCACATCTCCGTCCACCTGAGAGACCTGCACTGGCTCCCCGTCAGCAAGAGGATCACGTTCAGGCTCCTCACCCACGCACACAAGGCCCTCCACGACCTGGGCCCCAAGTACCTCAACAACCGCCTGGCCTTCTACGCGCCCACCCGCCAGCTACGATCAACCAGCCTCGCCCTCGCCACCGTTCCATGCATCCGCAAAGCCACTGCCGGGGGAAGATCCTTCTCCTACCTGGCAGCCAAGACGTGGAACCACCTCCCCATCCACCTTCGACTGACCCAGGATCACCTTTCCTTCAGGAAGCTCCTCAAAACCTGGCTCTTCGAGCAGTAGCGGACCCCCGCCCCAGCGCCTTGAGACCCGACAGGGTGAGTAGCGCGCTATACAAATGCCCATGATTGATTGATTGATCTGAGCTAGCTGGCATTCATAATTAAGTCTAAGATATTCAATAGAGACCTAGTCGACCTCAGTCCTATGTCTAAACTATTGTTTATGTTATTCCAATGCGCAGAGCCTATTGGGAATTTATGCCCAGATGCATCAACCGTTTTAGGAAGTGCAAACGGTGCGATTCGCATAAATCGGCCTTTTGCACTTCCTAAATTGGTTACTGGGATGCATCAAGCATTTTTTGGAAATCGCTTTTTTTGCGAGTTCCAAAAAAATGCGATTGCTGTTAAGGAATCGCACATTTGCGATTCCTTAACAGCAATGCATCATCCCCAAAACATTTGCGATTTCCAAAATTGCAAATGCAAATTACCACGAAGTTGAACTTCGTGGTAATTTGCAAAAATGTTTAAAAACGCATGAAAATGCATTTTTTAAACGTGTACGTTACAGGCACACATGTCCTTAGGACATGTGTGTATGTAACTCACATGTAAAAGTGCATTTCATGAGTGCAGGGGGGGGTCCTTTGGACCCCCCTCTCCACCCTTGAAAGGCTTTGATGCATTCCGTTTCGAAATTGCGAATTCGCAATTCCCATTCATTCCTATGGGCATTTCAGCCCATAGGAATGAATGGGAATATCGGATTCGCTATTTGGAAATCGCAATTTTATTGGAATTCGGTAAAAAATGCGATTTTTACCGAATCCCCAAAAAATAGCGAAATTAATGATGCATTGCCATTTGCGAATCCTTAATTGCGATTCCTTATTTTTCGCAATTAAGGAATCGCAAATGACAACGTTGATGCATCTAGGGGTTAGGAACTACACTACACCCCTTTGCGACCGGTATTTTTGCATTTGGGATGCATCATCCCAAATGCAAAAATTGCAATTTAAGAAATCGCAAAATTGCAATTGCTTAAATTGCTATTGCATTTAAGGAATCTCAAATTGATATTCCTTAAATGCAATGCATTAAAGTTAAAAAAATAAGCGATTTCGCTAATAGGTGGCGCAAATTACCATGAAATTGAACTTCATGGTAATTTGCAAACTTTTTGAGAAATGCACTAAAGTGCATTTTTCAAAGTTCCATTTTACAGACAGACATGCCCTTAGGGCATGTGTGTGTGCAAAATGTACCCATATGCAGATTTCAGGGGTGCAACAGGGTGTCTTTTTGACACCCTGGCACCCTTGAAATTGCAATCTCAATTTGCGATTCTCTAATTGAGAATCGCAAATTGAGATTGTCTTCCCATTCATTCCTAAGGGCCTCTAGGCCCGTAGGAATGAATGGGGAGGTATTCCTTAATTGCACTCGCAATTTGCGACTCGCAATTAAGGAATTTTAAGGAATCGCTATTTTTTAAGTGAGTTCTTCATGCATGGTATTTTGCTGTTCCTTATTAGCGAATCCTTATTTTTCGCTAATAAGGAATTGCAAAATGGATGCTTTATGCATCTGGGGTAAATCTCTTATTTAACTGGTGGCCAAAAAGCAGAGGCCACTTTATAATAAAGACAGAGATGAGACAAACTCCAAACGTTTCTCCATCAGTGCTATCTAGGAGCAACCCCATGTAATGCATTTTATACAGATATTTCCATTGCTGTGCAGAGGAACAGCACCAGAGTACTGAACAAGAGTGCACACCCTGAGATACAATTTAGTATCATTTACGAGGGACCTGGTGGAGCAACCATACCTATGACAAATAATAACGAAAAATTAAAACTCCTGTCTATGCCCTTCGCTGGTTATCTATTGCTCTACACATTCAGTTATGGGTTCTATGCAAGGTGCTCTGGTTGTGGAAACCAGATTATCTTCAGATGTGACTCAATCACTTCATACTTACCTCAATGCTCAGGCCACTTCTGCTTCCCTATCCTTCCAGATTGGAAGAAACCTTCTTGTGGGGGAAAGGTACCAATATCCCGAAACTCTCCCAGAATAATTTGGATAGTTTGACCATCAGCATTTGGCGGTCATAGTCATGCTCTGTATCTGGGATTATGGATAGCTTGAAGCCCATTTCAAAACCTGGATAATACTACTATTTTCACATGTTCACTCTTTAACCCCTTCGATACTCATGACGAGCTCAGCTCGTCATGAGGTATACCTCTTGTGTGCTCATGACGAGCTGAGCTCGTCATGACCACACCCATTTACATTAGGGCCCAGCACAGGAGAAGGATACCATCAGCAGCGATGGTGTTAAGACATGTGGAAGAGAAGGTTGTGTCTTTGAGTTATAATTTGACATAAAATATTCTCAGAATACAACTCCTGTGGCGGTTTGGGCAAACAAAACACTGATGTTTTCTTTATAAAAAGTACTCATGTTACTAGTGATCCCCATCAAATATTTTTATAAAGCACTGTCATGTTGATAGGCTTTGCCTTTACACTGTGTTAAGTTAGCATGAGCTTATTAGGAGTTTAAACGCCATTTTGTTATTAATGCTTTGAGCCTAGTAGAATATTTTGCTTCACACGAGAATAATATGTTTTCCTATAGTATCAGCTTTGCTTGGTAAGCTATGTCTGAACATTGAGTGCTGAGGCCTTCAAGGTTATTTCAACACAGCTGTTGTTGTTCGGTCTGATCAGCGCACATCTTAGACATAACACATAGGCAGCTGTGGTCAACTCTGGCTTTTGGCGCGGTTAATAATGCACTGCGGAGAGCATGCAGACACACTTGATGAATATCCGCATGCAGAGAGTTGGTGTAGAAGATGATGTGATCTCTTTCTACTAAGACCAGAGGTATGGGGCCGCCCTTCTAAAACCCAAAGAGACCTTCTATAATATAATATAATATAATATAATATAATATAATATAATATAATATAATATAATATAATATACTAGCAAGGGAGGGTAAGACTGAGGTTCTATTTAGACCTTTTCCCTTTAGCATTTTAACATGCTTTCACCCTTTGTATTTTTTGGACTAGTAACTGTGCTGATCACCTTGTTGCTTATACTATGTTTGCTTGTATTAGCCAAGATACTGCGCTTGAGAACACTGCATTAGAAATAAATATTTTAAACTTGTACGTGTCATCATTTACTCCTCGTTTTGGACTGGTATGTTAGTATAACAAAAGAGTGTTCATGTGTTCCACGTGACCTGAGGTGTTCATGTTCTGGGTTGTCTAATCATTGGCGGTGTGTAAGAACCAATGAGACACTGATTGCTAGTCTGGTAGGAGATTTTAGATACTAAGGTGAGTTTTGGCACACCCTAATTCACTGAGGTTCCAAGTCTCTATGCACAGTTCTGTGTAGGAGCAGAATCCCTGCGACAGCACATAGTAAAATTTGTTGCATTAGACATGAAAACAGAGTTAATAAAACATAACACAAAAGTGTCCTAGTTCTGGAGTTGACTCCAGTGGCACAGCTTTGTATCCCTATTTCGACATGTTTAGACATAAAACTAGCATAAAAATGTTTAAATCTGGCACTTTTCTGTTGTTTAATTCAAGTTAAAATGTAGTATTTTTTTTTTAAATACTACCAAGGAAAAACGATAACTGTAATTCACTTAAATAATGGTGTGATGACTTTGTGCTAATCCTTCCAAATTCTCGGAGAGAAGGCTACCAAGCTCTCTTTGTTGCCCGAGTGATTCCTGGTTTAGTCACCTGGTTCTTCTTTTCAAAGGGACAGTGTGGATGATTGAGATCCTGAGCCTCATTCGCAACAACGGAGACCCAACATGGAACAGAGAAGTGCCCAACTGGTGCCGAATACCGTGGTATGAATGTATTGGCGTTAAAGAGACGGCGAAGAAACGCTCTCCACCTCGGATGTTTACCTCCCACCTCCCCAGACAACTCTTTGCCAAATCCTTTTTCAGCACCAAAGCCAAGGTATGGTTAAAGCAGGGCAGGTCATTTTCACCTGAAGCTTTAATGACAAGTTGTCACTGTGACCTACAAGAAGTGGAGCACGTTGAGAGAACAGAATAACCGCAGGTGGAAACCACAACCGTTGTTCTTGTCGGGTAACTTTCTTTCTTTCTACTCTGCCGCTCATTTATCATACTTTCTCTATTTCCTGTCCATGTGCCCACACTCTCTTTTTGCCCTACCTAACCTTTTTACCCTCTCCTTTCTGGTTCTTCTTCACCAGCTTTTCACTTATCTCTCTTTCCCTCCATCTTCTTCTCTGACTCTTTCTTTCTCTCTCTATCTTTCTCCCTCTCTCACCTACACACACACCTTTCTCTCTTTTGTCCCCTCTGCCTCTATGCCTTTCACGTTTAAACTATTTTTATTAAACTATATTATTCCACATTCTTTCCACTTCTCCCGTTCCATTGTGTGCTTCAGTTCCCCCAACTCTCCCACTTTTGTACTTCCAACATGCCTTACAACTATCCTCTCATGCTTTCTACTGTTCGCTCTTTCTTCCGGTTAGGTTACTACCGTCTTGATGCAATCTGTGCTGAGAGCGATATTGAGCTAACCCTGCTCGGTCATTGGTTACTGAAAGCACCGTTCATCACATTCATCAACCATTGGTCAGATGTAACTGTACAGTACCATTGCACAACGACTTATGGTTATTTTATTGGTGCAGAGTCCACATTGGATGGGACATCGTGTCTCTTTCTTTTAAGTAGTGCAGATGGTGGATGTCTGAGGGAAACATGACTTTTTTTAATTGGCATTTATATACCATACAACAATTGGGCCATCGTGTTCACATTTTTGACATAGAGAAGAAAATAATACATCCGTGAAGTAAGGCCTTGCGAACAAAAGTAAAACAGCATTAGTGGCCAATTAATAATAAACATCAGATATTCATATGGTCAATGAATCAGTCCCACCTTTGCTCCTCTGTGTCATCTTTTCACATGTGTGAACCTTGTACATGGTTACAAGACAACCTTACTTTAATTCAGATAGTGTCTATATCTAACTTGTTAGTCTGTGTTTGGACATAGGTTACCTGCCGTGTCTTACCGTATTGAAGCAATTAAATGAATGAATTGGTAACTAAGGAGGGTTTTAATCCATATCTACTTGACTGGTTTGGCTGGTGGTGTAGTGAAGGTAGGGCCTTGCTTGCGCACATTGCTATGTTAGCCTAAGCTTATTAGAAGTTTAAACGCCATTCTGCCTTTTTGCCGCTTTTGCACACGACACTGCATGTAGCTGTTGTGTTAAGTTTGACTTTGTGACTATCTTCACTTGAGAATGGCTTGTTTTTCAACATCCCTAGACTTACAGCGCGACCTTAGTCTGCACAGTGAGTGTTGAAGCCTCCAAGGTTATCATAACAATGTTAGCTGTTATTCGGGCTGATCGGCTCACGTTTAGACACAACATGCACGCAGCTGCAGCTAACTGTAATTCTGGCGCCTTTAATATTGCACTGCAGCATACATGATTTTAGGCACTTGGATAAAATCTGTTTCCAGAGAGAGAGAGAGCTTTTGCAGATCCTGATGTGATTCACCTCTGCTGATCTTGGAGGTATGAGGTTCCCCATTCAAGCTTAAGAGACCTTCTATATTATATAAAACATAGTTCCTAGCAACGGAGGGTGGCAAACAAGACACTATAGGACCTGCTTCCACTATCATTACAATATGATTTCTCCTTTTGTGTTTTATGGAATTGTAACAATACTGATCGTATTATTTTTAATCATATGCCTGCTTATGTTAGCAAAAATACTGCATCTTAGAGCACGTCGTTAAAATAAACATTTAAAACTGTATTTTGTCTCTTTTTATCCATGTTGTGGACTGGTATGGAAATAACAAACAAAAGAGTGTTCTTGATTCCCACCATTCCTGAGAGTAACCTAAGCCGCATGTTCTGGGTTGTCTAATCATTGGTACCTTTGCTATAGGACAAAGAGCTAATGTGACACTGATGCTAGTCGGTTAGGGGTTGTAGGCACTGAGGTGAGTTTTTTGGGCCACCACAATTCACTGAGGTCCTGGGTCTCTGTGCACAGTTCTGTGTATGAGCAGAATCCCTGCAACATGGCGCGCCTAACAATGTGGTCTTATTTTGAGACTCTCCAGTAGTGCTTATATCAGTCCACGAAACCCTCACTATTGTTTCCGGTTGACAGTCGTGACGGATTAACCTACCTATAGTTACCTAGATTTTTTTCAAGCTTGATAATTTAAAAAGGTTTGTACTTTGAGTTACTACCCCTTATGGCTGACATTGATATCCCCCAACATGGTAGGATGGCCGTCCGCAATCATTTGCAGACATATGGCGTCACTATAGATGGCATGGCTGCAGTTTTTGTGGTGAGTGCTGAAGCTGCATACCAGTTTGAGCTTTTCTACTCATGGGTTTCCTTTCCTGCGGTCAATGCGGATTCTGGTCTGTTTCACATTTATACTCCCACAGCCGTGCCTCTAAACTATACCCCATATAGGACGCTGGAGATTCCTATTTCAGCCTGGCAGCATTCATTTTGGTTTAATGGTGTCACGATTACGCCGTAGTATAGGCCAGGGCAAGTAGACAACTACATCTCCCAGAATGCCTGCAGTTTTGTCCTACTTTTCTTTCCTTTCCTATCTAAACCTGTTCCTCCCCTTCCCTGGTGCTTGTCACCTGAGGACTTCCTGGATTTCCCCTCTGCCGAGTTAGTTTGTTCATCCCCTGGATTCAATGTTTGATGTTTGAGACTTTTTTCGAATCGCGCTGAGCGCGTTTGTGGTTCGTTGAATACCGACAAGTGCCTCATCTTTGAATTTAGCGCTGTAGCCGTTCGTGTTTTGTTGGCAGTCTGCTGTGAGCCTCGACATTTGGATTAGCGCAGAAGCATTGGTGGCCTTAATAGGATTTGGTAAAAGTTCTTGTGCCTTACGAGGAAGAACACATAAACTAAAAGGAAACTTATTATATGCCCGTAAGGATATCTACGGAAAGGATTCAATGGTTTGTAAAATCATGAAATAATGACAGACAACTACAATCGTCTCCTCGATATCGCCATTTCTGAAGAAAGGAGGGGTGCAGGATTGCCTGTTTGGATTACTTGACTTCACCTGCATGCGCTATCATTGAAAAGGGCAGCTAAGTACAATTTCATGGTCCTTAACGTTTCGGATAAACTTTGGAAAGGTCATGCTGTTAATCCCTGGATGATTCCAGGAATATGAAAGACTAATAGTCCCTCTTGTTTACTTTTCTTTATTTTTCTATTTTGCACTGTGTTTGCTTGGAGCAAGTGGGGCACTATATTATGTAAGTGTGCAGTTAGATGTTTCTTACTACATTGATAACTCTTTCATTAGGGAAGGGAGGGGTCACTTACTATTTGTTTGTTTGTTTCACATGCAGGAATTCAAGGGCGCCTAGAGAAGTAAAGATTGCTATCTGCCCTGTATCGCACGCCTTCTTGATTTACTGCACCAACGTTTTTGTTTCCTTTGTCCCTTTTTACCCTTTCCCCGGCTATGGTATCTATCTGTAGAGTTCTTTGAATAGACTCACAGGTGTTGCCAGAGTAGGGGGATTGGTATTCTAGCATCGCTCCTGTTGTATCCGGCCATTGAGGTTAGTGAACCTTTACTCTGTGACAAATGGCGCCTTTCCCCAATCGGTAATGGTGCTTTGGTTGGGCCCTTTGTCTATTCCCAGGGCCACATGGCCAGTTTTCACCAGTTACACACCGCATCCGAGTTATCTGCAAGTTACCATAGATTAGTTGCATGCACTCTATGCCTTCCTCGTTGGAGTGCATCGGGGTCTTGTCCAATATGTCTCCCGCAATGTCCAGGTGGGGCCATCTGGTGCTGCGGCGCAACCAGATGGACAGGCCGGGATGAAAATGAATCCCATCATGGTTAATTCGGTTATGGTAAGGATGATATGCCTTTTTGGCTTGCTGAAAAATTTGACCAGTTGGAAGCAGTATTTACTAATGCAACTCCTGGTGAGAAACACAGGATTCTAACAATAAGTTTGCAGAAAGACTTAATACCTGAGGTCCCTGATTGTGAAACTTGGGGTAAGATTTTTGCGACAGTCTCCACTAAGTGCTTCGGCACTCCGTCTATGGCTGTCCTGTCCTCCGTCATGAGCGTGTACAGGATGAACATGGAGCGGAGGCGGCTGTGGAATTGGGAATGAGACTTGTGGGGGTGTTTGAGGTGGTTTCCTATCTTATCCTTGCTAATGTCAAGGGAGATGCGGTAAACTTCCAGGTTTCTAATGCTCTGCGCGATGTTCCCGATGCCGATAAGCCTTGGCAGTTAATGAAAATCATTGCGGAGGCTTATAAGACCATTGGCTTCAATAGTTTGGTTGTTAAGCCTTTTGCTAAAGCAGCACAGAAGCAAACCCGGGAGCAGAAGTCTAAGAAAGATGAATGCCCCAATTTTCTAAAGCAGAATTGGAATAAGAATAAGAAACCGGAAAAAAAACAATAGAAACAGGGGTCGTGCCCTTCTTCGCCAATACTTGTGTCTACTGAACGCACATATGATAAGTCAGGTTCCTGACCAACGTTCTCCTCGCTCTTTGCAGGATACATCGGTCTCACCAACCGGTGGAGGAGACAGCGGCAAAGGTCGGGGTGCCCAACAAAGCCTTGAGCAGCCCCGCAAGACTGAAGGTAAAGGCAAGCAAGACGAGTTTCAGCGTCATCTACCCCAGTTTCAGAAGAAGAAGGTTGCCACTTTAAGAGCGAGATCTGCCACGGATAGTGAGAACACAGCTTCGGAACCTGACGTGGGTGCTGATGCTGTTAGACAGCACAGCGGAAATTACAGTAGTGCGGAAAGCATTGCGTCCATTTCTGAAGGTGACAGCAACTGACACGTTCGTTGCTGTTGAGACAGCTGACACTAGAGTAGCTCCCCCTGAAAGACTTTATGAAATAGTCCTTTTAATTGAAGGTGACATACAACGTACTATAAAAGGGGTATTTTGGGAAAATCTACCAACTACCTAAATGTAAATGTAAATGTGTGGGACTTGTAAAGCGCACTGCTGCCCATAAGCGTCCTGGCGCTGAAGACCGCTGGGGAACCCGTCCTGGCTTTCCCTGTGAGATGGTCCCTTCTGGGTATCTCCAAGGTGAAACCAGGCATCCCCGGCGTCTGTGGGGGGCCGTTGTAGAGATGAGGCAAGCTTAATGCCCAGAGTTACCGAGCGTGATCCCTGGTTAGAGTAGGCACCGAGGCGAGAATTATCGAGTCCGCTGACCCTGGTCCATGACCCTGCCGCGTCGGGAATTGAACCCTGGTCCCGGGCCGTTTTCTGCTTCCGGGTCTGCCGCCTCTAACCAGTGAGCCACACCACTCCTATGACATTTTGTTAGCAGAAGTGGATTTTCCCCCACCTTTCTTTCTAGCCGCTCCGCAAGGGGAGAAGGTAATCCTCCCTGCTTTCGCACACACAGTGCCAAAGGAGCAGGCCTTGCATTTTGCAGAAGAGTGGGCTAATGTGCTTGCACTGGCAGTGTACATTACTCAATGTGGATGGGACAAATTTTCACCCAGACATGAGATTACATTGCGGTCTATGCGACAGCCTCAACCCCAATATCCCATGAGACATGAAGCGAACGGTCCTGTGGCAGAAATCCTTGAAAAATTGGAATACCAAGGTGTTATTGAAACGTGTGTGTCTCCGATGAATAATCCTCTTTTTATTGTGACCAAGCCTGATGGCTCGAACCATTTGGTATTGGATTACCGGCACTTAAAATCTCATTGTCAGACCTACGTGGTACAGAATACTCACAGTTCTGCCATTGTGGATAGTCTCATGCGTAAAAGGTTTAAGACCACACTTGACATATCCAATGGCTTTTTTCAGCCATAACCTGTCCTCTATTAGTTGTCAAAGGACAGCTTTCACCTGTGGCGGCAAACAGAAACCGTTCCGAAGATTAGCTGTGGGCTAGAACAGTCCTGGAGACTTTGCCGCCCGCAAAGTCTCTCTTTTGGAGAGGCTCGACCCTGATGGTTGCTCGTATGTGGATGACATTTATCTCACAGACGACGAATTATGGACTCATCTCTATCACGTTGACAGCATCATTTGTATGTTTGTGGACTTCGGTTACAAATGTAACTTAGCAAAATCCCACATTGCAGAGTTTACAGTGTTGTTCTTGGGCTATGAGCTCAACAATTAACAATTCATGTTACCACAACAAAGGATTCTATGCGGGTGCGCTGTACATATGTGATTATAATGCATGTAAGAATCTGGCTCTATATATATACTACACCAAAATGAGGTATAGTGTGTATAGAGTCAAAGGGTCCCCAGAGGTAGGCAGAGGTTAAAGTTAGATAGAACCTTACTCTCTAATAGTGGTAGGTTGGTCGAGCAGTAAGGCAGTATCAGAGGACAGTGTTAAGCATTTGATGTACCCACTCAGTCAGCAAATGGATTCACGCATTCAAGAACTGAACTCTAGGCTAATTGTTTTTGCATAAAATTATACTGTTGTTTATATTTAGAACCAAGCAAACCTGGTACAGGTAAGCACTAAATACTTTTCAGTAATGACTGGATAGAGAACAGTTTGAAAATGCAATAGAAATTGTACTTTGATTGATTTACAGGGGAGCAGTAGTATGACACACTTAGCAAATACAGCACATTGAAATGAAGAGGCTTTCACAGTAAATTGCATGTAAGTTACTTTTCACATTACTTTTCTAACTCAGTGCTGGATTAGTAGATTCAGCACTGGGCCATTTCCTTCAAACAGGTGAGTAAACACGTTTTGGTTATTTGCGCGATTTTTAAGGAATATTTTTAGGTTTAAAACTCACACAGAAACTTTTTGGAGAAAAAGTGCCAATGTTATCCTATGGGAGGAAAACAGGTTAACGGTTCACAGGTAAGTAAACAGCTGTGGGAGTTAAGGTTCTGGGGTTAGACTCAAGGGTTCCCCAGGGTCAGTGATGCAATGTTGTTGCACCCTCAGCAGCACTAGGGCGGTCGTGTGCAGAGTCGTGTGCAGAGTGATGAGGCCCAATGTTATCCAATGGGGAATAGGGGGCCTCCGGTTGGTGGCTGCTGGCAAGCAGGCCACTGGGTTGTGGGAGCAAAGCTCCTAGGGTTAAGGTCAGGTAAATGGTATAACAAAGTAGCACAAAAGGTGCACCCTCAGCGACACTAGGGCGGTCGGGTGCAGAGTGCTGTTTCGTCGTCGGGTGCCCTGTTGTTTTCTATTGAGACCCTCCGGTTTGGAAAAGCACTGCAGGCAATGAGACGCAGGACTTCTGGCTGAGACTACCACCTTGAGAGGTAATTTGGGAAGTTAAGGGTTGGCCAGGCACCATCGGTTTGGGCACACAAGGCCGTGGGGCGTCGGGTGCAGGGGTGCCTTTTTTGGTGTTGGATCGTCTTACCAGCTTCTGGTCACAGTTAGGGGGGCCTTATGGATTTAGGCTGCAAGCGTCATTTGGAGGCTTGAGGCCGGTCAGGATCACTGGGGTAACCTCCTCATGGTGTTTTCCACTCAAGCTCTGGACGGTTTCGGTGGGTGCAGAGTGGGCTGGATTTGCAGTTTCTGACTGGCACCGGAAGCTGTAGTTTGAACAAGTCCGGTGTTCACGCGAAATTCAGTCTTTGAAGTGAAGGCAGGTAGGTCCTCGGGGTTTTTTGAGAATGCAGGCTGCAAAACACACCGGGATTTCGCAGGAGCAGGTTCGAGGAGAGGCAGTCCTGCAGGGCTGGGGCCAAATCAGTGGGCGTCCTCCTCTTGTTAGCTCTGCACGGCTCTTCATCCTTCTTCTTATCTTCTTTTCTTGTGGTTTCTGGATCTGAGGAAGGAAGGTTCAGGGTGCCTCATTAATACTAAATTTAGGGGCATTACAGGTAGGTAAAGGGCAGCGACCAATGGGTCACTTCCCTGGGGTGGGTACACCCCCTATTCTACCACGCTCCAGTGAGAGCGAGGCAAGAGCCTGTCCCTGGTTGGCTGGGTCCCCCCATCCTCAAGATGGTAGACACTCGAGGTTGTGCTTCACCTCACTTTCCCCACCTTAGGGGTGGAGTTGGCAGAGAAGGGCACACCTCTCTACCTCACTTGTTTTTCCCACCGGTTCTCCCAACCAAATTGGGGGTAGAACCAGTGGGGATCAGTTGCTGGAAGCAGCAAATGGTCCTTAGAGGCTCACAAAGGTGACATTACTTTGCATCTTCTCCTTCGTGAACCCTGCCCATCTATTGCTTGGCACCTCATCCCAGGCTGTACATTGTTTCAGGCCCCCGAGAGCAGCAGCTCTCGACCCAGTGGTCCAGAAACATTTCTGGTGGTGGCAGCATAGGCCGCCACTCAGTCAGGTCACTAGAAGTTAGTAGAGTTTCAGGGGGCATTTCTAAGATGCCCTTTGTTGTGCATTTTACATTAATTGTTTAATGTGCTGAGAAGTTTAATATAGGCATGGGCGGAATTTGCAAATTCGCGATACGCAAATTCGCACAAATTCGTAATCGCGATTCGCAAAAATCCGCCAAATTCCATGAGCGTGCGAAATTCTTTTTTTTTTGCAATTTTTTTTACCGTTTTGGGAGCGAGACTTGCGCATGTGGTGGCAACGGTCGCGAACATGTTGTTTCCACTTAACCAGCCTGCTCGCGATGCCTTTTTCCTGTTTTGGGTCGCAATGACGTGTTCGCATTTGCAATTTCCTGTTTCGGGTTGCAATGACGTGTTCGCGATCGCGGCATCGCTCAGCCAGCTACCAAAATCTCACAATGCACGTGAACAGGGAGGAAAACTCATCAGCGAACGCAGAATCATGGTAAGTCAATGCCACGCGTGCAAGATTGTATTTTTGAAGCGCGAACAAGAAAAAAAAATCTGCCAACTCGCGAATTGCAGATTTTTGGGCAATTTCGCGCGGATCGGGAAATTGCTAAAAATTTGCAAATCCCACTAGCCAAACGAATTTTCCACCCATACTTAGTTTGATACCAAACTTCCCAGTCTTCAGTATAGCCAATATGGTGCTGTGGGGTTTGTAATGACAAACTCTCAACACCATATACTCTTAATAGAAGCACTGCACTTACAGTGACCAGGAATGGACCTGGGTACTGTACGGGTACCCTCACCACTGGCATAGGGCACACAGCTAGATGGGTGACTTATATATGCCAAGGCAGTGGTTCGTGGGCGTAGCTCACAGGGATGTGTAAAAGAACGTGGGGTGCGTGAGGAGGACTCACTTTTAGAAACGCTAAACCTACTCATGGGTTGGTGCTATGATTGTAAGGGTTGTCACTCCCGGATTCAACTGTGGTTAAGACTAGCCAAAGGGTTAGTCCAATCATGCACTGTTCACTCGGTGTATTCCCACACCTATTCTGTTTCGAAATTCAAATTAATTCTTAATACCATCAGTATTCATACTTTTTTAATTTTCTTAGTTTTCACCACAATTCATTTTATGTAATGTGAATCATTAATTCTTCATGATCATCTCAAAACTGTAAATTGCATATACATTTACATTTATACATAACATTATTTTCCTTAATACATGTCAAAATCAATCAGCATTAACATTTAACACGACTGATGCATTTCGGTACCCTCATGGTACCTTCCTCAGGGGAAATACTAAAAAAGAAGAAGAATGTGTGTGTTAATTCATGAGCCCATGGTAGCTAATTATGTATATGTTTCCTAGTCATTATATGTTCATACCTTGTTAAGGATGGTATCAACGAAGTCTCCCTATAGAGTAGAAAAATATCTGTTGGCTATATGTATTCTCACAATTACATTGTAAGTTTAAACATTGTCGACGTGTGTCTCTTACCTAGAGGTATTCTGAGCTGGGGCTATTGCTGCAATGAAGACCATAAGTATAATTGATTAAGACCGTACCTATGCGTGCTTCAACAACCATATTTAAGAAATTCTATGCAATGAAATTGCACAGCCTACCTGTGTGTAACGACACCTTCTACGGGAACCTATTTGTTATTGCAAAGAAAACAGTGCAAAATTACGTTAATCCTCTCGTTTCTCATAAATATAAGCTGCTTCAAAATGCATTGTTAAGGGTCCTACCTGAAAAGATGGTCTGCGTGTATCTGTGAAAAAACAGACACGAACATAATACGACCGTTATTATTCTCAGTCTAAAGTGAACGGTGGCTATGTAAACAGCCAGTTATTTCCATAGCGCTACTCGGTTTGTAACGTACCGTATGACATGTATTCTCGATTTCTTTCTCAGACGCCAAAGATCCCGGGACGTTGTCTCCGTTGTTGTTTCCTGTGTTTGTAGTCGTCTGTATTCACGGACACTAAAAACGGACTAAATTATACCAGTGCCGAGCACCATCTTCGAATGGAGCGAAACTAGCTTGATCGTTTAAATGTTTTGATAAACTTGCGTTGTGTTCTGTTTCTAATATTTGTGGTATAAAGGCTATATCTTGGCGGCCGCCTGAGTGTATAAAAGCGATCTATATCGGTGGATGTGTGAGCGTTTCACTTGAAACGAACTCGATATTGTTTGCTCTGAAGTGCTCATGCCTGCTCGGGCTCCATCTTGGAGTGGCATATTACAGTACGATGTTGTTGACTGATGCCAATTCAAGTAGTAAGGGATGAAGGTCCACTACAGTTAGTATTTGTGTTGAACCCTCATTTTAAGTTTACACCTAGGTGTGATGTCTACTGGTTATTGAAAAATACTCAGTGTTTTGAAATTGAAATTATAACTTGTGCTGCAGAGATACAATAATGCATTTTGGTGGAATGTACACTGTTACATCTATAATGAAAACATCACAATAACTGAAATTTCAAACAAGCAGTAATGATAAAAGTATATAAAAAATGTATATATAAACTTATTTTGGACTCAAACTCAAAATCAGTAGTTGTATTGGTGTAGTATGGTGGTTAACCTGCCCATAATCATGTTGCCATTGTGTTCTATTAGGTGAACATCATTAGTCTAAATTTACAAGAGTATCTATGTTGACTCTCTTTTATATGTAACATGATAGGTCATATCTGTCATTCAACACCTTCGGGGACATTGTTTGTAATGTTTTAATCCAAAATAACTCCAGTTGGAGTAATTTTTGTCTATTGTCTACTCCCTGTTGCATTGCTAGCATTTCAATTACAAAAAAACGTAGTTGGGAGATTGAGTGATTCGATTCTTTCCAATGTTGTGCTAGCGGTGATGCTAAGGTTGAGTTTCTAATCTTGCTCTTATGTTCCGTCACCCTGATCTTGATTTTACGCTCGGTTTTTCCGACATACATCTTGCCGCATGGGCATTTGATTCCATAGATCACGTTTTGTGTGTTGCAGTCTCTCGTATGTCTCAGCTTTATCTTTTTGCCTGTTGTTGGATGAGTGAAACTGTCGCCTGTTATAACATTATTGCAGTGTATGCAATTTTGACAACGTCTTGTTCCTTTGTGGACTGTTGTTGCATATTGTGGTTTTGGATGTTTTAAAATTTCTTTCAGATTTCTCCCTCTAGTGTACGCGTGTAGTGGTACTTCCTTGAAGAGGCCCTTAAAGTCAGGTTCTGTTGCCAGTAGTTTCCATCTTTTGTTGATGATTGTTTTGATCATTTTTGACTGAGTGGTATATTTAGATACGAAAACCATTTTGTCCTTCGTCGTTTTTACTTGAGTTTGTAACAGGTCCTTTCTCTCTAGTTTGATTGCTTTTTCTTTGCTTTGCTGTAACATATCCATTGGGTATCCTCTATGTTTGTATTTGAGCAAATGTTCATCCATCTTGATCAAACCTGTTTGTGTTTCTGAACAGATGCGCTTAATCCTTATGAGTTGTGAAAAAGGTAAATTGCTGATTAAACTCCTTGGATGAAAGCTGTCGAATGCAATAACAAATAGGTTCCCGTAGAAGATATCGTTACACACAGGAAGGCTGTGCAATTTCATTGCATAGAATTTCTTAAATATGGTTGTTGAAGCACGCATAGGTATGGTCTTAATCTATTATACTTATGTTCTTCATTGCAGCAATAGCCCCAGCTCAGAATACCTCTAGGTAAGAGACATACGTTGACAATGTTTAAACTCACAATGGAATTGTGAGAATACATATAACAAACAGATATTTTTCTACTCTATAGGGAGACTTCTTTGATACCATCCTTAACAAGGTATGAACATATAATGACTAGGAAACATATACATAATTAGCTACCATGGGCTCATGAATTAACACACACATTCTTCTTCTTTTTTAGTATTTCCCCTGAGGAAGGTACCATGAGGGTACCGAAATGCATCGGGCATGTTAAATGTTAATGCTGATTGATTTTTACATGTATTAAGGAAAATAATGTTATGTATAAATGTAAATGTATATGTATATGCAATTTACAGTTTTGAGATGATCATGAAGAATTAATGATTCACATTACATAAAATGAATTGTGGTGAAAACTAAGAAAATTTAAAAAGTATGAATACTGATGGTATTAAGAATTAATTTGAATTTCGAAACAGAATAGGTGTGGGAATACACCGAGTGAACAGTGCATGATTGGACTAACCCTTTGGCCAGTCTTAATCACAGGGATGTGTGCCATGTCGACTCTTCACTTTGTTCTGCAGTAAGACACACAGCCTGCAAAGACAGTGTGTGAGTGTCAGGGTACAGGGCCTCTAAGGATAGCACAATAAGTGCTGCAATAAGTGCCGCGGCCCTTAGAGGCCTTCTCCGGTCAGAATGCCTTGGGTACCTATGGTACAATTTACCAGGGGCTGACATGTGGCTGGAGATGCCAATTGTATTTAGGCTTCAATGCATTTTTAGGGAAGGAACATAGGTCCTGGGTAACTGATTAGCAGGAGCCGAGGGCACACTCAATCAAAGTAAATCAGCAATTCAGCAAAAAGTTGCGGCATACCATGCGTGAAAGAGGGTACTTTCTCATAATGCACCCCTACAAATAGAATTAACTTTCAGCTACATCAACTCAAATCAGAACCCAAGACTTGCACAGGACTAATTACAGAACTTGGGACTGGGAATGGAGCATTGCAGGCCTGGTGCAGGACTGGTTGATAAGTGGTGCATAAAGAACTGATGTAGGGTGAAGGAGTAGTGTGTGTGGTTTTAGCAGAAACAATGTACATGCCATTTGCATTTGGAAGTACTGGGCAGTTGCTGATAATGTGCATTAGTACAATACAGTGCTAGTTCTAAGCAAATTTGAGGTTCTGTGAATGTCCAGCTAGACTGCACGATAGCAGCAAAATGCAGGCTCTGGACATAGGTTGAGCATAGTGTAGGTTTTAAATTGTTCCTGGTCCTTGGCAGAAACAGACTACAGCTATTGCAGAGGATATCTTCTAGGTAGAAGGAACGTGCATACAGAAGGAATATAGGTGCTCAGTTAAGTACAAACCCTGGGAAGAGTCACGTTTTTGGCATGGTGGGAGCAGAAAGCAGGTCCGGCTATCAGATCACATCTCTCCTATCTCCAGCAACATTGAAAGTAGAGCTGCCTACTTCATGGCTCTTACTCCTTTCTTTTCACTAGCCAAAAAATGAGTTTGTATATTATGTTTGAAGTTTGCTGATAGCCAGTGTGTTTATCTGCTTTTTGTGAGCCATTCATCTATTTTAATACACTTTTGGTGTTTTAGACTTTATTAGATGTGTATTTCACTTATTTTACTACTATCTCGTCTTGTGTGGCAATTTATATCAAAGGCTGTATGACGTCTCTGACTCTGATGTCATTAAAATGCTAATTATTTTTCACACTTAGAATTTTTTCAAATAGCAGAGCCCTGCAAATATTGTTTGCATGGTTTATAACTTCCTGTTAAACTACACAATGCATTTCCAAGATTGTAGTTGTAATAACTGAGGCAGCCACTTAAATGTGGGGCATTTTGTATTCAGGTTATTTACACGATTCGAAACCCAAAAGATGTCCTCGTGTCCATGTACCACTTTGCACTGATTGCAAATTGTTGGAAGACTCCGCGAAACTTTGAAGAACTTCTGGGGGACTTCCTTGCAGGTAGAGGTGAGTGACCGTAGCTACATCAAACATCATGCACAAATTAATATCAGTTTCATTTAAACTAGGTGGGAAGGCCAACTAGCCTGCCAGGTCACTGAAGACCATCACAGCCACTCCCTGATTAGAGCTATTCCACCAATTTAACACCTTGGATGCTCATGGTATTCCCCTCCTGTGCTAAGGAATGCAGAATCCCATTGTTCATGACGAGCTCAGCTCGTCATAAGCACAGCTCCACTGTGCCTCCACTGAGCAGCGAAGGGGTTAACAGATTTCCACCAGGCACAGCTCCACTGTACCTCCACTGAGCAGCGAAGGGGTTAACAGATTTCCACCAGGCAGGCAGCTATCTCTATGTCTTCAGTGGAGTGGTTGGAACAGCAGCTCCACAAAAGCCTTGAACTTTGCAGAGTGGGCACCAAGGGCCAGGTTTATTATAGTATTGTGTTGCCCTTACATCACCCATGTTGTTGCAAGGGCAATGCAGTACTAAAGCCAGATTTACCAACCAATGCAAGGCCACCTTGCATGGCTGTGTGTTGCTTGGTAAATCTGGAATAACTTAAAGCAGAGTAAGTTGATGGCTTGTGATCTTACTTTACCATAAGAAGGCGTTCCATGGGTGAAGCATAGGTGGTCCCATGCAACCACCCATACATTTTTGTGCATTACCAGATTTGTCAAGACTGGTATACCTGGAAATGCTTCAAAATGGTTTGCCTGCCAGGGAAGGCACAATGAAAAGAAATACCCTTCTTCTATTTTTCCTCTTACTAAACACTTAGTTTCAGGCATCTCATTTCAACAGGTTGTCTTGTTCTATAACGTTGTGTGAAATATTGATTAATCTAGAGCCATGGTTGTAGGGCACACTCTTACAAGTTTTTTGTATATTCAGAAAACAAAAAAGCAATGTCGCAGACAAGCTGGGAGTTGTGTCCCTACATGCACTAATAATTGTAAAAACTCAAGATGCCTTGTGGAACTTGCATTAATTGTGAGAGACATTACCTACTCAAAGTGTTTTTTTTTTCCAATCCACAGGCACTGTCATTGGATGGTTAAAAGATCTGGCAACCAATGGGAGTGTGTTTTGGTAAATAAATGAAAATATTAGACCCGGTTTAGGAGAAGCATTGACAAATTCTCTCAGAGCCCACCTTCCCTCCCATTTGAAAAGAAAAAAAATAACCCCCAACCAAGAGCGCGCCAGGAGACGCATTTGCACAATGGTCGAGAAAGAGGGTGTGGCTTGTTATCAGAACTCATCAATCCTTCTATGTGGGACTTACTGGAGGTAATAAGAGGGATAGTTGGCCCACAAGGACTTCCTTGGGGCCAACTACACCTCTTGTTACCTTCAGTAGTGGGATTGCTAAGAGGTCTTTAGAGGCCACGAAACCTTTCTCCACCACTCTGCAAATGTGCCTTGTGGTGCACCACTGGTTGGGGGATGAAGTCCCTTTACCTCTGAGGGACCTTGGAGGCCAAGAAGCCCTCCTGGTACCTCCTATAAGTCTTACACAACGGAATTCCTGAGAGCTGGTCAGAGGCCCAGCCCCCATTCTCCACCACTCTGCAAATGCGAACACTACTTAAACTAAGAAATTCACAGAAAAAAAACCTAAGGTTACAGTGACGTTATAGTTTGGAATAAGCATTTAAAAAAACCTTAGAAATTTACTGAACAAACACAGGTTTCAGGAATGTCATAGTTAGGAATTAGCACTTAACAAACCTTACAAATTCACAGAAAAAACCACAGGTTACAGGAACGTTATAGTTAGGCTGACATTTCACTCATACCAAACCAGAGAAATTCAGCCATTATAGTTAGCTGAGCTAACTATAACTCGTAACCCCGCAATGCACTGCTGATGATGTCACATATTATGTCACTCAAGACATGTTCAGTGACATCACTGATGACGTCACTGATGACATCTCAAATGACATCACTGATGAGGTCACATCATAAATCTATCAGTGGGTATTTAAGTCTCTGAGTGGGTCTGTGAGTAGCTATATAACTCTCGTATTAGCTCTGTCATTAGGCGCCTGGGTCTTTGTGTGGGTGTGTGACTGGGTGCATTAGTCTCTGGGTCTGTGAATGGTTGTATCCATCTCTCACTGGGTCAGAGAGTGGAAGAATTAGTCTTTTGGCATGTCTCTTAGTGGGTGCATAAGTCTCTCAGTGGGCCTATCACTCAGTCTGTCAGTGTCTCTGTGGGTCTGTTAATGAGTACATCAGTCTCTGAGAGGCTCTGTGAGTTTATGCATGAGTGTCTGACTGTGTCTCTAAGTCAGGGCATGACTCTGTGAGGTGTTCTCTCAGAGTATGCAAGGGTGTCTGAGTGGGACTGTGAGTAGATGCATGAGTGTGTAAGTGAGTCTGTGACTAGGTGAGTTACAGTCTGACTGAATCTGTGATTTGCTGAATCAGTGTCTCACTAGGCCTCTGACTGGGTGGATCAGTGTTTGAGTATGTCTCTGAGTGGATCTGTCAGTGTCACAGTGGGTCTATGAGTGGGTGCATCAGTGTTTGAGTCAGTCTACGAGTGGGTGTCTGAGTATCCCACTTAGTCTCTCAGTGGCTGCATCACTGTCTCACTAGGTTGGTGAGTGAGTGCTTGCATTTGTGGCTTACTTTATAAGTGTCTGCATGGGTCTCTAAGTGGGTGTATGACTCTTTGTACACATCTGTAACAAGGTGTGTCAGTATCGGAGTGCAACTATCAGTGGGTGTATGAATTTCTGAATGGCTATGTCACTGAGTGCATGAGAGTATGCAAGTGGGCGTGAGTATGTAATTAAAACTGATGGCAAGTGTGTGTATATATATATATATATATATATATATATATATATATATATATATGGTTTGGAGTTTCACACGTGACACGGCATTTAACACAGTTAAATTCACGAAAAAAAGTTATTGAAAATGTTAGTGAGCATGTTGTCGGGTCTCCTATGGTAGTGATCTAGGGCGCTGTGATGCCCGAAACGCGTTTGGCAACATTTGTGCGCTGAAACCAGGCTGATGCACTCCTTGAAATAAATGAACTAACACGCTGTGTTGTGGCTTCCTCAGTTGTGGGCAACTCGTTTTTGGATGTATAGCGGCTGGCTCAGCCGCATTGAGGCCCCACTGCGCAGCATGCAGGTCCGTAGTGTAGGATACAAAGAGGCACTACATGGAACAGCGTGTTCGTTTTGAGGAGGATGAAAGCAATCTCATGCTTCCCTGCAGCGTATATCCACTTGGGTAAGACTGTTGATTTTTTTGGGGGGACCCGCATCGTCCACTCAGGTTCTATTTGAGAGCGGACTACACTTACCAGAATTCTTCATGGCACACGCCCACATGGGCGGGACATTTAATTGTGCTCAGGTGGACTGCTCGAGTTGTGGGGTCTCGTATGCCAGTGATCAAGGGCGCTGTGACGCCTGAAACACGTTTGGCAACATGTGTGCGCTGAAATCAGGCTGATGCACTCCTTGCAATAAATTCCCTAACACACTGTGTTGTGGTTTCATCAGTTGTGGGCAACTTGTTTTTGGCTATATATATATACATATATATATATATATAACCTACTGGCGGTCGCCAGTAGGTAGGTATAGCTAGGATTTTTTTCAATGCAAAATCTCAAAATTCTATTGTGAATAACTTTGGCGCCGGTAGACGAATCTGCCTGAAAATTTCCTCAAATTTGCCTCGCGGAGCTTCGGTCCTTCCCTGAAAGTTTCGGGGGGATTCGTCAAGCGGGGGCCGAGATAAAAGGGGGGTCTCAAAACGTGTTTTCCCCATGTTAATTTCCATAGGGCGGTCAACCTCACTTTTAGCCCGAACGGCTGAATGGATTTCCACCAAACTTGGCAAAATTGTAGGGACTGGTAGCCCGATGTGCCTTTGCTATGTCTCAAGATATGTGCTCCAGTGGTTTTTACGAAAATGTACTTTGAAAAAAAATATATTGGGCTACATTGGGCTATATATATGTTAGAGCCCAAATGTAGCCCAATGTAGCCCAATGTAGCCCAAAGATGGCCACCAGAGACAAAAAAAAACAAATGTAGCCCAAATATCAGCCAGATGTAGCCCAACTATAGCCCAATGACAGAATGTCCCAGAGTGCTCTAAAGAACAACTAGAGCGCTAACAGTCTTACTTATGACAAAAGTATGGCACACCTGAAGTCATCTTGATTGGAATAAAGTGTTAACACTACCCCTGGCCCCTCTATTCCGGTGGTTTCACCGCCTGCTATTAACACTGGGCTTGATGTCTCAAATCCACCTACGGGGAGTGCTCCAGCAACCGCAATTACCCTCCCAGCTCCTTATCTGACAGCAACCAAAACAGTGAATAAAACCAAACCCTCCACTTCTACAGGTCCAAGTGCAGTAAATAGAAAGGCAGTTACCAAAAAGACTCCTGACAACCCAGCCCCTATTATTCCACAGTCCCAGTCCAGAAAAACCACATCGCGGCGCAACATCAATTTACCGCCAGATGCTTGTCCGTATGTGGTTGTCCTGACAGGGATTCCTGAGCTGCCAATATCTACTTCTGAGCCCTTTTGGGCGATTAAAAATAAAATATGCCACTGGCTTGACAAAAATTACCCTCCACCACCCGGCCTAAACAAGAACATACTTATGGTTGAACGGGCTCCTTGGGTAGGTGGGAAGAAGAAAAGCATAAAGGGTGATTGTGTCGTTATCACGTTTGAGGACCCACGACTTGTAGAATTTATATGTTCAACTCCTCCCTGTGATAGTAAGTCAGTGGTAGCAGCCAAACCCCTGTCTTTTTTTATATGCAGGAGGGCCATGAGGATGTTAGATGGAGTTGGATGAGGCCAACTAGGAAAGGCTTGGGTAGAGGTGGTACATACCAGAATCCACAACAATGGGGAATGCCTGCAGAGGAAGGATGGAACTTAGTCAATAGGAGGAGGGGGCACCAGTGGAAGGGGGATTCACATTTCAATGGAGAAGGGTGGGGCCCACAGCTCAATTACCCTTTATTTCCTTGTTTTAACCGATTTAGTGGGTTGGAAGAAGTGGACTGACCATCACCCCAGTGCATTGAAGATGGCGGGGGTTGTGGGGTTCTTTCCACTGTAGATAGTGGTTCTATTGTTCCTACTATGGAGGAAGTACCGGACCAGGGTAGCACTATTCCAGACCCCTTGTTAGGGGATGTTGATACTCAGGCCGCCATGGATACACCTATGCTGTCCCCTTCCCTTGTTAAAATCTTGTCCTGGAACATAGCCGGCCTAAAGAAAAACCTGCCTGACCCGGAATGGAACAATTTTGTAGATGATTTCCATATTTGCATGTTCCAGGAAACCTGGTGTGTAGAGCCACAACACAACAGGGCTATTCTACGTTTTTTGTCCCTGCAACACAGTTTGGGAGGGGGCGCCCATCGGGAGGATTACTTATTTGGATCAGGATTGATTTGAACTGTAAAATTACTGTGAATTATGTCCCCTGTAATGATATTCTACATATAACTGTTAAAAGGCAGTCTGCCAGGAATGCTTTTGAACTTTTTTGTATTTATGCCAGGGGGCTCCCAGGGGGCCAATTGTCTCCAACACTGGAGTTGCTAGACAACACGCTTTCTGCCCTCCCTTCTAAATCCTCAGTATTAGTGGGAGGCGATTTTAATTGTGCATTCGAGCCTCTTGATGAGGATGAATTTTTTGGATGTTATAATAAGCCAGGAAATCAGTTAATTCCATCCTTATCTCTGGCCCCAATTCAGAAATGGTCGGCTCGATCCATACAGTTGAATGCTCTGGTGTCTGCACATGACCTATGTGCCTTAAATGGCCGCACCACATCCGATCGTATGGGCGCTATGACCTTCAATCGATTAGGTTCCCCGTCACGGATTGACTACATCCTTTTGGATGTAGGGTCATGGGCTAACCTGGTTGATATGGAGGTCAGACAGAGGATTGATAGCGACCATAATCCCCTTTGCATGGGTATGTTCTGGGGAGACAACAGTGGTGAGGAGGTTCACAATGAGCTGATTACCAAAGAACTAGTCCCCTCTAACTGTAATCGCAGGATTAAATGGAATGTGGTTAGGTGCAATGAGGGGACACTTGAGAATATTAGGGTTCTAGTTTTGGCTGCCTCATCTACCCTGGCCCCAGTGAACCAAATTGCACTCCAGCTTCAGGGGTCGGTGCTGGCAACTAAGTATAAAGACTTAATAGGGGAGATCAGTATGTTTTTCTCAAAAAAAACAAAGGGTTGTCATTTGTTTAATTGCATGCAAAAAAAGGGGAACCCTTGGTACACTGCCTCCTGTAGAGAGAAAAGGAAAGCAATTTCACTAGCTATTAAAAATAAGGATGCCCCAGCTGCTAGATTAGCTAGAAATGAGTACCGCACTAGTATTATGAAAGCCAAAAAAGATTGGGAAGAGGAACATTGGCAGGCCCTAAAGGAAGCGGCTCATGGGAAAAATGCCACTGCATTTTGGAAATTGATCAACGTCATGGATAGACGAGGCGCTGAGCCCATACCAAACCATATTACTGAGTCCCAATGGTATTCCCACTTCTCAAATTTATATGGCGTGGGCTCCTTAGAAGCTGCGCCAGTATCCCCTATACTAGGTACTGATTGTACGGTCCATGGGAATGATGGCTCTACTGATGTACTGTTCTCGCCCCGTGGGGTACAAGAGGCAATCCTTAAAATAAAACCGGGTAAGGCACCTGGCCCGGATGGAATACCGGGTGATTTATTGATGTCTAACCCACTGGTTTGGGCTGATTTTATTGTAAATGTTTTGAACCTTATTCATTTAGGCCACCAGGTACCGGACTCATGGAAGGGTGCTGAAGTTGTTACCGTTTTTAAAAAGGGTGAGAGAGAGGACCCTGCCAACTACAGACCAATTAGTCTAATTGACGTTATTCAAAAAGTAGTTGGCAGGGTAATTGTAAATAGGATTGAGGGTTGGCTTATGGAAGGAAACATTCTGTCCCACTTTCAGGCCGGATTCAGAAACAATGTTGGGGCCATTGACCAAGTCTTCAGATTCTGTGCAGTTTTCTGGAAAACAGTGTCAATAGCCAGAGGGAGCCTCTACCTGGCTTTTATTGACCTCAAAACGGCTTTTGATGTAATACCCCGTGTTAAACTTTGGAATGTCCTACTGGATATGGGTTTCCCATCTTACCTGTTAAATCTTATCATCAAACTCCATGAGGGTACATATGCAAAGATACGCTGGGGGGTGCAGGGGCAACTCACTAAGAGTATACCTGTCAACAGAGGGGTGCGGCAGGGGTGTGTGATGGCCCCTACTTTATTTTCCCTCTTTATAAATGGGGTTGTGAAACATCTGCAAGATACACCGGCCGATGCCCCCATTGTGGCGGGGGAGAAAATACCATCCCTCCTCTTCGCCGACGACACCCTCCTTTTATCAAAAACCCCTACAGGTCTCCAAACCCTTCTTGATCAGTTTAGTGTTTTTTGTCAGGAACGGGGACTCACAATAAACACGACCAAAACTAAACTAATGGTCATGACCGCTAAGAAGAAATATAGGAATATCCACGTGACCCTGAATGGATCTCCTTTAGAGGTGGTCGATGAGTTTGACTATCTTGGTGTTAGGATTAATAACTATTTGAAATGGGAACCCCATATATGTAAAATGATTTTAAATCTTAAAAGGGTCTCCGGCACTATTTTAAAAAACCAACGCCTCTCTATAAGTAGGCCAGTTGCCCCTGTCTTATCAGTCTACGAGGGGAAAGCAATTGCCTCAGCTGTTTATGGCTCGGAACTGTGGGGCAATGAGAATACCAACGACCTTGTCCGATCAGAGAACAAGTTTATGAGGGACTTGGTGTCGCTTCCATCCTCTACCCCACTTAAACCTTTATTCTTAGACCTGGGAAGAAAGTCTATTCGGGAAATCCTCCAACTCCGTCCCCTCTTATATTGGGTTTGTTTGAGGAGGACCCCCGAACTAGCTAATTATGCCCTTGTGCTAGATGAAATACTAAAATTAAACACTTCAGGCACAATTAGATGGCTAAATGCATTAAAAAAGCTTGTAGCAAGTGTGGGTTTAAGCGACGCTTGGGTATCCCAATCACCTCCACCAAAACAAGTGGTGAAAAAATTATATTGGGATTGGATAGAGACCAAGGCGCTACAGAACCCAAACTGGGGTCATTTGACCGAGACCTTTTTGACCCATAAATGCACCCTAAAACTGGAATTGTTTTTGGACTTTATTCAGGTTCCTCGGGAAAGGACTTTATACCTTAAACTTAGACATGGAACACTGCCCCTCAAAACTTTTACATCTAGATGGAACAATAGGAGGGAAGAGGATACAATGTGTCCAGGGTGTACAAACCCCGAGGAATCATTGGGCCACTTTTTCTTTGCCTGTAAGGCATATATCTTACCTAGGAAGAAATGGTTAAAACCAGTACTAAAGATTCTTGGTGTTAGAGATTACAAATCAGCTTTGCGT